>NC_092872.1:673993927-674298718 GCF_028372415.1 Notamacropus eugenii | reverse complement strand
TGATATAAAATCTTTTTTACTCTCATAAAATACAATTTTCAAGCAAAGTAACATGATTGAATATATTTCATTATTTTAATATTATTTTAATTTTTATTATGAATTTGATAAGTATCAACAAATATGAACATTTTCATATGCAAATAACAGAAAAAAGCTTTGTATATGAAACTGTTTATCATATGCATTTGGGTTGTTTTTTAAGTATATAACAAATTTAGCACAGTAGTGGCAACACTGCTGAGTTCATCTGCCTTCCTTTCTGAGCCTCCTTCTGCTCTCCTCTGTGTATTTTTAAAATGTTTCAGTGACACTCTTTTCTTAGTTTGACATTTTGTGGTTGTAAGTTCAATTTATTCATATACTTAGATTTAATGACTGTCACAGCTGAAAAAGATAACTCACAAAGACACACAGATCCAAATGGAGGAAGAGCACTGTTGGCTGGGCTTACTGAATCACAAGATTCATTTTTCAGTCCTATCCATCAATTACACAAAGGTTTTTGTTGTGATTTGGCTAGTCAATTTCCATTCTCGTTGTCAATCAATTGTTCTTGCAAACTAATTGGAAGCTGTTGCATTTTTATATTTTTAACAAATGGTTTCCAAACCCATTGACGCTCCTTATTTGGAAGATTTTTAAACAGGTTTAGAAAATGTGATGTTCCAAGTTTTTAGAGTGTGCATTTTTATAAATGACACAACATTTTCAAGAGGAGAAGCTGCATTTTTAAATGTTATGCTAATTGTGATGGCTTCATACTATGAATAGTTATTATGTCAAGGCACTACCTTAGTATAATGTTTTTGTGTAATTTCCTATCACATCGCATTAGATGATGAAAGACTTGGTCTGGGCAAGAAAAGGTGAAAGCTTACCAATTAGACAGCCCTGTGTGATTCCAGAGATGGAGTCTAAGGTTTTGAAGTCTTAGCATGAAGATGACTGAGAAAGATACCTTTCAATGTGGTTCATGAAAAGCTTATACCAGCAGTAGGAGAAGCTTCAACTCCCATTTAGTTGTCATTTGTTTGTGCTATCATCAGTATTATCTTTGACCTGTGGTTTCTTTATGAGAGATAATCTCTTAAGCCATTTTTAAAAATAATATGAGGGCTAACTTGGCTAGATTTTGAGAGTGTAATCCCTAAATAAATACACTTACTTGGGCCCATATAAATTACATGCAATATGTCAGAAAATACTAATAGCAAAAGAATGTTTCAGCATGCCAGTCAACCAATATCTGTGTTTTATGAAGTTTCCATAATCACTCAGGATACCTCTCCTGCCATACACAGCATATAATCATTTTACACTGAGTGAGGACACTGCTGCTTATACATATATTAAATATTAGTAAAGCTTAATATTTCTTTATTTTTGGACATAAGCATTTTTCAATTTTCATTTAATTTAAATTTATGAAATAAAAGAAACATTTCCATAACATAGTAGAATAATAAAAAGATGATTGCACATGAAACTGCAAATCTATAATGTGTAGCTTGCTATTCTTTTTAAATATTTAATAAATTTATCATGTAAATGTCTTTTTTTCTTTCTTCCTCCCTTTCTGCTCTAGAAATTGTTATCATTAGACGTAAATATGTATATATATGCAAAATTATTCCATATGTACTTCTATTTATCAATTCTTTCTCGGGCTACAGATGGTATCTTCTTTCATATTAATATTTTCTTATTTTTAATTCAAATAAATATAAATGACCTAATACTTCCTGCACCCCAAAGGAGTATCTAGCACACCCTTAGATATTTACCTATCCCCACTTTAAAAACTATTCTTCTAGATATTCAATATTGTTGACAAGGCTTCCTATTGTCTCATTCTTCTTGAATTTTGATTCCTCAACCCTCAGTTCCAGATGTGAGAACCTATGATTTGATGCAAGTATCATACTCTTCAAAGTTCTTTCCCATTCTTCTCCTCTCCCACCCCTTGTATTTGGTCTGTCCTCATGGGCCTCAGGCATGGAAGATGCTTACTGACAACCTTACCCTAGACTTCAGAGATGATTAGCTAGGTAGATAAATAGATGGATAGACAGATTGATAGGATAGATAGAGAGCATCTATTAAGTACTTTCTCTGTGTCAAACACATAGGAAATAAAAGCAATCAAAGTAGCCCTGCCCTCAAGGACTTCATATTCTAATATGGGAAGATGGCACATATAGAACAGCAGGAAAGGGGAAAGGACAGGGTAGGTAGTAGAGGCCTTGGTCTCGCAAGAAAAGGTGAAAGCTTATCAATTAAAGCCCTTCCAGAGATGGAGTCTAAGGTTTCAGTGGTGAAAAGGTAGAGATGATAGACCAAGTGAAGAAACCATAACATGGAGATGACTGAGAAGCATATTGAAGATGAGCATTTGTGAAATATATTGGATGAGCTTCTTAAGGGTCTTAATTCAGGAATCCAAGATTTGGACCAGGAAGAGGATTCAAAAAATGCTGAACCTGGGGCAGAACCAAGATGGCAGAGTAAAAGCAGAGACTTCCCTGAGCTCTCCCCTAAAGCTCTCCAAATACCTGTAAAAAATGACTCTAAAATTCTAGAGCTTCAGAACCCACAAAATGACAGAATGAAACAAACCCCAGTCTAAGACAACATGGAAAGTTGACAGGAAGAGTCTTTTGCATAGGGCAGGGAACAGAGGGTAGTCTGGCATGGGCCACACTGGCACAGTCTGGAGCAGACCTCAGAGGACTGAATTATTGGCAGCTGTGGCAGTTTCCAGACTTTTCCACCCACAAATGCCAAAAAGGTCAGTGTGAAAATTCTGTGAGACCTGGGTGAAAGAGGAGCTCACAGTCTGGCCAGGTCCAGCCCCAGCTCCGAGGTGGTGGGGGGTGGGGGGGTGGCAGCTGCAACCAGTGTTGGCAACAGCAGCAGTGGCAGAGGCTTCATCTGGAGCTCTGGGCCCACAAACAGTGGGAGATTGAGTGGCTGATACAAAATCCTTGAAACCTGGGATAGTACACCCACCTCCACTCCCACTGGAAGCAAAGTTCTAGTTTGACAAAGAATTAGAAAGTCAAATGTTTGGGTGGGAAGATAAGGAAAAATTGTAAAAGAACTCAGACTATAGAATCTTACTTTGATGACAAGGAAGATGAAAAAACACAACTAGAGGAAGACAGTAGAGTCAAAGCTTCTATATCAATAGACTCCAAAAGGAATATGAATCGGTAACAAGCCATGAAGAAGCTCAAAAAGGATTTTAAAAATAAAGTAAGAGAAGCAGAGGAAAAATTGGGAAGAGAAATGAGAGTGATGCAAGAAAATCATGAAAATTGAGCCAACAGCTTGCTAAAGGAGACTCCAAGAAATACTGAAGAAAAACACCATAAAAATAGACAACTCAAATGGAAAAAGAAGTCCAAAATGCCAATGAGGAGAAGAATGCCTTAAAAAATCAGAACTGATAATATGGAAAAGGAGATCCAAAAGCTCAATCCTTAAAAATTAAAATAGAGGGAGGAGGAGCCAAGATGGCAGAGTAGAAAGATACACATACGGTTTGCTCTTACCCCACAGCCCATAAAATACCAGCAAAAAAGAACTCTCAACAAATTCTAGAGCAGCAGAAGCCACAGAAAAATGGAGTGGAGGAGATTTCTGTTCCAGAGAGACCTGAAAAATGGACGGGAAATGTCTGTTGCACACCTGACATGGAGCAGAGCCCAGCCCTGCCTTGGCCATGCTGCACGGAGAGGAGCAGATGCAAGCAGGCTTCAGGGAGAGAATCTCTAGCAGCAGCACAGATTCCTCAACCCACAGGCACCAAAGGTCAGTGAGAGGGACTTTTCAGCTGGCCAAGAGGGGAGCAGGGTGTCCCCATAACTCAGGTCCCCTCAGGAAGCAACAGCAGAGGCAGAAGCAGATGGGACTCCCAAAGCAGGCAGTAGCCTGCATCCATTGTTGAAGGTCTCCTCATAAATCCCTTGAGGGATCTGAGCCTGGTGTGGCAGCCCTGCCCCCACCTGAGCAGCTGAACTTAATCTCACACTGAATAGCAGCCCCACCCCCACCAAAATCCCCTAAGGCTTGGGAGCAGCTCATTTGAATCTCAGCCCCCAAGTGCTGGCTGGGTGGAACTGGAGGCCAGGTGGTTGTGGAGAGGAAACTCACAAGTCAAATAACTGTCTGGGAAAATGCCCAAAAAGGGAAAAAAAAATAAGACCATAGAATGCTACTTTCTTGGGGAACAGGTGTCTCCCCACATCCTTTCAGATGAGGAAGAACAAGGCATACTGTCAGAGGAAGTCAAGACCTCTGTCTCCAAAGGGAACTTAAAATGGGCTCAGGCAATAGAAGGCCTTAAAAAACAAGTTAGCAGCTTACTAAAGGAGAACTAAAAAAATGCTGAGGAAAATAACAGCTTTAAAAAGAGGCTAACTCAATTGGAAAAAGAGGTCCAAAAAGCCATTGAGGAGAAGGAGGTTTTAAAAAGCAGAATTAGCCAAATGGAGGGGAAGTTTCAAAAGCTCACTGAACAAAATAATTCGTTAAAAGAGAGAATTGAGTTCAGGGAAACAAATGACTATGAGTTAAACCAAGAAGTTAGTAAACAGAACCAAAAATTTGAAAAAAAAATAGAAGATAAGGTGAAACAACACATTGGAAAAACAACTGACCTAGAAAATAGATCCAGGAGAAATAATTTAAAAATTATTGGACTACCTGAAAGCCATGATCAAAAACAGAGCCTAAACATTATCTTCCATGAAATTATCAAGGAAAACTGCCCTGATGTTATAGAATCAGAGGGCAAAATGGATATTGAAAGAATTCATCGATCACCCCCTAAAAGAAACCCCAACAGAGAAACTCCTAGGAATATTGTGGCCAAATTTCAGAGTTCCCAGATCAGGGAGAAAATACTGCAAGCAGCTAGAAAGAAACAATTTGAGTACTGTGGAAATACAATCAGTATAACACAGGATCTGGCAACTTCAACATTAAAGGATCGAAGGTCTTGGAGTGAGATATTTCAGAAGTCAAAGGAACTGGGACTGAAGCCAAGAATCACCTACCCAGCAAATCTGAATATAATACTTCAAAGAAAAAAATGGTCATTCAGTGATATAGTCAAATTTCAAGATTTCATGTTGAGGAAAAGACCAGATCTTTATTTAAAAATTTGACTTCCCAAGACAAGAATTAAGAGAAGCATGAAAAGGTAAACAGAAAACAAAGATCATAAAAGACTCTCTAAAGGTGAACTGTTTACATTACTACATGGAAAGAAAATATTTTTAACTCTTGAATCTTTTCTCAGTATTTAAGTAGTTGGAGAAATTGTACATACACACATACACACACACACACACATAGATAGATAGAGAGTACAGGGTGTGTTATATCAGAAGAGGTGATCCACACACACACACACACACACAAAATAAAATAAAATATAAATTAAGGGGTGAAGGAGGAAAATTCTGGGAAGAGAAAGGGAGTAATGGAATAGGGCAGGCTATAACTCATAAAAGAGATAAGAAAAATCTTATTCAATGGAGGAGATAAGGTAGAAGGGGAGAGGGGGAAAAATAAAGCTACTCTCCCCACGTGTGACTGAAGGAGGGAATAACATTCTCATTAAATTTTGATATGAAAATTTATGTACACCACAAGAATGTAGGAGAGGAGGCGACAAGTGGAGTGAGGGGAATGTTAGGAGGGCAAATGGGAGAAGGGAGTCACTAGAAATAAACACTTTCGAGAAGGGACAAGGTCAATTGTAGGGGGGGAAAATAAAGGGGGATAGGGTAGGTCAGAGGGCAATATAATTAGTATTACACAACATGATTACTATGGAAGTCTTTTGCAAAACAACACATATTTAGTCTGTATTGAATTGCTTGCCTTCTCAGTAGGGCCGGAGAGGGAGAGGGGGAGGGAGAGAAATTGGAATTCAAAGTATTAGGAACAAATGTTGAGAATTTTTGTTGCATATAATTGGGAAATAAAAACTACAGGGATAGGGGTATGGAAATGTATCTTGCCCTGCAAGAAAAGAGAGAAGATGGGGATAGGAGAGAGGTGGGGTGTGATGGAGGAGAGGGTACATTCAGGGAAGGAGTAATCAAAATACAAGGTATTAGGAAGCAGAGGGAGGGGAGTGATCAGGAGAAAAATTGGACATGTTACAAAATGAGGTAAAAGCAATTAGTATTAAAACAATAGACTGAATTAATTACTGAGAATAAATCAATGACATCTTTAGTTTGGAGAAAAGAATTTCAGTCTAAATTTCCTAGAGGAAGGTAACCTCGGGTAAAATTTGGCATTGATGGAAAAGTCAAGGTTTTAATGGTAAATTTGATTTTATGCTTGCTATTTAATCAGGAACTAGAACATGTATAGAAAGGCATGTAGGCCACTTAAGACTTGCCTCAAAAGATGTTCCTTAGCCAAAGTGAAACTATTATCATATTTGAAACCTGGTTATTGGAACTTGCCAGTTTTAGATGCTCTGAGACTCTTAAGTGACTGTTCTTCTGAGTCTAACTCCAGGTATGGGTAGTAAGAAAGGTGATCTGAGCCTCCAATACATGATGCCAGTAAGCTGATGAGATGCTGGTATGAACTGCATAGGTGATCTCAAGGGAAGGGTGGGAGAGTGGCTGTTCAGCATGGGCTGAGGTGGGATTCTCCTGACTCAATTTCCCCACTGACACCTGGCAGACTTTAATCCTGACTGAATGCAAGTGGATAATCTAATCCTGCCTGGAACTGACATGAAGTTGGGGTGATATTGTATCCCTGCAATGTCCTCACTATTGGTGATAATTTCCTATAGTCGAAAGGTTTGTAAGTTTAATACCAGATCTATTCAATTATAGATTATGGGTAGAGGAACATCCGAGGTTGTCTAAAGTTCAGCTATTAGGCATAGGACTTTAGACCAACAACAATAAGTTAGGGTCCATTAATTCTTAGTAATATTGTGGAGACAATTAGGTCAAGAGCTAATGAAGTTAGCAACATAAATATTATTTGTATCTCAGTTGGTTAATGTTTAAAAAAAAATTTATTTTGTGGTCCATATTGTAAATGCTTTAAAAAGAAGTATCACCTGACCAAAAGTTGGAATTGCTTTATCTGTTATAAACTGTGTTAAAAATAAATAATAAAATAAAATAAAGTATATACATATATATATAAATTAAGATAGAGCAAATGGAAGCTAATGACTTTATGAAAAATCAAGAAATTATAAAACAGAACCAAAAGAATGAAAAAATAGAAGACAATGTGAAATGTCTCATTGGACAAACCACTGACCTGAAAAACAGAACCAGGAGAGATAATTTAAAAATTATTGGAATACCTGAAAGCCACGATAAAATAAAACAGTTTAGGTACCATCTTTCAAGAAATTATCAAGGAAAACTCCCCTGTTATTCTAGAACCAGAGGGTAAAATAGGAATGGAAAGAATCCACTGATTGCCTCTGGAAAGAGATCCTAAAAGGAAAACTCCTAAGAATATTGTAGACAAATTCCAGAGTTCCCAGGTCAAGGAGGAAATATTGCAAGCAGCCAGAAAGAAAGTATTTGAGTATTGTGAAAATACAATCAGGATAATACAAGAGCTAGCAACTTCTACATTAAGGGATCAAAGCCGTGGAATATGATATTCCAGAAGTCAAAGGAGCTACGATTAAAACCAAGAATCACCTACCCAGTAAAACTGAGTATAATACTTCAGTGCTGAAAGTGCACATTTAATGAAATAGAGAACTTTCGAGCATTCTTGATGAAAAGACCAGAACTGAAGAGAAAATTTGACTTTCAAATACAAGAATCAAAAGAAGCATGAAAAGGTAAACATCAAAGAGAAATTCTAAGGGCCTTACTAAAATTGAACTGTTTACATTCCTGCATGGAAAGATGATATTTGTAACTCATGAGACCTTTCTCAGTATTAGGGTAGTTGGAAGAAACGGAAAGAAAGAGAGAGAGGGAAATGGCACAGGGATGATATCTAAAAAATAAAAGGGGTGAGAGAACAATAGACTGGGAGAAAGAAAAAGAGGAGATATAATACAGTAAATTATCTCACATAAAAGAAGCAAGAAAAAGGTTTCACAGTGGAGAAGAGGAAGGAAGGTGAGAAGGAATGAGTGAACCTTATTCTCATCAGATATGGCTTAAGGAGGGAATAACGTACACACTCAATTGGGTATCTTACCCTACAGGAAAGGTAGAGTGAAGGAGGAGTAGTCAGAAACAAACACTTTAGACAAGGGACAAGGTCAAAGGAGAAAATAGAATAATTGAAGGGATGGATAGGATGGAGGGAAATATAGTTAGTCTTTCACAACATGACTATTGTGGAAGTATTTTGCATAACTACACTTGTATAATCTATATTGAATTGCTTGCCTTCTCAATGGGAGTTTGGGGGAAGGAAGAAGGAGAGAATTTGGAACTCAAAATTTTAAAAACAAATGTTAATAAAATTAACTGGGAAATAAGATGTACAGGAAATGGGGTATGGAAATTTATCTTGCCCTTCAAGAAAGTAAAGGGGAAGGGTATAAGGGGGAGATGATGAAAGGGAGGGCAGACTGGGGAAAGGGATAATCAGAATGCATATCCTCTCTGGGAGGGGCAAGGGAAGATGGGGAGAAAATTTACAGCTCAAAATCTTGTAGAAATGAATGTTGAAAACTAAAAATAAATAAATAAATTTAAATCCTAAAAAAAAAATACTGAACCTTTGGGCATTTGTTAACTGGGTCAGCCCTTCTGATGACTCACTCTACCTTTTGCCACAAGGGGCTTTTTCAAACTTTTTCATCACTCCTCAGGACTACTCCCCATCCTCTCAGTTAAACAATTGACAGAGGACTCTGTCTTCTCCTCCCTCCCTATCTCACATCACTCAGATGCTTTCTGCAGTGGTGTTCTCCCTGACTCCTGTCTCATGAAATGGAGTGCTCCTTCTCTTTGCCAAGGCAAACTTCTGCCTGCACAAAGAATTCCATTCCATCCTACCTTTTCTAGCAGATGGCCCCCTCTATCATCTTCACTATCTCATTAATTTTCAATTCTTGTCTGTCTACTAATTGCTTCCCTACTACTTATAAATGTGCCTATGTGTCCTTGAGAAGGCTGTCTTTGGTTAATGCCTACACTTCCCTTTCACTGCTCCCTTCTTAACTCTGTGGTCTGGTTTCCAGTCTCATCATGATCTCTAAATTGCCAGATCTAATGTTCTTTTCTCAATCTTCATCCTTCTTGACCTTTTTGATACTGTTGATCATTTTCTTTTCCTTGGTACTCTTTTCTCTCTTTCCCAATCCCCATCAGTGCTAGTACCTTCCCTCTGAGGATTATCTTCAATTTAGCTTCTAAATATCTTGTGTGCATATACCTGTGTACACGTTGACATTCGACTAAGCTCCTTGAGAGCAGGCAATGTCTTTTGCCTTTCTTTGTATACTCATTGTTTAGCGCAATGCCAGGCACATTTATGGTTGTTCAGTTGTGTCTCAGTCTTTGTGTCTCTATTTGGGGTTTTCTTGGCAACTAGAACGATTTGCCATTTCCTTCTTCAACTCATTTTACAGATGAGGAAACTAGATGCCTAATAAATGCTTGTTGACTGACTGACTTCTCTTTGATCTAAGTAGGTTGGCACCTGCAGTTGAAAAATCTCCTACTAGGGAGATAGTGAGAGATTCAACAGATTAGACTCTACAGGAACAGAATAGACAGGGCTCTCTTCTGGTGCTGGGGCAAAGGATTTTCTGCTCTTTCTAAAAGGGCTGGGCAAACCAAGACTACCTGTTGCCTTTGAGCTGAGAGAGCATAAGACCTAAGTGTCTGCTCTTCCCTGAAGAAGAGGGAGGCTACAGCAACTCAGCTCACAGCAGAGGCTATTCCAGGAGAGCGAAATCTGGAAAAGATTAAGATGGACAGGGAACAAAGCCAGCAAACTTCAAAGAGGAGGCTAGAGTAGCACAATAAGAGCACTAGAAGACATCAGTGATCCTATGGTGCTGGAGACATGAATGGCTCTTCCATCGGTATCCTCTAGATCCATGCATTCAGTACCTGCTTGCTTCTCTATGTATTCCCCCTGCATATCTTCATGCTTCCCACCAGTGCCATGTGTGTGCAGAAAGGAAGACCCTAGGTTTGTGGTAGAAATAACTTGCTGATGTTTTCTTACTATATGCCATTTCATTAAATGCCTGTTTCCTCTGACTTACAGTTATTAGTAGTTATACTAATAGTTAGTGTTTATGGAGCACTTGAAAATTTGCAAAATGCTTTACAAATATTATCTCCATTTCTCATAGCAACCCTAGGAAGTAGGGATTAATGTTATCTATAATTATTATAGGCACCTGGTAGTGCAGTGGAAAGAGTGGTGGGCCTAGAGTTAGGAAGAAATGTGTTCAGCACAATTTCAGACACATCCTACCTGTGTGATCCTCCTCAGTCTCTTCAGCTGTAAAATGGGGATGGGGCAGCTAGGTGGTGCAGTGGATAGAGCACCAGTGCAGGAGTCAGGAGGACCTGAGTTCTAATCTCACCTCAGACACTTGACACTCACTAGCTATGTGACCTTGGGTAAGTCACTTAACCCCAATTGCCTCATCCTGGGTCATCTCCAGTCATCCTGATGAATATCTGGTCACTGGATTCAGATGGCTCTTCAGAAGTGAGGTTGGTGACCTGCACAGCCCTCCCTCACTCAAAACAAAGTCAAGTGCAAGTCATGTCATCATTTCTGTGATGGCATGCTCTTCCTCTGCAATGAAGGATGAACACACATACACACACACACACACACACACACACACAAAATGGGGATAAAAATAGGATCAAATGGGAGGATCAAAAGATATTTGTAAATCACTTTGTAAACATTACAGAGGGCAGGTAGATAACTCAGGGGATAATGACTTGTATAGGGTCACCCAGTAAGTGTCCAAGACCATATTTGAACTCATTCTCTCTGACAATGGGTCTGGTACTCTATCCACTGTGCTACTTAGTAACCTTATTTACTATTTACTTTTATTGAAAGTAAATACATCTGTAGGGATTTATGAGACATTGTTTTAGGGGATATGAATCCAGAAAATGCCTTGACCCTTAGGATAATCATTCACTGGGGGGACCTCCTCTGTGAGTTGGAGGTTGCTTGGCTGGATCATCTCCCCATATTGACCCTTAAACATTATTTGTCACAAGATCCTGGCAATTTATTTTTTCCCATCTCTAGGATTACTCAAAACCCCTATCCTTTTTCCCAGTTCCTCATTTTTCTTTCCTTCCCTCCCAAGGGTATCACTCAGTTACCTTATCATTCACTCTTTTCCAAAGACTCTCCTGTTGTATGATCAGAAAAGACTGGAAGAAACTTGTCTTTAGGAAAAAAGTCAGTCTTGGATAGACTGGAGAAATAGTCATGACTAACTTAATCCAGTGCTTTCAAGTTTAGCAAATAGATGGACATATTATATTTTATTAATTCTTCACAGTAACTCTCAATTTCATTTTACAGATGAGGAAACTGAAACTCAGAAAGGTTACAGCTAATCATGGCAAGCCTGAGACATGAACCCAAGTGTTTCTGATTCTAATGCTTTCAATTTTATCACTTCGCATGCCACATTGGTGACTGGGACAAAAAACAATTCTATGAAATCAACTCAGTGGAAAGCCTTACAGTATACCCTTATGTCTTGAGAAATGTTTCAAGCTTGGGGTTTTTAACCAGAAAATGGAGCCAGCCCAAATACAGAAGGTGGTAGCAATGTGGGGGAGTTGAGAGGGCCCCAGCCCTGCAGTGGAAGTTGTCATAATCAATTTGCCAGCACAGGCCTCTTTCTGAGCAATGCAGACGTTGGGCCTGGTATGAAACTCTGTCATACCCACCATGCTACACACCTCTCTTGTGGGAGACACAGATCAAAATAGCTATAACTCATTGTTTGGTCTGTGCGAATTGGTACAGATTGCACACACGTATGCATCTGTGTGGGTTTCCATTAGACTATTTCTGAAAATCCACGGGACTTTATTTTTAGAAAGTGATAGTTCAGTGGAAAAATTCAATGATACTCTCTCTCTCTCTCTCCTTTCCTTCCTCCCTTTTTTCCTCTCCTTTGTCCTTTCCTTCCTCCCTCCCTTCTTCCTTTTCTTCTTTCCTTCCTTTCTCTTTTTCTTTCTTCTTTCTTTCTCCCTCCCTTCCTCCCTCCCTCCCTCCCTCCCTTCCTTCCTTCCTTCCTTCCTTCCTTCCTTCCTTCCTTCCTTCCTTCCTTCCTTCCTTCCTTCCTCTCTTTCTTTTTCTCTTTCTTCCTTCCTTCCCTCCCACAGTAATGATTTCTTATTTAGGAAAACCTTCCCCTATCTTCCTACCTCATACGCATGTGTATTTGCCATTCTCTCAGTGACTTATGTTCTTATAATCTCCCTTGTTTCCTGGAACAAGACTTGCCTATAGAATACAATGATTTTAAAAAAGAAAATTTTTTTTTCTGAAAATACCAGAATAACACTAACTTCTTTGTTTGTAATGTTTGTTTCACTTGTTCCATTCAAGCAGTTTCTATCTCCCAGGCTCCCCATTGCATAACTAGCCGTATTCTCAACTTGCAAGCAGAACCCAAGTCCCAAGATTCAAGCCACTTGTCCTGTAGTTTAAGCAAAAGTTATTGGTTCACTTGACTCTGCTAGTTACTTGTAGTGTCAGGTGGTACGGTGAATAGTGTTGGGCCTACATGTGACCCTGAGCAAGTCACTTAACTTCTATTTGCCTCAGTTTCCTCAATTGCAAAATGGAGATAATAATAGCAGCTGCTTCAAAAATTTTTGTGAGGATCAAAGGATACAAATGATGCTTGATAAACGTTTGTTTCTTTCCTCCCTCTGTCAGTCAATAAGCATTTATTAGGTGTTTACTGCATCCCAAGTACTGCTCTAAGCTCCAGGGATGTAATAAAAGGCAAAAACATGATCTGTGTCCTCAAGATGTAAGTGGTACACAGGATATCCTCTTTGTGGCTGAAAAGTGACCATTGCAGGCCAAGCCTGCTCTCTCATAAGATATATTTTTCTCCCTTTAAAATGTAAGAACTGCTACTTTGCTCTATACAATGGCTCTTAAGATGCTGGTCTTTTCTTTGTTACTTAAGGGTTCAATTACACTATTCTTCACTTGCAAAAATCTTCCAGGAAATATAGCTAGAAAGCAGCTTAATGGAATTGCTTTGGCTTGGACTCTCACACCTATCTCTTTACTTTTTTCTCTTTCATTGTGGACTGAGTGTAATGATGTGATATATTATTTTATGGTAATGCATAAAAAAACTCAGGTTCTATGTATATGAAATGAATACTGGTTGTTTTCCCTGATTTTTATGGTACCAGAATTAAGAATCAGATCTGCAGATTTCAAGGATAAGGGGAATATCATAAGATATGATTTTCGTTGGACAAATTGGGGTGTTTGGGGTGGACTTTATCAGTTTGTTCATAGTTCTTCCCAAAGTCAACATTCTCCAGTCTTTAGCTATCATATGTCTTCCACTATAATCATTATTTTTATTCGGGAGAAGAGGGAATGTTGCACTAGTCCACTAGTTCACAGTCAAGTGCAATAAAGAGTCTATGGTCCAAATCTATGGACCAAGATAACCAGGCTGACAGCTGAGTTAGTAATCCATACTGGCTAGAGTGTGGGGTCCAAGGAATGGGATTACCTAGGAGTTAATAATAAATTGACTGAAAGAAGATGATATTAAGCCCCAGAACATTAAGAGCAGTAGGAAAAGTGGTTGGAAAGTTAGATTGGAGTTGGATAATGGAGGGAGTTGTACATAAGACTTAGGCATTTTTATTATATTTGGAAGGTAATGGTGAGACTGCAGATTAATCTTTTTTAAAACCTCCAGAGCCAAAAAGCCAGAGTGGTAAAGGAAGTATTGTTGTTTTTCAGCCATTTTTCACTCGTGTCCAATTTTTTGTCACCCCATTTGGAATTTTCTTGGCAAAGATACTAGAAAAGTTTGCCATTTCCTACTGAAGCTCATTTTACAGATAAAGAAAATGAGGCAAACAGGGTTAAATGACTTGCCATCAGTCACACAGTTAGTAAGAATCTGAGGCCAGATTTGAAGTCAGAAGATATGTCTTCCTGACTCCAGGTCCAGCATCTTCTACTCCACTTACCTGTCCTAGATGGAGTATAGAAATGTTAATTGAACTGTTTTGTGACTCTATGTTAACTGCAGAGAAGTATAATTGAAATAACATGATTTTGTCAAAAAATAAGTCTGAGATGGAATCAGGTCTGGGTTCAAGTCCTACTTAATGTCTTAATGGGACAAATATTGGGCAAATTACTTTTCTTGCCTAGCCTTAGTTTCTCCATCTGCCCTAGTTGATTTCCAAAAGCACTTCTTACTTTAAATCTCCTAGTCCTAGAATATCAGCCAACTTACCAGAAAGGGATTGATGGGTGATATATGATACAGGACACCCAACCACCACCAAACAAAAGGTTCCCTGATCATGTTTTTTTTTTTATTTTTTATTGGCATATTTTATATTTTCCTAAGCCAGTAGAACAGTGTTTCTCCTCATTAGACTGAATCTGAAGTACTCTTCCCATTTAGATTCTCTCTGGAAGTGTGCCATTTTACTGTAACATACCATCAATGACCCAGGGGAGAGAGCCAAATTATTTTATTATAGAGTAAGAAAAGCTCAGAGTAGCAACTTTATACAGGCAGGCGAAGTACAGGGACGTGACTCACTGACTGATTCTAGTTTAAGGGATCCATAAAGTAGCACTTTGTATGGTTCAACTCATTAATTATGCTTTTTATAGGAGTCACTTCCTGAATGTTCTTGGTTTCACTGGCAGGTTATAAGGCTCATACTTTTAGCCTCTATTCTCTAGTTACTCAACTTTTCTTACTAGTTTTTTATTACGTTCAGTCCAATCCAAACCTAGGTCTTACTTATGAAGCCTCTCTGATTTGACAGGAGAGTAAAGTGGAAAGAGCTCTGCTTTTGGAGCTCTAGGACCTGGAGTGAAATTTTGACTCTGCAACTTGTTAACCTGTGTGATGCATCCACCATTTGAGCCTCAGTTTTCTCATCTGTAAAATGAAGAGATTGAACTAGATGACTTCTAAGCTCCCTTTCAATATAATCCTATGATTGTGTACTCAATGCAGCTTCTGAGACTGAGATGCAATAGAGTATGAGTTGATGCTCTGCTGCCTGTGCTAACTTTGACCTAACAATTAACACCAAGAAAGCAGAGGTGCTCTATCAGCCAGGACTACACCATCCATAGGTGGAACTATTGGTTACAGCAAATGGAAAAATTTTGAATGCTGTGTAAAATTTCACTCACTTTGGTAGTATACTTTCCATGGATGTACACATTGATAATGAAGTTGACATACAGATTGCCAGAGCTAACTCAGTGTTTGGGAGGCTCCAAAGGAAAGTGTGAGAGAGAAGAGGTATTAGACTGACTCCTAAACTGAAGGTCTGCAGAATTGTTGCGCTGACTTCATTGTTGTATGCCTATGAAAACCTGGACAGTCTACCAGTACCATGCCAGAAAATTGAACCAATTAAATTCAATTGAAAATTGAATTAAAATTGAATTTCAATTGACTTAGGAAGATTCTGAAGATCATCTGGCAAGATAAGGACAATGAGGTCCTTTCTTGAGCTGAATTGCCAAGCATTCAAAATCTGCTACAGAGAAAGCAACTCCAAAGGGCTGACCAAATTGTCTGAATGCCAAAAATACATTTGCTTTAAAGACTATTTTATGGAGAACTCATACAAGGCAAGAACTCACATGGAGGTGAGAAGAAGTGATACAAAGACACTTTCAAGTTCTCTCTAAAGAGCTTTGGAATTGATTGTGGAAATCTGGGAGACATTGGCAAAAGACCACCCAGAGGATGGGCATGCCAACGTTAAAGAAGTCACTATACTCTGTGAGCAAAGCAGAACTTCAGTTGCTCAAAGGAAATGTGAGATGTACACATTTAGAGACATCTCCACTCCAAATATTCATATGGTCTATTTACGGCTAACCTGTAGTAATTCATGTTGGACTTATCAGCCACAGTCAGACATACTAAACCTTGACCCCAACATAGTATTTTCAGTTTGGTCCTCTTTGAGAGCAAAGGACAATAACCAAGTTCTCATCAAACTTGAAATTTAAAATCAGTCAGTCAACAAGCATTTATGAAACCCTTACTATGTATTAAACATTGTACTAAGTGCTAGGGACATAAAGATAAAAAACAGTCCCTACTCTCAAGGATCTTACGGGGGAGAGAGAGAGAGAGAGAGAGAGAACACAACATGTTTACAACTACAGACAAACAATATATAGAGGGGTATCCCAAAAGTCTTAGTGCAGCTTTAAGCTTTAATAGTTTCATTGTACACTTTAATATTTTTTTTTAACTGCAGTAAAACTTTTAGAATACTCAGTATAGGGGATAAACTGAAAATAATCCCAGAGGGAAGGTACCAGCATTAAAAGAGATTAAAAAAGGTTTCTTGTAGAAGGGGGGATTTTTGCTGAGATTTGAAGAAAGCTGGGAAAACCAGGAAGTAGAGATGAAGAGGGAGAAAATTCCAGGCATGGGATACAACCCACATAAATGCCCAGAGTGTAATGTTCTTTGGAGAAACTGCAAAGACGCTAATGTCACTGAATCATAGAACATATGAGGTAAATAAAGGTAAAAGAAAACTGGAAAGTGACCAGGTGAGAAACAACTTTAAAAGTCAAACAGAGGATTTTAGAACTGATCCTAGAGGTAATTGGGAGCCACTGGATTCATTTTAATAAAGGGGGTGACAAGGTCAGGTCTCTGCTTTAGAAAATCAATTTGACTGCTGATTGAGGTTTTGAATGGGCATAGACACCAAATCATAGGTTATTGCAATGATCCAGTTGTGAGATGATGAGGACTTGGCCCAAAGAAGTGGCAGTATCAGAGAGAAGGGGACAAATTCAAGAGATGCTGGGAAGGTATAATCAATAGGACTTGGCACTTGTTGGGATATGATGGGGCTGGGTGAGAGAGAATGAGGAGCCAAGGAAGACACCTAGATTGAGAGCCTGGGTGACTGAGAGTTTGACAGTGCTTGTGATAGCAATAGGGAAGTTTGAAAGAGTGGAGGGTTTTGGGGAGAAAGATGGTGGGTTCAGTTTTGGGCATGTTGAATTTAAAATGTCTCAGAGATTCAGGATGAGGTGTTCAATAGGTAGTTAGAGATGAAAGACTGGAAGTCAGGGGAGAGACCACTGAGGAAACAAAGTCAATTCTATTGGAATTTTCAACACTTTGTCCTAGTAAAGAGGCTGGATTGTGCTTTGTGCAGCCCCCTAAGCCATAACTCTCCTCTTGGCTCTTACTCATAGAATTCTTGTTGAACTGGTTTTCTGTTCTCTGGGCACACAGATTTAGCCAGTCCTTTAAGTTCTCCCTTTTTCTTTTTGGCTTTCCACCTTTAAGCCTTTTTCTAATACTACTGTGTCCTTTTCTGATCTCTTTTTTTCCAAAAAGCACCTTTGTTGTTTTTTTATTTTGTTTTCTTTTTTAAAGACTAGACTCCCTACGTACCTCAAGCTGGCAGTGCAGGAGCTACTTACAGTCTCAAAGCAATCCACTCCCAAGGATTCTTCATAGTAACACCAAACTTAGGACACTGAATTGGCATAGTCAACTGTGATTCTGAACTCCCAAAATCAAGAGCTCCACCAGCCTGAGCCTCCAGGTGACTGGTATTACAGAAATGTATTGCTGTGCCTGGCAGGTCCCTTGTAGCTTTACATCTGCCCCCTCCCCCTCTTCTCTATGGTCACACATCTTGACCTGCCTTCAGTGCACATAAGATCAATACAAACATTTGTTTTAAAGCCTCTATAACAATGCCCTGACCTCCTCTGCTCTGTTCAACAGCAAATCTAAAATCCTCTATTTGGTTTTTGAAGCCCTTCTCAACCTAACCCTTTCCTTCCTTGCCAGATTTTAACTCTTTACTCCTTTTCAAATGTTTTACAATCCAGCATCTCTGGCCTTCTTACTATCCATCTCATTCCATTCTCTTCCTCTGGGACTTTTTCACTGACTGACCCCCATCCCTGGAATGCTCTCCCTCCTCACCTCCACCTTCTGCCTTCTGCTGGAGGATTATCCTGCTCTCCCACACACATCGCCCTATGCTAGTGCCTTTCTGCTGTTTACCTTGTCTCTCTCTCCTCTCTCTCTGCCTCTGTCTCTAAAAGACTATTTTATGGAGAACTCACACAAGACAAGAACTCATGCGGAGGTCAGAAAAAGTGATACAAAGACACTTTCAAGTTCGCATAAACACCTTGGAACTGTTTGTGGAGACATGGGAGACTGTCTTTCTATATAAATGTATATGTAGATCTAGGTATACATGTATAGAAACTGTGTGCATGTACCTATACATGTATACATATATCTTGTTTTAGTTGTTGCTTTTTGTATGACCAGAGTTTAACACAGTGTCTGACACGTATTTAGCATTTAATAAATGCTTGTCAGCTGACTCTCCATGAAGAGTTCTCTTCAACGCAATATATTTGTGCATACGTGTGTGGGGTCAGTCTATACGCTCCCAATATAAATAAATTATAACATTTAGAAAGGTAAGATGGAGAGGGAGAAATAAAAATAGAAGAGTGAAAGAGCAAATTGTCTGAACTGGGTGCAAAAATGCAGCAAAGGGGAATTTTAAAACTAGCATAGAGAAGTGCCCAAACCTACCATGCTGATGGTAAAGGGGCAAAGGAGAAGGTAAACAGGAAACTAAAATGAAAAATTGACTACAAAGATGTTATACCAAGCTCTAGAACACTGCAGAGCTTCTTCAATTAGATCTATCATCAGTCAAAAGAGATCAGTTAACTATCTTTCCCCCAAGTAGATGAAGAATGCCTACTGTCTAGAATGGATTGGAATAGAGAGATAACCCATAGGTCCATCAGTTCCTATATGTTGGCCAGACATTAGGACTGCACAGTGAACTATATCCAGAACTGAAAAGAGATAAGAATGCAAGTTGGATTGCATTTGAGAAAGTATCCTGTGCAGTAAGGTTTCTCCCCCAAATCCAGACCATATTTTTAATACCAATATTGTTCTGATGATAAAGCATGGAATACTATAGTCTTAGGAGAATCAAAGCTTCAGGTCACCCAAAGGTCAAGGGAGAAATGCATGGTGGGGGGTGAGTAGGCGTATTCCAAACAAAGAATTGTTCAGGAAGGCATAAAAGAAATTATCAGAGAAATGTATGAGGGAAAAGAGAGGTCAAGTGATTATGGAATGAGAATGATCTATGGACAGACCTGGAATGTTCTCCCTCTCTCTGCCTTAAAGTCCCAACTAAAATTCCACCTCCTACAGGAAAGTTTTCCTGATACCTCTTAATTCCAATGCCTTCCCTCCACTGAGCATCTCTATGTATCTCATGTTTCACTTATTTGTACATAATTGTCTCCTTGTCTCTCCCCTACTATACTATGCCTTCTTTGGACTGTCTTTTTATCTTTCCTTGAATCCCCACTGCTTAGCACCATGTCTGGCACTTCGTAGGCATTTAATGAATATTGATTAACTTACTGAATTTCAAGAGAGCTCAAAGAAGGAGCCTAGCATGTTAAGTAGACTATCCATGGAAGACTGATGGGGGTATATAGACAAGAATCAAATGGGATGAGAAAGCATGGATGAGCAGCACCCATCCATGAGCTAAAGAATATGGGGGAAGTGTTTAATTTAAACATTTAGAGTAGAGGGAAGTAAACAGCAAATTTAAGCTAGTAAGATATAAAGAGGACAGAAGAGAAGAAAATATCAAGGGAAAGTAATCAAAATAGAGAAGAGCGTTATTTTGACATAGCCCTACATGGCTAAATGTGATAGATTAAAACCACATCTCCTGAAAATTAACTGCATAAAGACCCGATATCCCAGAGACAACTTATAAAGTAAATATTGGTTTTAGTCTCTGATACCAGAACTACCTGTACACTTAATATATGGCATGATCTCCTTTGGCAACAAAGGACAAACACAACAATTACTCTACTAAAATGGAATCATTAGGGTTGTAAGAAAGTGAGAGGAAAACTTTTTATGTATGCATGTGCTTATTTTAATACATAATTAACTATTCCATCTCAATTTTTTCTAGTTTTATTGATTTTAAAATACATTCATATTGATATGTTGCCTGCATTTCTCCAGGTATCTCTCCTCCCAGGGAGACATCAATTTTTTTTTTTTAAGAGAAAGAAGAAAAAACATCAGCAAAACTAATTAGCTCAGCACAAAAAAATATCTTGCTGATATGCAAGGTTGCAAACCCAGCATTTCCCGTTGCTACAAAGAAGGAGGAAAGGATATCATTTCATATCTCTTCTTATAATTTCTTTATAATTTTATTTATTTTCAAGTTCATTTTTACTTTTCTTTATAATTGTGCAAAATTTTCTCTAATTGTGTAGCCCTGCCACAGGCATATGCAGAGTACAGCCCGGGTATTTCGGTATACCTTGGGGAAAATATTGTCATTGGCCCTACCCCAGGGTCATGTTCTCTGGAGGCCTTTGAAGCCTCATTGATGACTTTTGTCAAGTAACCTCATTTTGCCCGGTCTAGTGGGTGTCCTTCTTCCCCTCTCACTGCTCTATATCCATGGCCAAAGGCCCTGATGCCTCCCCCTGCTTAGGCTGGGAGAATAATTCTACAGTCAGAACTTCTTGATGTCTTTTATGTGTAAAATGACATAAGTAAGACTATATGACTTACAGAGTCTCTTCTACCTCTAACATTCTGTGATATTTAATTCTGTAATTATAATAGAATCTCTAAGATAACTGGGTGGGGGAGGGGATTTTTAAAAATGGACCATTCAGTGCTCCAGTTCAAGTATAGCTTCGTGAATCAATCAGCAAGCATTTATTAATTGCCTAGTAGGGGTTAGGTGCTGAGGATACAGATATAAATAAAAGTTCTTGCTCTTGAACTTAACCCTCCAAGACTAACCAGTCTCTAAGTGCAAAGGCAGATATGGTTCACTGGCCAAGTTCAAAGCTACCTAAATGGTGTGACACAGGTTCATAATTTTCCTATGACCCTAACGAGAGTTCTCAGGACCAAGGATCTCTCCCAGTCTCTTAGAGGGAGAAGACAGATGAAAATTATGTCCTCCCAACAATGAACTTACATGGAGGAAAGACCTGGCATCACAGGGTCAGTCATAAAGTAAATATTAATTTTAGTCTCCAATACCAGAACTTACACAGTTGTTTTTCAGCCCCATGATACTTCATGGCCCCATTTGGGGTTTTCTTGGCAAAGATATTGGAAGGGTTTATCATTTCCTTCTCCAACTCATTTTATAGATGAGGAAACTGAGGTAAATAGGGTTAAGTGACTTGCCCAGGATTATACAGCTAGTGTGTCTGATGCCAGATTTGAACTCAAGAAAAGTCTTCCTAACTCCAAGTCCAGTACTGTATCTACTGCACCACCTAGCTGCCCACTTATACTTCTCTATTCAAAAAGAATCATTGGCATTGCAAAGGAATAAGGAAGGACTTATTCCTCCTAGCTCTGAGGGGACTTCATCTTTTGTGACAATTGGAGACATCATCAGCTATAGTAGAGAAGGTGTAAGGGAGTAAGCATTGCTATAGCACCTCCTATGGGTCAGGTGTTGACACATCTCTGAGTATATGCTGAGAGGTCTCTCCTCACTTACCTAAGTCTGTAGAAAACTCAGGGACAGGACACCTGAGGTTCTGGATTGGATAACAGTTCGATCTCTTGATTCTCTAAAATTTCTTCAGTTGTCAGGTTGAAGTTCTTGATCCAATGGAAAATATAGACTTCCATTCACCAAATAACAAAGTCTACCTCATAAACACATAACAAATTGTTTTTATTTTAATTGCAGTGAAACCATTGCTAGGGGCTGTATCCCAAAGTGATCAAAGAAAAAGGAAAAGCAATTAAAATGTACAAAAATATTTATAGCAGCTCTTTTTGTGGTGGCAAAGAATTGGAAATTGGATGTCCGTCCATTGGGGAACGGCTGAACAAGTTGTGGTATGTGATTGTGATGGAATATAATTGTAATATCAGAATGAGGAGGGGAGTGGTTTCAGAAAAACTGGGAACTGACACAAAGTGAAATGAACATAACTAAGAGAAGATTGTCCATAGTAACAGCAACATTGTAACAATGATAATCCATGAAAGACATAGCTACTCTGATCAAGATAATGATGTAAGATAACTCCAATGGACCCAAATGAAACCTACTATCCCCACCTCCAGAAAGAGAAATGATGAACTCTAAGAAGAGATTAAAGTATACTTTTTTTTCACTTTCTCTATTTTTTGTTGTATATATATTTTCTTTTGCAACATGGCTAATACGGAACTATGTTTCGTATGCATCTGCAATTAATACCATACAGTTTGCCTTCTCAAGGGGCAGGGAAGGGACAAAAAGGAGGGAGAGAATTTGGAATTCAAATTTTTTAAAAAAATGAATGTTAAAATTTTTTAAATGCAATTGGGAAATATTTAACAGAATAAACAAAAATATCTTTAAAAAATTAATTGTAATGACATATTTTAATGCCTAGTACCTAGTAGATAGATACTAAATAAATATTTATCTATTCACTGACTGTTGGTCACATGTAATATAATGCAGAGAGCACTCTCTGCTTCTGGAGTTGGAGGATCTGGACTTAAATCTTGAATCTGATAATTAATACCTGTGTGACCCTAGCCAAGTCAATTAACTCCTCAGACCTCAATTTCCTTATTTATGAAATGAAGGTGTTTGGGAGATGGCTTCTGGTGTGCTTTCTAGATAGGTTATCCTATGAAATAAGATTCCTTCTCTGGGAAAAAAGAAGTTCCAACTGGTGCTATGATATATTTTTTTTTATTAGTTCTTTTGGTAAACTTGCTACTTAACTGAAATAAATATCTTTGCATTGATAATCAACATTTACCCACGGAAGGGCACAGATATCAACTCTAGTCTTTTTAGTAGAGTGTTCGTTGTAGGTTTGTTCTGTTTGTTCATCTACCCTGGATCTTTAGCAGAGGCAATTACTATAGAAAACTAACAGTAAGCAATGGCAAATTCTACCTCATGCCTAGCCACAATTTTCCTCCCCCCTTAATATCAGTTGTTCATCTATGATTGACAGACAGAATCTGTGGGGAAAATGTGAAATTATTTTCTAGCTTTCACTCCTTCACTATGTAAAGATGATCTCATGGTCTTTGGGTCTGGCCGGGTGAGACTCACATGATCCTGAGATGGACAGATGCTTTACCAAAAGTGGTGTGACTTTTCAGGCATGTAAATGGCCAGGGCAAGCTTCTTTTTCCAACTGGTGAGGGTTGAAAAAAGGAATTTGGTCTACAGTTCTTGGTCACATTTCCCAAAAGAGAAATAGATCCTTTATATTTCTAAATCTGTAATCCTATGTCCTACTTCGTGTCTTTCTTTTGCTACTAATACCATCGACAATCTTGACTTTTTTCTTGCCATTGGATTTTAGTATCTCTGGAAGAGAGAGTGAGACTGATGACTTTTCACAACTCTGCCTCACTTAAATCCAATTCATGTGCAAGTGAAGACATCACTTTGTGACTCCAATTTAGGGGAGAATCAAAGTGACTGTTCCCAGCAGCCTGTTGGAAACAAAATGCCCCCATATCCATTTGCCTTAGCCAATAAAAGCATTCCTAGAAATAGAAATATCTGTGCTTTATGCTTTCCTTAAACTCAGCCTTACCCACTTAAGATGTGGAGAATCAATACAGTATTTGGAGTCTGAGGATGGACATTTGAATCCTACCCCTGTTCCTTGGTACCTACGTGACCCTGGGAAAATCACTTACACTGGCCTCAGTTTCCTTGACAATGTAATGAGAGGCTTGATCTACATGACCTTTGAGGTCCTTCTAGCTCTCAAATTATGTTCCTAAAACTTTTACCTTCCTTTCCAGTTCTAAATCCTAGGAATGATCCTACTTTTCTGTTATCTGCCTTGAAATTTACCCCCACTTCATTGTTAGCTGCCACTGGGAGACTTGCCATTCAAAGGGTAATGTTCTCACTTTCACTTACTGACTGTTGGTCACGTGGGATTTGCAGTGTTTATTTTTAAACAATTACTCTTTTCATGGAAAAATTCCTCTAGAGTTTCTATCTGACTGTTGCTGTTTTCATGTTTCTCTCAAAAATAACCAACAAAAATGTAATACAGTAATATTTGTATGTAGTTGAGAATAAGGATCCTCTCCGGAGGTTATCAGAAGTCACCTGCAGCCTGGCCACCTTGGAAAATGGAAATAATATGCACACTGTGAGAACAAATCATATTCAGTGTGTTTATTTGAATTTCTTAGCATTCTCTTTCTGTGGCTTTATTTGCATTTCATTATTGTGAAGCAATTCAATCAGTATGCAACATCTAGGGTTGCATACTTTGAGGATTTAGTTGTTTTTTGGTTTTTTTGCCAAAGATCTAGTCAGCAGGAATAACATTAAACAATCTGATGTAAAGTTACCCATTTATTGAATTATTTTTTAAATCAATAAAAGCTTCCCTTTCAACGTGAGAATGTTTGGTTTTCTTCGCATTGTTCTTTTCCTTTACATTGTTCAAGTCATAGCTTACATTGTTTTTTCTGCTTCTGCTTATTTTACCCTTCCCCAGTTCATATCAGGCACAAAATTATATTCCTAAGGCATAGGTCTCTCTGTGTCACTCCTTGGCTCCAGAATTTCCAGTGTCTTCTTCTTGCCTCCAGGTTAAAATACAAGCTTCTCCATTTTGGCATTAAAGGTCTTCACAGTCTGCTTCCAGTCTACCTTTCCAAGGTTGGTTTTTTTTTTTTTTGTGAACTAATTTCCTTCAGACTTTCTTTGTTACTGTCATTGGTTTATTTACTGTTTCTCAGACACAACTTCCTATCTCTCATCTCCATGCTTTGGCACAAGCTGTTTCCCATGCCTACAATGTACTTCTTCCTCTCCTCTGCCTGGTAGAGTCTCCATCTTCCTTCTATTGAGTCTCCAGCTTCCTTTAAGGCTTAGCTCAAGTCCTACCTCCTACAGGAGGTCTATCCTAAATCCCCTTCTCCAACTCAAGATATTGTCTTTATAATTATCTAAGTCCATATTGTCTCCTTCCAATAAAATATAAGCTCCTGGAGAGCAGGGACTGTTTCATTTTGTGATCACCCCAATGCCTGATATATAATAAGCACTCAATGAGTTCTTGTTGAATGTTTGAGATTCATGAAGATGTCAAAAATGTCCTCATCTAGGAGCAGGAACCCCATTTTTCCAGCCAAGGCATTTAAGCAATCATGTTTCCTAATGATTTAGGTTAAGATTTGTTAACTGTGGAAGGCAGAGTATGCATGACCCCATCAGAAAGAACAGGAATTTCACTGTAGGCTTAGAATCCCTAAACTAGCCTGAGCCAAATGGGATTTATCTTTTATCCTTTCCAACTGGGTGCTAAGTTCTAATTAAGTAGATGTTCCTTTAAAGGAGAACTCAGAAGCCAAGTTTGCCTGTTTGACATAAATATTAAATATTCCAGAGTTCATTCTTAATTAAGGAGAAGGATTTTTTCCTCTGGCCTGCTTAGCAAAAATTTTCCACTTGTTCCAGTTAGTATTATGTGCCAATTGGCTTCTATGCCTGAAACCATGTGCTTTTGATATATAACTAGACAATTTATAAACTTGTTTGGAATTAAAAAGGTGTTATATCCTCGGGAAACACATATTCCTAATAACCCGCATCCTATTTTAGGCATAGCCATTGATGGGTCTTTTCCAAGTGACCAGTAATAGAAAGTTAGTTACAGCAAAAGTTTGTAATAAGAGAGACGTCTTAGCAGTCTTTCTTTTGTTAGGGAATTTCATTCCTTCCCTTCCTTTTGTTTTCCCCTCCACCCACCAATTAAATTCTGCAGAGACTGATGTGGTAGGCAAGTCAGCCTTTAGCTGTATTCCTTACCATTGTTTTCCAAACTTCTGACTCCGCTACAGATGTTTTCTAGGGAAGGAGAATAGAGAAGAAAGGGTAGTGGAAACAATACTGCTAAGTGGCAGCAGGAACATATTTGTTCATGCTCTCCACTAATTGAGATGATCCTTTCCTGACTACTTCCCTTGAATGCACTTGCTCAGGTAAACCCCTGGATATTCAAATATAGAATTTCCAATAATAATAAAAAAGAGGTGGTGGTAGGAGCTGAACTGGCTTTCAGAAGCAGCAACAAAGACAGAAGTAACTATTTGAGCAGTCTCTGGGGGCTTCCAATTTCCTCATCAATCTTTTTGATACAATGGAACACTTTGTCTCTAGGGAGCCTACATTCAATTGGATTTATTACTTAGCTTATCTGAACTACCTAAAAATCTATATATTCTATGCTGTCTCCAGATAGCCAGATGAGAATCTTAAATTCCAGTGGGTCTGGGTGGCTCTCCAACACTTCATTCACAATGGAAGGAAAAGAGCCCTGGAGTCAGAGAATGCCATCAGATTCAACACCATTTCATGGAGTCACAGATTTTAAGTTGTAGTGATACAACCCTATTGGAGGAGAAAAGAATAAGGGTGGGTATGTCAGCCATCTTCAAGTATATGAAGGGTTTTCAGGGATGGGGGATTAGACTTTTTCTGCCTGGCCCTAAAGGGTAGAACTGGGAACAATGGCTAGAAGTTGTAATGGTTAGAAAAAGGGAGACTTATGCTTGGTGTAGGCCAAAATTTCTAACAATAAGAGCTGTCTAAGAGCTAATGGGTTCCCCATTAATGTAAGTTTTCAGCTAAAGATCAGGTACAATTTATTGGAGATGTTGCAACCTATTAAGCACAGGTTAAATGACCCCTCCTAAGCTTTATCTTTTTATCCAGGCTAATCATCCCTAGTTTCTTCAACTGATTTGGCATGGTTTCCAGTCCCCTTCTGTCAATCTTGGTTGACATCTCCCGTACTTGATGTAACTTTTCCATTCCTAAAATGTCAGACCTCAGATTGAATGTACTTATCCAGATGCAATCTGATCAGGGTAGAGAATGGTAGGATTATAACACCCTCAGTAAAGAATGTATTTTTTTTCTTTAATGACCTTAGAGAATATCTTAACTAAACACTCCTTCCAAAAAAATCCCCCAAAACCAAAACCTTTCAGGCCCTACCTCACTGATCCATTTGGAAAGACTCCATTAGCCTAAGGAAAGACTATTGGCAATTGTTAGCATAGAGTGTACCATAATCTCTGCTTTCCTGAACATATATATATATATATATATATATATATATATATATATATATATATATATATATATATACACACACATATATGTATATATATACGTATGTATGTATGTATATATGTATGTATGTATATCCCCCCAGGCCTTTTGAGGCCCATAAATAAATCCATTTATCTTTGGAATGCATTTGGCATGTAGCTCCTATTGCCATCTCCAGGAAGTGATTTTATATTTATTACCAATGAGATTAAATACTTTGAATGCTTGGGAGACAGTGTGGTACAGTAGAAAGAACTAGCTAGTGAAAGAGCCAAGAACGGAACCTGGGTATCCTGATCCCCAGTCCAGTGACAGTAATATTGCATAAGGCATTTTTAAACTACTCTGTGCTTGGGGCTTCTTTGGTTTGGAGGGGGGGGTGGGCCAGATGACTTCTAATGATTTCATTGCTCTGAAATTCTATGAATTTCATATCTAGTCTTGACTTTTAAAGTCAGCTGGGGTCGGTGACTTCTTGTGACTCCTGTTCTTAACTCTATGGATTTTGAGCACATTGGCCTATGTATTATACCTTCTTCCCCCTCCCCCCAAAGGAAGCTTCACTGAAGTTTTTTACTTGAATTTCAAATTCGTGCTAAGAATGGTCAGTTCACCTTCCAATGTGTCAGTATCATTCCTGCTTTCTGGTGATCAGTTTCTCATATTAGCTTGTAGTCTAGATGCTGTTTAAATGAGGAACCAATTACTTTGGGCTAAGTGGGGCAACAAAGATAAGGTAGCTCACAATCATGACTTTAGCATTTATTGTTCCAAATTTTAGAGACTCCCCTCTTATGTTCCAAATTTTTACTGATTTTTCAAAGTGATGGGTTGAGAAGTTTGTGGGTATCTGAGAGGGGAAGAAAGATATAGACAGGCAGATAGACAGAGACATATAGAGACAGACTGACAGATAGACATATAGGTAGAGACAGACAGACAGGCAGATAGACATGCAGACAGAGGCAAAGAGAGAGACAGAGAGATTAAATTTTCCTCTTTTTAAATTCCCTTAAGAGAAAAAGTAGCTACTGAAAGAACATTTCTTGAAAGAACCAACTTTTACTGTTGGTAAACAAGAGACCTAATGTGCTTGAAATCTATCACTTTCACTTGAATAAGTTCCAAATCTTTTTTCAAACTAAGTAATTTCTGTAACCTTTGAAGTTTCTATTACTCTATCTTCCATGAAATAATTCTGTTTTTTTATTGAGTCAGTTACCGTATTTTTTAATTTTCCTTGGATATTTCCACATTATTAAGTTTCATCATTTCTGTACGCTGTGGGTTTTTTTTTATTGTTACTCAATTCCTTCTTTATTTCATCTTATGATGTTTTTGCTAATTTGATTTCCTCTTTCAGTTATCCATTTTATCATGTCTTGAGGAAATTCTTCCTGATATTTCTCCTTATATTGTCCTAACACATTTTTCTCCTGATATTTCTGCTTCTATTTTTAAATCCATACTACTTTTCTTTACACTAGTATTCTTCTTTTGTTTGTTTGAATTTGAATGTTTTCTTTCAAAAAACAAATTTCCTATGAGAATTTCTATTAATGTTACTCTTTTTTTTTTTTTTTTTTGGCAATTCTCTGTTTTTGAGAGAGGCATTGATGTACACTGATAGATTACACTGGTAGATTATTTTGGAGGAAATTTCAAAATTCTTTTAATAACCCCCATGTTTTTCCCTAAAATAAAGGCTCATCTTTAAAAACAAACAAACAAACAAAATATAATACATTTCTGGTGATATATGGATGTGAGTCATGCAACTTCTCACTCATGTTCACTCCATCTTCCCTCATGTCCCTGGCCTTTGATTCTCTGTCCAACTTAGTCCTCTAAGAAAAATGCTGCCAACTTCAACTTTGGTTAATTTTGGGCACAAGCAGGTTCACAAGCTTATTAAGGCCACCTTTGGAAAGGCTGGAAAGTTTAAGTTCTGCAAAGGTACTTTATTCTGATTCCCTGAAGGGAAGATATGCAGTCTATTAACAACTAACAATAACCTCTTGATTGTGTAGAATTTGACTTCAAAGAGAAAATTGTATTAGCCTTAACAAGATATTGGACAGCTAGGTGGCTCAGTGGATAAAGCGCTGGGGTTGGAGTCAGGGAAACTCTGAGTTCAAATCTGGCCTCAAATACTTCCTAGCTGTGTGACCCCAGGCAAGTCATTTAACCCTGTTTGCCTCAGTTTCCTTATCTGTAAAATAAGCTGGACAAGGAAATGGCCAATCACTCCAGCATCTTTACCAAGAAAATGCCAAATGAAGTCATGAGGAACTGGATATGACTAGACAACATCAAGCATTGTGTAGTTATGGTGAACTGGTAGGAATGGTAGAAGAAACATTTGTCTTTAATAGGAAAAAATGTTCTTTAGATAGCAAGGATTTTTTTTTCTGTTTATTTGATTGTGAATTTCAAAACAGAAATGTTTGCCTGCCCCCTGAATGCAGTGTACTTCTTTATACCCCTGGGCCTTTGTCAGGAAGTGGTTAAAACATTATCTTCAGATCTTAGTGAAGCGGCACATGTTGCTAATTGAAATCAAACGGATGACATGATTCAGGCCATTAGTCATGCTACAGCAAGAGGCCAGCTGTTGGTAATGTAAGAACAGTTTCATTTGTGAACCACCCAAACTATATGTGATGGCGACAGCTTCTTCTCTGGGCTTCTAAAGCATCACACTACTTAAGTGGAAGGTCACTTTAAAGAACATGCCTAGTGCTTCTTCTGGGTACCCTCTAAGGTTCCTTTCCATCTATTTTGTATGCATCTTGCATATTTACATGATCTATTTACATTAGAATGGAAGCTTCTTGAAAGCAGGGAGTTCTCCTACTGGCTACTTTCCTGACACTGCTCTCTCCCACTTCTCCTTCTTAGTCTCCTTTGGTGGTTTTTCATCTATGTCACCCCATTAAGTATAGGTATTTCTCAAGTCTGGGGTTCAAGTATCATCTCTGTGAACATGATAACTATATATATTGAATCCAAGTCTTTCTGCATCACCAACTGTCTTTTGGACATTGTGAACTGGATGTTCTACAATCTTCTCGAACTTGACATGTCCAAAGCAGAATTCGTTATCTTTTCAAATTTAGATAAGACGTAGTCCCAACCCTAAAGGAACTTACAATCTAATGGGAAGAAGGGGGAGAGATAGAATATAAATAAAAATAACTATAATACACAAAATTACATAGATTAGAGAGGTGAGGAAATATTATTATTTAAAAAGCACTTATCATGCACTTTCTCTATGCTAGGTAGTGTGCCAAACACTGTGCATACCAATCAATACAAGTGAATAAGACAGACCCTTACCCTTAAGGAGCTTACACTTTCATGGGGGAGGATAACATACAAAGAGAAGCTACCAAGTAGAGGAAAGGTCTCAAGGAGGTAAAGAACAAATGTAGAGGGTGAATTCCTAAAATGGTGGTCTAGGCAAGGGAATCAGAAATCAGGAGAGCAGAGATTCCTCTGGGGTAGGAAGGCTTCTAGTGAGGATGGAGAAAACTCCCAACAGTGAGTCAAGTTAGGGATTGAATAAAGCATAAAAAAGGCCCCTTCTAGAAGAACTTCTCCTTTTCCCAATTTCCTATTTCTGTTGTTTCTTCTTCTACCCAGTCACCTAGTTTCACAAGCTCAGGGTCATCCTTGACTCCTCATTCTCACTTACCCCACATATCCAATGTGTCTCCTTGCATCATGTCTCCCCAGTCCAATCTAACTTCTATTCAGCTGTGTACTAGCACTCACACCCAGGATGACACAGGTTCTTTGATCTGCTTTTATAAAGGAAAGTCAGCTTCAATGGGGTTAGCAATTAAACAGTGCAGACATTGTTCTATCTAACCTTCTTACAAGGGGTGCTGAGCACCATCTCCTACAACATTCCCTAATTACCCTTCTCACGGGGACCAGAGAGAAGGGGAGGGGCAGGCAACTCCCCCTACATCTCAATGGAATCAATCAAGACAGGCACAACTTCCCCTAAATCCCCTCAAGTCTAAATGGGAGCCAATTGAAGCAAACACAGATTCTCCCCAAGCCTTGATGAGGGCCAGTCAAGGCACATACAGTATCCTATGCATTTCAGCCTTCAAGATTCCTCACTCACTGACCAGTGCTCACCTGCTTTATATTTACACTCCACCCCCACCAGGGTCCTGACCTTTACAATCTAAACAGGAAACACCTGGCCCTTGCAAGCTGGTGGAGATGCTTTGAACTGTAGCTAACACCTGGGAACAAATGGTTGTTATGGCCGAGGACCATGGAGAACCAAACTCAAAAAAAAAAAAAAATTACTAACAAAAATCCTCTTTGCTTATGCTTCCATTCAGAAAGAGGTGTTCTTAAATCATAGGTCTGTCACCCCTCCTACTAAAAACAAAACACAGTTTCAGTGATTGCCTTTTATCTCCAGGATCAATATGAGGGAAAGGATTTCAAAGTTGAAAAGAGAGGTGTTAGTCAGGATGGCAGAGCAGAAAGATGCACATACTCTAGCTCTTCCCCCACAGTCTATAAAATGCCTGTAGAAAATACCAACAAGTTGTAGAGCAGCAGAAGTCACAAAACTACAGAGTGAAAGAGCTTTCTAGCCAACGGTAATCTGGCAGGCTAACAGGAAAGGTCTATCACATGGGACGCAGAGTGGAGCCCAGCCTTGGTTGTGCAGCACCAACACCGGGAGGAATAGGACAGAACAGGCCTCTGGGGAAGAATCCCCAGTAGTAGTGGAGGGTCTCAGATCCCTCAACCCAGAAGTGTCAAAGAAAGCTTCAAAAGTCAATGAGAGGGCTTTCCCAACTGGGCAAGAGGTGAGCAGAGTCCCCCTGGAGCACTGGCCCTAGGTGGCCGCGGTAGCAGTGGTGGCAGCACTTGCAGCTTCTATTTGTGAAGCACTTCGCCTAAAGCCCCTGGGGGAATTGAGCAGCTGATCTGAATCTCAGCCCTGAGCACAGTCCTGGGGTGAGGAGGAGCACTAGGACCCTCTTTTTGACAGAGGATTCAGAAGGCAAGTAACTGGCTGGGAAAATGCCCAAAAAAAGGAACAAAATAAGATTATAGAAGGTTACTTCCTTGGTGAACAGTTATTTCCTTCCATCCTTGTGGATAAGGAAGAACATTGTATACTGTCAGAGGAAGTCAAGGCTTCTACATCTAGTACCTCCAAAATAAATATGCAATGATCTCAGGCCATGGAAGAGCTTGAAAAGTGAGTCAACAGCTTGCTAAAGGAAACTCAAAAAAGTGCATAAGAAAATAAAACCTTTAAAAATAGGCTAACTCAATTGGCAAAAGAGGTCCAAAAAGCCAATGATGAGAAGAAGGCTTTAAAAAGCAGAATTAGTCAAATGGAGAAGGAGGTTCAAAACCTCACTGAAGAAATTGGTTCTTTAAAAACGAGAGTGGAGCAGGTAGAAGCTAATGACTTTATGAGAAACCAAGAAATTACAAAACAAAACAAAAGAATGAAAAAATAGAAGATAATGTGAAATATCTCAATGGAAGAACAACTGACCTGGAAAATAGATCCAGGAGAGACAATTTAAAAATTATAGGACTACCTGAAAACCATGATCAAAAAAAGAGCTTAGACATCATCTTTCATGAAATTATCAAGGAAAACTGCCCTGATATTCTGGAACCAGAGGGCAAAATAAATATTGAAATAATCCACCAATCACCTCCTGAAAGAGACCTGAAAAGCGAAACTCCTAGGAATATTGTGGCCAAATTTCAGAGTTCCCAAGTAAAGGAGAAAATATTGCAAGCAGCCAGAAAGAAATAATTTGAGTATTGTGGAAATAAAATCAGGATAAAACAGGATCTGGTATCTTCCACATTAAGGGATCAAAGGACTTGGAATAGGATATTTCAGAAGTCAAAGGAACTGGGGTTAAAACTAAGAATCACCTACCCAGCAAAACTGAGTATGATACTTCAGAGGAAAAAATGGCCATTCAATGATATAGAGGTTTTTTTAAACATTCTTGATGAAAAGACCAGAACTGAATAGAAAATTTGACTTTCAAACACAAATCAAAAGAACCATGAAAAGGTAAACAGGAAAGAGAAATCATGAAGGACTTTCTAAAGTTGAACTGTTTACATTCCTAGATGGAAAGATAATATTTGTAACTCTTGAGACTTTTCTCAGTATTTGGGTAGGTGGAGGGATTATACACACACACACACACACACACACACACACACACACACACACATATAGACAGAGAGCACAGATTGAGTTGAATCAGAAGGGATGATATCTAAAAAAATAAAATTAAGGGGTGAGAGAGGAATATATTGGGAGGAGAAAGGGTGAAAAGGAATGGGGCAAATTATTACTCATAAAAGAGATAAGAAAAATCTTCAATGGAGGAGAAAAGGGAGGAGGTGAGAGGGGAAAAGTGAAGCTTACTCTCTTCATATATGGCTTAAGGAAGGAATAACATACTCACTTAATTTGGTATGAAAATCTACCTTACATTACAGAAAAGTAGGGAAGAAGGGGATAAGTGGGATGAGGGGATGATAGAAGGGAGGGCAAATGGGAGAAGAGAGTAATTAGAAGTAAACAGTTTTGGGGAGGGACAAGGTCAAATGAGAGAATACAATAAATGGAGGACAGGAAGGGAAATATAGTTAGTCATACACAACATGACTATTATGAAAGTCTTTTGCAAATAACACATATATAGCCTGTATTTAATTGCTTGCCTTTTCAGTAGGGATGGGTAGGAGGCAGCAAGGGAGAGAAGTTGGAAGTCAAAGTATTAGAAACAAATGTTTCTAATGAGAATTGTTATTGCATGTAACTGGGAAATAAGAAATACAGGTAATGGGGTATAGAAATCTATCTTGCCCTACAAGAAAAGAGAGAAGATAGGGATGAGGGAAGGGTGGGGTGTGATAGAAGGGAGGGCACATTAAGGGAAAGGGTAATCAGAATGCAAGGTGTTATGAGATGTGGGGAGGGGAGAGATGGGGAGAAAAATTGGAACTCAAAATTTTGTAGAAATGAATGTTGAAATCTAAAAATAAATATACAAAGATTTTAAAAATTAAAAGGTAAAAAAGAGAAGAAAAGAGAGGTGTTAAATAACAATATAAATGCGTTCCCAGTAATAACCTCCCCCTCACCTCCCAACTGCTAATGCCTTTCCCTCTGTGATTACTTCTCATCTTCTCTGGATAGATAGATATAGATAATAGATATAGTTATATGGTTATTTACATGTGGTCTCCTCCATTAGAATGGGCACACCTCCAGGGCAATGGTTCATTTTTTTGTCTTTCTTTGTATCCCCAGCATTTAATCTAGTGCCTTACATATAATAATCACTGAGTCTTGTTGATTTTTATTATTGTTTGATTGTCTGAAGTTAATGAAAAATCTCTAACTCTCCAAATATTTATATAACCCCTAATTCATCCAGATTCTGAAAGAAAGACATAGAAGCTCACATGTATATTCCTTGTTAGGACTCTCCTCAGATACAATGATTTTTGTATTAATGAAACTCCAGAAAAAATTATGAAGTACATCAAAACCTGAATTATGGTGCTAGGGGACCTTGACTCTAACCTCAGACCTAAATCATCTAACACCCTATATCTAAACTAGCTTCCTTTAAGAGACAGTGATTCAGAAGAATTTTACCACTCATTGGTGGTAGTAGATGGAAATAGGGTAAGGATCTTAAAGTGGGTAGAATAACACATTTATTTATTACCAAATGATCCAACCAAATTAAAGAAATCATATTATGCTTTTGTTTTTCACCATTTAAGAATTAATTTGGGGATTGCTGTCAGACCTAGAACAATGAATTCCCTTAGAGTGGTAGAAAATTAACCATATTAAAGTCATGACAACTTCACTTTCATACTTTTTATCTATGTGAGATTTCAAACAGATTAGACTCAGACTTGATTCATACAGATTTCATCCATCCATTCAAATAAACACCTATTATATGTGGAGGTGCTGAAGGAAATACAAAATTTAGATAAGACATAGTCCCACCCCTAAAGCAACTTACAATCTAATGGGAAGAAGCAGGAGAGATAGAATATAAATAAAATTAACTAATACACAAAATGACATAGAGAGGTGAGAAAGTATTATCATTACTATTTAAAGTAAAGCATTTATTATGTACTTTCTCTATGCCAGTTATCATGCCAACACTGTGTATACCAATCAATACAAGTGAATAAGACAGACCCTTACCCTCAAGGAGTTTAGACTCTTACGGCAGAAGACAACATACAATGAGAAGCTACCAAGCAGAGGAAAGATCTCAAGGTGGTAAAGAACAAATGTGTAGGTGAATTTCTGAAATGGTGGTCTAAACAAGAGATTCAGGAATCAGGAGAGCAGAGATTCCTCTGGGGTAGGAAAGCTTCTAGTGAGGATGGAGAGAACTCCCAACAGTGAGTCAAGTTAGGGATTGAATAAAGCATAAAAAAGACCTCTTCTGAAATAGTAATGTAAAGTCCAAGAGGAAGAATTACTAAGGAGAAAGTTCAAGGAGGAGGTGACATTTGGAGGGTTTTTAAGGATGGGCAAGTGAAGAAAATAAAATTTGGAAAACTTCTTTCTTGATCTTGAATATCCTGGTCCTTCCACCACCTCTGTGATGAGGGGGCAGGAAGGGAGTGAGTCAATATTTGGAGAAAATGAAGTTTGGAGAAGGGACCGACATTCAAAAATCACATAGAGTACTGTGTATTTGGGGCCCTTGGAACAAACCATAGATATTTGACCTCTCCTATAAGTACTCTCCATGTGTGGGGAGCAGAATGAGCGAAGAAATGGAGACTGAAGAAAGGGCACCAGGTGAGTTTGGGTCATGGGGAACAAAGAATAGTTTATTTTGGCTGGATTTGAGTGGGCAGAAGAGAGTCATTCAAGACAAGACTGTCAAGGTAAAGCTGAATTAGTTGTAGAAGGTGCATAAGATCATAGGCTGGACAAGATTCAAGTCCAATCCTTTCATTTTACTGCTGAAGACATTGTGTCCTGGAGAAGTTAAATGACTTGCCCAAAGTTACATGGGGAATAAATGGCAGACTTCAGGTTTAAATCCAGGTCCTGTGATTCCAAACCCAGTCGTCTTCCCACTGTAACCTAATGCCTCTAGTCAAAGAAGTTTGAATTCATTCCTTCAATAAGCATTTATTAAGCTCCTAATATACATCTGGCATCCTAGGCTCTAAGACAAAAAGGAAACAAAACAATCCATGTCCTCGAGTAGTTTATATATTGGTCTGAATTTTGCTCAGTGGGCAATAGAAAGTCACTGTAAACTATTGAGCAGAGGAGAGATCTGACCAGATCTATGCATAAGAAAGATTATTCCATTGCTGGTATGACTGATAAGAGGCAGAGAAAACTAACTGGAGGGGATTTCCATAAAAATCCCTGGTGTTTCCTTGAGAGTTTTTTGGGCTATGTTCAATTTTTCACAATGTTTTATTCTTGTCATCTAATTCTAATGTCAAAAGTTCAGAATTATCACAGTTCTGAGGCAAGTGGTCATCAGGAAGGACCAACAGATACACCTCACCTGAAACAGGAAAGTCTGTTTTGAATTTCCTTTCATATTTTGGACAGGTTGGTTGTTGATCGATAAATTGAATTAATTTCAGATTTTAGAAGAAATCGAACATGGCTCTTCTGTCTCACATTAGACTCCCACTCCACAATAATCTAACCCTCCTCTTCTGGCATAATAACTGCACTTTGACATTTGGGAAGCTTCTTTCTTGATCTGGATCGTCTTAGTCCTTCCACCATCTCTGAGACTGGAGAAAAAATCAATATATGGAAAAAATGAGATTTGGACAAGGGACTGATTAAAAAATCACACATTATTCTAGATCCCATATTGTATGTAACAGACCATAGATATTTGACCACTCCTCTTAGTATTCATCAATAATAGGTAGTCAGGGAAGTAACAAGCATTTGTTAAGTGTTACTATGTACCAGGTATCTTGCTAAACACTGGGCATAGAAAGAGAAGGGGAGAAATCCCATTCCCTAAACTCAGCATTCACCTTCTAGTAGGGAGATAACGAAAAATTATGAACATAAAAGATATGTACAATGCAAATAAGATAATCTCAGAAGGCAGGCACTTGCAAATAATCAGAGGGGAACAACATGTAAGACAGGAAAGGTAGGAAACTCCTTGGTTAGGAAGGGCTATTAATACTAAACAGATCCAGAAGGTAACAAGTTTATTGAGTTGGGGGAGATAGGAGGGGCCCGTAACATGGTCAGATCTGCACTTTAAGGAAAATCATTTTGCAGCTGAGTGGAAGATGCACCAGAGTGGGGAGGGATTTGAGACAAGGAAATAACCTGAAAGCTATTGCCATCATCTGGGCACAATAAGGTGATGAGGGCTTGTACCAGGGTGCCATCTTAGTGAGTAGAGAGGAGATGTTTGCAAAATTAGATAAAAAGAAATGAGGATGTTCAGCCTGAAGAAGGATAAATTCACAGGAATCATGAGAGAGGGGTCCAGGTATCTGAAGAGTTATCATGTGGGAGAGGGATTAGATTTGTTATGTTTCATACCCACTGTAAGAACCAGGACCAGTGATTGGAAGTTATAGAGAATCAGATTCACTCTTGATGTCAGGAAAAAATCTTCCCAACAATTTCAGTTATCTCAAAGTGAAATGGGATACTTCTGGGATTGGACAGTTCCCCGTTATTGGGAAATCTTCAAGCAGAAGCCATAAGACCACTCATTATGTATGCTCTATTAGGAATTCCTTTAGGGTAGGGGAGCTAGATGACCACTGAAGTCCTGTCCAACTCCCAAATTCTGTGATTCTGCCAATATGATCGGTTTCCCACTTATCACATTTAAAAGGAGTCCCTTAAATAAAAATAGATAGTTTTGATAATATCTCCAGTCTCTCTCAATTGCCTGTTCCCCTCTGATTGGAAAACTAGAGGATGGAGCATGAAACTCTTTCCAAAGTCTTCCTTTAGAGAGACCTCCATTTTCCATCAGAGCTAGACTTGGCCTCAGTTCCACAGAACACCATGTTACCTTGCTGGGTACCATACACCCCCTTCTGCCCAGTGGCTGTCCCAGTCTTTTCAGCTTCCTTTTATGTAATGGGGCTGGTAGGTGGCACAGTGGATAGAAGACTTCAGTTTAAATCCATCCCCCCCATGTGTCCCCTGGGCAATTCACTTAACCTCTGTTTGCCTCAGTTTCCTCATCTGTAAAATGGAAATAATATCACCTACCTCCAAATTTTGTTGCGAGAATCAAATGAGCTAATAATTATAAAGCACTTAGCACAATGCCCGGCACCTAGTAGATGCTTAATGTTGATTGAATTGAATTCAGTTAACAAGGAAAGTCATCATAGTTCTTACTTCATAATCCCCAACAAGAATGTTTTCTGCCCTTAATGACACTCAGCAGGAAAAACTAAACCAAACCAAACCCATAATCCCCCTTCAGCAGTTATTTTTGACGGCTGTTTTTTTTTTCTCAGATTTGATAAGCCTGCCAGGACCAGATGGAATGGTATGCACGCATGGCTTTTGTACTTTAGTTGCTGTTTCCCAATGAAAAGTTACCTGATTGAAGAACAAAAAGATCCATGCAGCATTGTGAACAGGTCTCTATATGTTACATTTTGGTAATTCTCACAATACTGCAAACTCTTTCATTAGTATTATATCTGCTATGGTGATATGTGAGCAGTGATCATTGTAATTGTTTGTGGGCACCATGAATCACGCCCATATAACATGGCAAACTTAATTGATAAATGCTGTGTGGGCTCTGACTGTTCCACCAACCAGGTCATCCCCCACCCACCCCTCCTCAGGCCTCCCTATTCCTTGACACACAACAATGTTGAAATAAGGCTAATTAATAACCCTACAATGCCCTCTCAGTGTCCAAGTGAAAGGAATTTGATATGGCAAAGTCATTGTTTTCTTATTTTAAGAAACTTGCAAAGCCACCCACTTCTAGCAACCACCCTGGTCAGTCAGCGGCCATCAACATTGAGGAAACACCTTCTACTAGCAAAAAAAATTATGACTTTCTAAAGGCTCAGATGATGGTTTGTATTTTGAAGTATTTTTAAATTAAAGTATATGCATTTTTAGACATAATACTATTGCACACTTAATAGACTATATTATAGTGGAAATGTAATTTTTATATGAAAAACCAAAAAATTCATGCAACTCACTTCATTGTGATATTGACTTTATTATGGCGGTTTGAAACAGAACCTGCAATATCTCCAAGATATGCCTATAGAAGGTGGCATATGTGACTCATTAACACCAGTTTCCAAAAGTTTAAGGCACACTTATTTTTTTAAGGATAATTGGTAAGGGAGAGGGTAACATGTGCGGAACCACTTTTAATTATTTGGTCTGATGATAGTGGTAACCTCAATTTACAAAGAACCTTAGTTTAGCTTTGTGGATCTATTTTTTTGAGGAGCACAAAACAGTATATCAAGAAGCAAAAGAAAGAAAAGAGGGTTGACAGAGTTCAAATATATCTGAGATGAAAATCTTCATGAGGCGGGTAAACAGGTTTTAACTCAGAGGTAATTAATCTTTCACGTTTCAAGCCAAAATGAATTTTCACAAAAACCAAGTATCTTACTGAGGCCTGTAAGTAAATAAAAATGACATGAGTGGAGTTTTATTTCCTTGGCCCTAAAAATCATTACAGAATCAGAGCTGAGGTAGATTTTGTGAGGTCATCTGATCCATCCTTCTGTCTCTACACAGGCACTTAGAATCATACTTGCTCCTTATTAAATAGACATTTGTGGTTTCCAATATACCTTAATTTGTATTTGCAGCAATTCGGGAGGTGGTGATTTCTCTTGGAATTTTTCAGAGGCTATATGGTCACTTGTCATGGATGATCTAGTAGATTTCTAGCTTCTGCAGTTTCATTCAAGTCTCAGCTAAAATCTCACTTTTTGCAAGAAGTCTTCCCTCATCTCCCCAAATGCTTGCCTTCCCTCCAAGGTGTGTATAAATACACTAGAGATTTTATATATGATATATATTAATTATAAATTAATCTCTTATTAGATTATATATCTTTAAATTATGAATGTATTATTGTATTATATACACATAGCTCTAATTTATAATGTCATAATATAGACTATGATCAGAGTCACACAGCTAGTAAGTGACTGAGGACAAATGATTCTCTCTCAGAGCAGAATCAGAATGACCTGAGTTCAAATACAGCCTCAGTCACTAACTGTGTAACCCTGAGAAAATCACTTAACCCTGTTTGCCTCACTTTCCTTATCTGTAAAAATGAGCTGGAGAAGTAAACGGTAAACCACTCCTGTATCTTTGCCAAGAAAACCTTAAAAGGGGTCAGGAAGAGACAGACACAATTGAAATTAACTAAATGACAACACACAACAACATTTATATAGCGATTCTAAGGAGAAATATGCATATGTGTATACATATACATATATGTGTACATATACACATATATGTATGTATATATCTATAATGTGTACATGTAAATGTATATACACAATTTGTACAGAGGTTTTTTGCTTTGTTTTGTTTGGGGCATGACATCTCCATTAAACTATAAGTTTCTTGCAAACAAAGACTGTCTTGATTTTTATTTTATCTTTAGCACCTACCATAATACTCGACACTAGCAGCTGCTTAATAAATACTCTTTGACTGACTGGTTGACAGATTTGTCTGCCTGTGGGGAATAGGACCTAATGAAACAGCCTGCCCTGAAGTAGATCTAATCATTAGAAATGGTTTCCAATATTAAACTCAAATCTTCCTCCCTAAAGTTTCCACTCACGGTGCCTCCTTCAGTCCTCTGTTCAGATCTAATCCCTCTTTTGCATATCAGTGAGGCTTTGGCTCCCTGAGAATTGGTTGCTCCTTATAGCAAACACAAAATTGAGTTGAGTCATCTCTCATAGTCCTGTGGTATTTCCTAAGGGTAGTTTGAGGGGTACCCAGCTGTCTTCAGAAGGCTCCTCTCCCAACAATCAGTGTACTGAGCCAAGTTGTTAGAAGCCTGAAGTTAGAGGGGCTGAGATAAAAATTCTCTGAGAAGGACATCAACTGACAGATTCATCAAAAGTTTTAAACATTTCTCTTATCCTGGAACCTCTTTTAAGTTACGAGGGACAAGTCCGGGTTTTTTTTATCCATTAGAAACTCAAAGCCTCAAGTAAGGCATGAAAGAGAGTACATCTACAACAATAAAAAAGTTGCTACTGGGATTACATGTTCAAAGACAGGGAAAGAGAGATAAATAGAGAGAGACAGAGAGACAGAGACAGAAAAAGACAGAGACAGAGACACAGAGAGAAAGAGGGAAACTGAATACAATATGGCAGTTGGTGCAAAATATTATAGAGAGGGAGAACACTATAAAATTTTTTAAAACAGATTTTTATTATTTTGTTCTGGTATCAACTAAGTTTCCCTCTTAATAATCAGACAATCAATCAATAAACATTTATTAAGTACCTAATATATGCCAGGTACTATGCTAAACTCTATATTGCTTCCATTTCCCCTTCCCAAAGATCAATCGTTTATAACAAAAAAATTTTAAGAAGAAAGATAGTATAGCGAAAACAGTCAGCAAAACCTGGTCAATAATTTGAAAAAATTTGGTATCATGTGCAATTTTCTACACTCATGGACCATCCATCCTTGCAAATGAGTGAAAGGGGGTGTCTTCTCATATATTTTCTTTGGAACCAATTTTTGTTCTTTATAATTTTGCAGTATTCATTTTATTGTTTTAAGGCTGTTTTGTCCATGATCGCATTGTTATAGTCATATATATATATGTATATGTATGTATGTATGTATGTATGTATGTATACATATTGTTTTCCTACCTCTGCTTACTCTGCTTTGCATCAGTTCACATAAATTTTTCCACACTTCTTTGTATTGATAATATTTCTCATTTCTTATAGCACAACAAAATTCCACTACATTCATGTAACCTATGTCTAGCCTAGTAGATGAAAATATGCTGTGCTTCCAGGTCTTTGCTACCACAAAAAAAGTGCTGCTGTAAATATTTTGGTATATATGGAGTCTTTCTTTTTGTCAGTACGACTTGGGGTTATGTGTCTAACAGTGGAATTTCTGGGTAAAATAATGCAGACATTTTTGCTATTTTATTTTTATAATTCCAATTGTTTTCCAAATGGTTTTTACTCATTCATAGTAATGTGTTAATGTGCCTGCCTTTCCACAACTCTCTAACATTTACTATTCCTGTCTTTTGTCATCTTTACCAATTTTCTGGGGTGAGATGATTATTATTTTGGTGAGTGCTGTTTTGATTTGTATTTGTCTTATTATCAGAGTGTGATTATCAGAGGTGATCAGAGCATTTCTTTCACATATTTGCTAATAGTATACAATTCTTTTGAAAACTGTTAATTTCATTTGACCACTTATCTATTAGAGAATGGCTTTTGTTCTTATGTATTGCTATAATTTATATATATATATATACATATATATATATTTAACACATACACATGCATTTATGTGTGTGTATGTATCTTGGATATGAAAACGTTATCTGAGAAAATAGATACAAAGTTACAATTTTTTCCTATTCAACAACTTCTTATGTACATTAGTTTTGTTTGTGCATTTTTTCAATTCCATGTAATCAAAATGACTTTTTTTTCCTAATGGCCACTATCGCTTGCTTAATTATGAATTCATTTCCTACCAAATAACTGAAAAAAGTATGAGACCTACTTCTCATTTTTTATGGCATGATCTTTAGTATTCAGATCACGTATCTATTTTGAATTTATTTTGTATAAGTTTTAAGGTGATGGTCTAAGCCTGATTAAGGAGAGACTGCTTTCGAATTTTCCCACTAGATATAAAATGTTGTTGTTGTTTGCTCATTTTCAAAGAAGACCAATGACATTACAGGGTGATATCTTGACTTACAAGTAAACTAGATTTAAGTGAGGCAGAGCTGTGAAAAGTCATTAGCCTCATTCTCTCTTCCAGAGTCATTGAAGTCCAGCGGCAAGACAAAAGTCAAGATGACTGGCAATAGAGTCCTTTCCTAAGTAATTTGTTTTGGAGTTTATTGCATGCTGGGTTACTGAGCTCCCTTGTGGATGATTTTCTTTTGTCTATTCTGTTCTGTTGATCTACTTTTCTGTTGTTTAAATGCCAAATAGTTTTGATGACTGTTGGTTTATTAAATAGTTCCACTCTTCTAAAAAGGATTTCTTTACCTTATTTATTTTGTTGTTTTTCCTTCCTGCCTAATCTGAACTTTTTCTTTGATTTGTTGTCTATATGCTTACTTGTTTATTCCTTCTTTAGCCTCTTTGTATTCCTCATGGAATTAAAACTTCTAAAATACCAAGTTTGAGTTCTTTCCTCTAACTAAATTTTATGTGATGGCCTTAGTGGATTTTTCCCTTATCCCCCCCTTCCTCCCACCCCTGCCTTTTTCCTGCTGTACTTTACTTTTATATTTTTTGTTTTTTTAAAATTTATTTAATTTTTAACATTCATTTTCACAAAATTTTGGGTTCCAAATTTTCTCCTCATTTGTCCCCTCCCCCCATCTCAAAACACCAAGCATTCTAATTGCCCCTATCACCAATCTGCCCTCTCTTCTATCATCCCTCCCTTCCCTTGTCCCCATCTTCTCTTTTGTCCTGTAGGGCCAGATAACTTTCTATACCCCATTACCTGTATTTCTTATTTCCTAGTAGCAAGAACAGACCTCGACAGTTGTTCCTAAAACTTTGAGTTCCAACTTTTCTCCATCCCTCCCTCCCCACCCATTCCCTTTGGAAGGCAAGCAATTCAATATATGCCATATCTGTGTAGTTTTGCAAATGACTTCCATAATAATCATGTTGTGTAAGACTAACTGTATTTCCCTCCATCCTATCCTGCCCCCCATTGCTTCTATTCTCTCTTTGATCTTGTCCCTCCCCAAGAGTGTTGACTTCAAATTGCTACCTCCTCCCATTGCCCTCCCTTCCATCATCCCCCCCACCCTGCTTATCCCCTTCTCCCCCACTTTCCTGTATTGTAAGATAGGTTTTCATACCAAAATGAGTATGTATTTTATTCCTTCCTTTAGTGGAATGTGATGAGAGTAAACTTCATGTTTTTCTCTCACCTCCCCTCTTTTTCCCTCCACTAAAAAGTCTTTTGCTTGCCTCTTTTATGAGAAATAATTTGCCCCATTTCATTTCTCCCTTTCTCCTCCCAATATATTCTCTCTGACCTCTGAATTTCATTTTTTTAAGATATGATCCCAACCTATTCAATTCACTCTGTGCTCTCTGTTTCTTTGCATGTGTGTGTGTGTATGTAATCCCACCAAGAACCCAGATACTGAATAGTTTCAAGAGTTACTAATATTGTCTTTCCATGTAGGGATGTAAACAGTTCAACTTTTATAAGTCCCTTATGACTTCTCTTTGCTCTTTACTTTTTCATGCTTCTCTTCATTCTTGTGTTTGAAAGTCAAATTTTCTTTTCAGCTCTGGTCTTTTCATCAAGAATGCTTGAAAGTCCTCTATTTCATTGAAAGACCATTTTTTCCCCTGAAGTATTATACTTAGTTTTGCTGGGTAGGTGATTCTTGGTTTTAGTCCTAGTTTCTTTGATTTCTGGAATATCATATTCCATGCCCTTTGATCCCTTAATGTAGAAGCTGCTAGATTTTGTGTTATCCTGATTGTATTTCCACAATACTTGAATTGTTTCTTTCTAGCTGCTTGCAATATTTTCTTCTTGACCAGGGAACTCTGGAATTTGGCCACAATATTCCTAGGAGTTTCTCTTTTTGGATCTCTTTCAGAAGGTGATTGATGGATTCCTTGAATGCTTATTTTGCCCTTTGGTTCTAGAATATCAGGCCAGTTTTCCTTGATAATTTCATGAAAGATGATGTCTAGGATCTTTTTTTGATCATAGCTTTCAGGTAGTCCCATAATTTTTAAATTGTCTCTCCTGGATCTATTTTCCAGGTCAGTTGTTTTTCCAATGAGATATTTCACATTATCTTCCATTTTTTCATTCTTTTGGTTTTGTTTTATGATTTCTTGGTTTCTTATAAAGTCATTGGCCTCCATCTGTTCCATTCTAATTTTGAAAGAACTATTTTCTTCAGTGAGCTTTTGAGCCTCCTTTTCCATTTGGCTAATTCTTCTTTTGAAAACATTCTTCTCCTCATTGGCTTTTTGAACTTCTTTTGCCAATTGAGTTAGCCTATTTTTAAAGGTGTTATTTTCTTCAGCATTTTTTGGGGTCTCCTTTAGCAAGGTGTTGACCTGCTTTTCATGCTTTTCTTCATCTTTCTCATTTCTCTTCCCAGTTTTTCCTCCACCTCTCTAACTTGATTTTCAAAATCCTTTTGGAGCTCTTTCATGGCCTGAGCCCACTGAATACTTATTTTGGATGTTTGGGATACAGAAGCCTTGACTTCTATGTCTTTCCCTGATGGTAAGCCTTGTTCTTCCTCATCCAAAAGGAAGCAAGGAGATATCTGTTCACCAAGAAGGTAACCTTCTATGGTCTTATTTTTTTTCCCTTTTCTGGGCATTTTCCCAGCCAGTGACTTGACTTCTGAGTGTCCTTTCCACACTCACCACACCTCCAGATCCACCCAGCCAGGGCTTGGGGTCTGAGATTCAAATGTTGCTTCCCAGCCTCAGGGCTTTTGGTGGGGGTGGGCTGCTATTCAGTGTGAGATTAAGTTCAGCTGCTTGGGTCGGGGCAGGGCCACTTCACGGGGCTCAGTTCCCTCAGGGAGCTTATGCAGAGACCTTCAACAATGAATCTGAGCTCCTGCCTGCTTTGGGAACCCTTGTCTGCTGCTTCCTCTGCTGCTGCCTCCCAAGGGGGCCTGAGTTATGGGGGACACCCCACTCCCCTCTTGGCCAGCCAAAGAGACCCTCTCACTGACCTTCGGCACCTGTGGGTGAAGGGACCTGCGTGGCTGCTGGAGATTCCATCCCTGAAGTCTGCTCGGATCTGCTCCTCTTGGTGCTGCTAGGCCAAGGCAGGGCTGGGCTCTGCTCCAGGTCCAGTGCACGTCAGACCTTTCATGTCAGTTTTTCAGGTCTCTCTGGAACAGAAATCTCCTCCGCTCTGTTCTGTGGCTTCTGCTGCTCTAGAATTTGTTGGGAGTTCTTCTTTACAGGTATTTTATGAGCTGTGGGTTCGGAGTTAGCATATGTGTATGTTTCTACTCCACCATCTTGGCTCTGACTGTACTTTACTTTTAGAAATATCAACTCATGAGGAAGGTAATGAAAATAGAGGTTTTGGTCCATGATAAAAAAATTTTTCTAGATCTCAAATCATATGATTCCATTTTACCTCTTGCTTTCCCATAATAATTTCACATTTGCTATGCATTTTCCTCTTTGGGTCCATGCCCTCTCACCCTTCAGATTCCACTTGCCCCAAAGAGCCTCAGTATCCTTTTTTCTTGAAGGAGGATATCATCCATGGAAACATAACATTCTTTCAGAGAATGTATTTTCTGTATACCATCTCCCTTCACATCAGACCCATTGGAAGATTCCCATCTCTCTTTACAGAATTTACCCTTTCCTCCATGAAAATATTTCTCAGTGGGATATGTCTTCATACTGAGTGGAAATCTGACCCTTTCTTCTCCCCTTTGTCAAAATCTCTTTGCCTCTTCACCCATTTTCATGTAGTCCCCTTCTTTCCAAATGACTGAAGTTGTCAGCCCTTCATTGTTAACCCATTATTAGAGCGCATCACCCATTCTCCTCTATCCTAGCCCCCTTTCCCATAAAATACATGGTTAGATTCATCTGTAACATGTAGGGGTGAGGAGAATGTTTTGGGATCTTGTCCATTGCATTTCAGGTTTGATCCTCCTTCATCACTTTTCTTATTTCTTTGACCTCTGCTTTCCTTTGTATCCCCTCATGTGTTATTATAAAGAAATCTCTATAGCTATTTCTTTTTTTTAATCAATAGTTGTTTTTCTCTTTCTGGTTTTTGTCTTAAAATAGTACCTAAAAATGGAGTAATTTATTTAATTACTTATTCTTTCTGTGGCGGTGATATTTATTCATCTATGTTGTTTGGACAGTTGGCAACTGAAATAATAGTCTCGCCTTTTTTTCAGAATTGCTGCAAATTTTTATCTTTCACTAAATATCTGAATTTTTTTCATTAGTAATTAGGTTCAGCTTTTCAGCATATCATTCTGAGTTGCATCTTGAGCTCTTTTGCTTTTCAGAATATCTTATTCTAGTCTTGTAAGTCAGTCAGCCAATGAATAAACATTTACCAAATACTTACCACACTCCAAGAAGGGGCAACTAAGTGGCCCAGTAGATAAAACACTGCCCTAGAGTTGAGAAATTCTGAGTTCAAATGCACCTCAGACACTTATTGGCTGCATGACCCTGGGCAAGTCACTTAACTCCCATTTGCCTCAATTCCTCATTTATAAAATAAGGACACATAGGACACATAGGAGAAGGAAATAGCAAACCATTTCAGTATACTTGCCAAGAAAAGAGCATGGATGAAGTCCATGGGGTCACGTAGAGTTGGACATGACTGAACAAGTAGACAGCAACAACAAATATGCCAAGAACTGTTCTAAGTATAGGGGATACAAAAACAAGTTAAAAAACAAACAAACAAAAAGAAGATGATCCTTGTTCTCAAGAGCTTACTGTCTAGCATGAGAAGACAATAAACAAAAGAAACTGAAAGGTAGGGGGAGGGGAGGAAGGGAACAGAGGTCCCTAGGATGAGGAAAAGTTCAACAAAGTCTATGAGATTTCTGGTGGGTGCAGAATACTCTTGTGTTCCACAGATTTTCTTTGTTTTATATTTGAAGGTAATTTCTCCTGGTTGCTTATATAATTTATTGTCTGTATCTGTTTGTAATAGATTTTTACCACATTGAAACCTAATCTTAAAAGCTCGCAATTATACATTCCATTATGGATAAAATTTACACTTTCTTTTACCTTATCTAATTTGATTCTTACAATTATATTGTAGGGTAAACAGTTCAGGTTTTATTATTTCCATTTTATAGATGAGGAAATAGAGGATCAGGGACTTTGTATACTTGGAGAACTAATTATCAGGATTAGCAGGTGCATTAGTCATAGTGGTTTTGTTGTTGGGAAAAGGGGGGGGGGGGGATACAGCCCTATGCTGCATACATAAAGAGAACCTTAACTCCTGACTGGCTGAGAGAATACTGAGCATGACACTGTGTACCTCCTGTGAGGACAAGATAGGGCAAAGATTGGCTCATCACAACCAAGCTACAATGGGGGTGAGTCCAGGTTACTGGAAGGTCCAAATAATCAAAGCACAGCTAGTTTTCTGATCTGGGACAGATCTTGGGTCTTGAAGGATGAAAAAGGGTTCACAGTTAGGTCCAGATGCTGGTCCATTGAAGGGAAATCAACCTTTCTCATTGATTCCAATGGAAAAGCATTTTTTCTCCCAGTTTTCACCCTTTTAACATTGCATTTGGAAGTTTTGTTTTGGTTTGGTTTATCCTTAAGAACTACCACTAAAGCAATCTCATCTCACCCAGGTTCAATCATAATGGATTTAGCAAAAATTGAACATAGGACATACTCAGAGGAGTAGTCAGGAACAAAATAGACTCAGTCTAGCATGATCAAAATGGAAATAGCAAGACTTTTCTATATTTGTTTTAGTATAATCATGTGCCTCTGATTGAATTTTGCCCTTATCAATCAAGAGTCTTTACAAGAAATAAAATATAGAAACAAGAGTTTCTTTAACTAGAAACAGTGTATGCGTTGGTATTGTTAATTATTTTAATGTGATTAAAGATGTTTCCCATCCATCGATGTGCCTAAGTTTGATTAGGGGAGTTGTTTTGTAGGAGGGTCCCAAGTACCTTTTGTTTTTTTTATTGAGGCACTGGGTCAAAGGGTTGTAATGCCCTCTGGCTCTAAAAAAGGTATAAATACTCTGAGTTGAGGTTGTATTTTGGGGCTTAGTTTTTGCAAGGTTTGAGTGCCAGATGAGGACTCTGGGAAGCCATTAAGGAGCTTCCTGACTTTGAGAACTCAGATGTCAGGCTTCCCTATTTGGTAATTATGGTCAAACAGCTGGAACTATCTGTTGAATTACGGTCAGGCAGAGAAAGCCATGTCTGTTGATTACTTTGGGACTGACTGGAAGTGTTTTTTCGGCCAGATGAGGACTCTGGGAAGCCGCTAAGGAGCCCCCTGGCTTTGAGAACCCAGATGTTGTGCTTCCCTCTCTGGTAACTATGGTCAGACAGTTAGGGTCCAATTGTCTGTTAAATTCAGGCAGAGGAAGCTATGTCCATTGATCTTTTGATTTCTCTGTATTTTCTTTGAAATTTGGGGTGCTAACTCCCATGAGCTAACTGAATGATATGTACTTGGTTAAAGGAGTGATACCTGTGCTTGATTAAAGTGATTATTAACCCCTTGAAAGTTGTTTTCCTTTTATGAATGCAGATCTAAGAACCTGTGATAGCAGGCCCCCCAGTGCATGCTGGGGTGCTTACTGCTACATCTAGGAGAGCAAAGGTACTTTTCAGGGAGCAGACATGGAAGATTCTGTTAATGTCTCTCAACTTCCAGGACTCTCTACACATGATACGTATTTCTAGATCATTCTCATAGTACCAATAGATTGCTACTGAAATGAGGATTGTAGACCTTCTGTCCCTAGCTGCCACCTACATGGAAGGCATGTGAAAAATAGACACTTTAATGCAAGGATAACAGGTTAGGAACACACCAGGGTCTGGTAGCACCCAACACACCACACATTGGTAGGAAACTTGTTACTGGTTATGTTGGCTGGCTAAGCCATGTCCCTCAGCTCTCCTACTACATTAAGTGTTTTGGGGCACTGGAAGGAAGAGTCTGGTCCTAAGCAGGAAAAGGCATTAAACATTGTTTCTATCTCTGCTAGGCATAGAAAAGCTTAGAGATCACTGTGAGATACTGTGCCAATGGAAGGTGGAGAACCTCATTCTGATGAGGGGGACCCCCAGGGCCTGGAGGATTAAACTTGGTAGTTAGAGGAGTGAACTTGAGTTCAGGATTTAACTTGAGGGAAGGACTGAAGGTACTCAAAGGATTGTTTCTATCTAGCATTCTCCCTTTGCCTGCCTTAAGGCAAAGGAGAGAGCTCTTTGGAGGCCAGCTGGTTGAACTAGCATGACAGCCTGGCATCAGGGAGACCTCAGTTCAGCTCTGGCCTCAGATGCTTCCTATCTATATGATCCTGGGAAATTCACTTCATCTCTTCCCACCTCAGTTTCCTCAACTGTAAAATGGGGATAATTACAGCACCTGCACTCCAGGGGTGTTGTGAGGATCAAATAAGATAATAATTGTAAAGCGTTTAGCACAGTGCCTGTTATTTATCAAGTGCTATCTACGTACAGGTTTATTCCCTTCCTTAGGAGACAAGCTTGCTGAGGTTCTGTGATCCAGACATTCTGACTCACCTCCCTTATTCTTGGTTACCTCCCAATGTCAATATTCTCTTCTCAATGAAGTCAGCTTTAATTTCTGTCCTCTGTGTGCCTGGCACACAGTAAGCTCTCTATGAATAGCAGCTATTTATTATTATTATTAATTGGGCATCTAAGGGCTCTAGGTCCTTTCTGGCACTCAGTAAAACAGCAATTGTCTTTCCTTCTCTTTTCTTTTCATGATCTCTCTCTTCCTTACCTTTTCCTCCACTATCCCATTCCTGAACTTTCTTCTTTGATCTAGTCTTTTATAAATAAGGAGTGGAGGGATTGAACTCATTGATCTCTAAGCTCTCTTGACAGCTCTGTAATTCTATGAAATCCAACTCACCTATAGAATAATAGCCATATTTATATAATGCTTTTAAGGTTTTCAAGGCACCTTACATGCATCTCATTTGATCCATCAATCAATAATCATTTATTATATGATATGCCCTATGCTATGCATTTGGAGATACAGAAAGAGGTAAAAGATAGCCCCTGTCCTCAAGGAACTTACAATCTAATGAGGGGATGGATCCTTGAAACAACTTTCTGCTGAAGATGCTATCATCATTCCATATTACAGATGGGGAAACTGAGACACATCGAGGGTAAGGAACTTAGCCAGAGTCCCACAACTAGTGACTAAGATAAGATTTGAATTCAGGTCTTCCTAATCCAAGTCTAACACTCTCTCCACTGCATCACCTAATGTTTTGCTCACAATAATCCTGTGAGTAAGGACCTGAAAATGTTTTACAGATGATAAAAATGAGTTTCAGAATAGCAATGACATATAATGTGTACATATTTGATATATAATAACCAAACACATGTTTGATTACATTGCATATTGTACACACACATATGTATAATTCTTATGTAGAGACATAATATATGTATTGACTATAGATCAATTATGTGTATGAATCAGACAATACAGCCAAGATAACACAGTGCATATACATAAATATATGTAAATATTTGCATGTGTATTAATATATAGACATAATAAAACCACATATCTAGTCCAAAAATACATATACAGAAGACATGAGCATGGTGCCCCCAAAATGTGACATGTGTAACATGTGACCCATTGGATCTATCTTAGTTCTATCTTGTTGGTTTCTCCATGGTTTGTCTTTGAATTTCCCCCTGGGAATAGACACATCTAACTAAGCACTAAGCTAACAAAATATGGATTAAAGAAGTTTGCTTAACTCTACAATATTACAAAGAACTCATGCTCAAGCCCCCAAACCATCACCACAACTCTTCTTCCCTCAGTGATGAGGCTCCTAATTCTACAGGGACTTAAACATTTTTCCAGAATTGTAGTCTTGTTGTAGACTGAACCTGACTCAGGGTGGCCTCATGATAGTTTACATTGAATATCATAATGAAATAAAATATTCATCAATAATTCAACAGTTAATAAAAGGAGATTTACTTACTTAGTCATAACACAAAAAGGATATCCATCAAGGATATGATATTTAGGTTGGACAAATGAGGCCCCATTCATCACCATACTAGTCTGGTTGATGAGGCAGGGTGTGGTGACTTCTCTGGTCTGGGCAAGTATGCCAAGTCTGAAGGGCCTCACTCTTATGGGTGGGCCTTCTTGTGCCCTTCAGTAACCAGGAAATCATACCAACCCAGTCTGAGGCCATCAGGAATGCATGTCAATATCAACTGTAAAGGTGTGAATCTTAGTCCCCAGGGCCAATCAAGTCTTGGGGACAGTTTCTTTGACTTGGGAAAAGAAACAGGATCACGTAAATAGTAGAAAGAAGGGAATCCTCATTTATATTAATCCTTTAAGAAGTACTGTCCTTGGGGATACTAAGTCCCTGTCCTCCACCCCTCATTACACACACACACACACACACACACACACACACACACACACACACACTCACTCACTCACTCACAAAAGGAGTTTCTTGATAGTCAAGTAACAACTTTCTCTTATAGGTCTTTGCTTTTCCAGGACCTATTCAGTATTTTTAACATAATATTTCAAGGGAGTATTCTGGAGCTAGCTTGAAGTGGCTCGTGAGAACTGATTGTTAAATTTTCAACGTGACTATGATGCCTTGGAAATTGACAAACACCACAAATTCAGGCTTGGTTAATTGTTTTATTGATTGGCTAGATTTAAGAAAGCGATGGAGTAAAGGTTATTAATGAGATTACACTTAAAAGTGTGTCCTGTATACATTCCCCACCTCTTAGCTGGTTTTTAAACACTTACCAGCTAATCCCTCAATATTGCCCTGGATTGCCCTTTGCAAGGGGAAAGAACCCCGAGTTGCTAAGAAATCAAGTAGCTCTATTCAAGGACCTCAGCATCACTCTATAATCCACACGATTTACAAGGCTGCGCTGGCTGAAGGCCTGAATGAGGGTAAAATGTTCCTATCCCTCATGGTTTTGTCCTATGCTGATCATTACACTTCTCATGAGCTTTCTTCTTCTACTCATCCATCTGGGAATAGCTACTTTTCTCTCCTTGTTCTCTGTCTCAAGAGGATCTCTCCTCTCTTAACTCTGCTCCTTCTGGGGTCTCCCTCTTGGGTTAGTAATACAATGTTTGGCACTGCATGAACATATAGGCTCATCTCTAGGCAAAGCAAATCCTATCTGTGGGTACCATTTCTAAGCATGATGCAGCTGACAGAGCCTTTGGATCTTTGGAGGGTTTGGATTCTCTATCACTTGTATGACCTTAAACACTGAACCTTTTGGGGTCTAAGTTTCCTAATCTACAAAATGAGGAGGTGGGAACTTAGATCACCCCTAAAGTCTCTTTACTTTTAAAGATCAAAGGGCCCAGCCCAAGGAATAGCTCAGAGCAGGGAACTAGCCATGAATGTGAGTTGGGTCTAGAGTGAAGATCTCATCAGTGCAAGAATGAGGACTCAGAACCAAGTTGATTCTATGGTGTAGGCATGGCTGGGCATCTCCACCGTGCCTGCTGTTGTACCTACAATGGAGAGTCACACCTCCAAATTGTACCCTGAAACATGGCATTACTAGGGTAATGTGTTAAAGGGAAAGGTCCTTCCTGGCTTCTTAGATTAGCCCCTCAGACTTAAACTTGCTTGTGCATGTGTGTGCATTGCTTTTGGGGGAGGGGTTTCCTTTTGAAAGCATTCAGTTTAAAAGATAAAAATCAAAGCTATTCACTCTTTTAAAATACAAAGTAAAATAAAACAGACTATTATAGTCTGAGACACTAATAGCACCCTTAAGAATACATTAAATATACTGAGACCAAGTTAAAAGCTAAACCTTGAATTACTTTTTAGCAAGAAAAAAAAAGTCAAATAAAAAGCCCTGATAAGAAGTCTCTCTCTGGGTGAGAACAAGAAAATAAATGCCTGGAACCCCAAGCAGATGAAAGAAGCAGTTTCAGGAGCCATCAGAGGAGCCTCTGTAGAAGGAAGAGGAGGGACAGAATTGTGGTAGTTGATTTAACTTCTAGCAGAATTCATGTAACTCTTGAGCATCCACAGCTCCCCACTGCTCTGTTGGCCAGCTTGATGCTCCAGTCCTTCTCTTCTAGATGCGGCTTACAAGAAAAAAGGGATGGCTTTTACTTGCTCTTCAAATGATCCTGATGTCCATCCCTGTTGAGAACAGAATTTGAACCAAACTACATTCCAGAGCACAATCGAGGAAGCAGTAAACAAGCCATCCAGATGCCAAGGATCATGGACAAGAGCCTCAGACTTGTAACACTGATTCTGAGCATTGGGCTGCCCTATTGGGTTGGACTAATGGTGTGTTTGGGGGAAGGAACCTTTATCTTTGATAATTTCATAGACTAGGTATATAACTAGGCTAAACAATTCTAAATCCTCCTCCTATCTCCCCACAAAAAACAAAGCAAAAGAAAAAAATGGAATTTTTCAAACCAAACTACCAATAATATATTCTATAATGTGTTACATCTAACACACATAGAAAATAAAGATTTAGGCTTTCAATTTTCCCTTTCTGGGCAGAACATGGAAAAGTGAATGCATATGACCAATATAACTGTACAATTTGAACCCCCTAACAGTAAAGTTTAGTGTTCCTACAAATCAAAATCATCTCCCTGTCATCCCTGCCACTATAGAGGCTAAGGCTAGTGATTCTATTGTGTTTAGAAGTTCTGAGCTGAAGTAGGGCCAAAGCCAGATGAATACACAAACTAAGCCTGAAACATATACAGTAAGCCTCTGGGAGCAATCAGTCAGTAAACATTTATGAAGCATCTACTGTGTACCTGGCACTGTGCCAAGCAATGAGCATACAAAATAAAGCAAAAGACAGTCCCTCCCCTCAAGGAGCTTACAATCTAATGGATGAGACAACATGAAGCAAATATATAAGAAGCAAGCTATAAAAAGATTTTTGTCATTGAGTCATTTCACTTGTGTCTGACCCTTTATGACCCCATTTGGGGGTTTTCTTGGTAAAGACCCTGGAATGGTTTGCCATTTCCTTTTCTCGTTCAAGTTAGAGGTGAGGAAACTGAGGCAAACAGGGATGAATGACTTTCCCAGGGTCACACAGGGTCTCCAAGGCCAGATATGAACTCATGAAGATAAGTCTTGATGCCAAACTCAGCACTCCATTCCTGGTGCCATCTAGCTGTCCCAAAATACAGAATAAGTAGGAAATAATTAACATAGGGAAGGCAATATACTTAAAAGTGGTTGGGAAAAGCTTCCTATAAAAGATGAGAGGACCACCAAGTTGCCAAAGGAGAAGAAAACCTGCCCAGGTCAGAAAAACAGAGCAGGTTCAAACTTCTCTGCCTATCTGTACTGAGATCAGGACCACGAGTGGTCAGTACACTCACCGTCTGGGCAAGACACAAAGTACAGTCTCAAAAACAAACAAACAAAATAACCACAAAACAAAAACTAAAGGCATCCTGCTTGTAGGATATTTGGATGAAAGACATACAAGATCTACTACCTGTGCCAAAGGAAGCAGGTCCAGTTAATCACTTAACTTTGAAAAGTTGCTGTTCCCCAGAGGATTGTTTCACCTTAGTGAGCATTCTAGATCACCTTTTTTGGCAATGAATCTGAAGAAAAAGGTCAGCTTCCATCAATGAGAAAAATGTGCCTCTCCGTCATCTGTGATTTGTTCATCTATTTACACAGTATGCAGCTAATTTTTTGGTTCCTATAAACAATTTCCTTTTAGGGGAAGGGATTAGATTTATGGGGTATGGAGTCCTATTCACCTATACTAGGGCAAAGTGTTTTTAGAAGAGATGCTATTATGCAGGGTACCTGTTACCCTGCGGAATTCCCCTGGATTTGATGTGCCCCACAACCCAAAGTTTATAATAAAATGATCATCTGCCAGACACCAGCTTTCCAGAGCCTTATTCTTTCCCTTGGATAATGTAAGCAGAGAAGTTTGCACATGATTAATAAGCAACAAGTTGAGACTTTGGCTTTTTTTTCCCCTCCAAACCGAAGGAATCATTTTAGAGTTATACACTTATGTTAGACTTGAGTCATCTTTTTTTTTCTATTAAAGATGACTATAACACAATGAATGCCATCAATTAAGTATAAAAAAATCATACTTAATTTAGATCGTTTTGTTAGGAAGAGATAGGAAAAAAATATTTTTCTCTCTTACAAATTAAAAATGGTAAATAAAATGGCCCCAAAGAAATAAATCCTAAAATGCACACTTTAATTCCAGACTCTAGACAGTTAAAAATGGCAGAGAGAACTAGAGAAAAACATGGAAAGGTTCCTCAAAAGCAAAAAAAAAATAAAAAATAAAAGATTTTGTCATTCATTCATTTATTCAAAGAATATGAATAATTCTCAGAAGAAATGTAAGTAATTAACAGCCATATAAACATATTCCAACTTACTAATAAAAAGAGAAAATGCAAATCAAAATAACTTTGGGTTTTCATTTCACACCCAGCAAACTGTCAAGTATTAGGAAAGAGAAACAAACAATGTTGGCGGAGCTATAAGAATACACACATTCTAATACATGAAGCTATGAATGGATCCATCCAGTGTAGAAGACACTTTGGATCTCCATTATAAAGTTCATAAACTTTGACACAGAGATGTTGTTGTTTAGCCTTCTTTCTTAAAGAGGATTATGGCCTCAGGAATGTGTTTCCATGACTTGCAAGTGAATCAAATTTAAGTGATGGAGGGCTGCCATTTAGGGGTGTATGCCTTAAGGTGATCAACCCCTCCCCCCCACCCCAGGAAAGATCCTATAGAAACCAGAATATTGGTATTAGGACTTTGGGCGATAGATACAATTGGAAGTATGTATCTATCAACTGGGTAATGACTGGACAATATAATTATTTATCATTGTACCAAAAGAAATAATGAGCATGAGAAATTAAAAAGAAACTTGGTAAGATTTGTATAAACTGATTCAGAGTGAAGCAAGAGAATGAAAGCAAAAGTGATGACCCTGGTGATGTATTTGAGAAAAACATTAAAACAAAATCAAAAATATAGAACTCAGATGAGCAACGTTGACTCATGCACGGACTTCTTTGGACTTCTCACCTACCACCTTGTAGCATGCTCCTCTTCCAGCTCCCCTATATCTTATCTCCCTCCTTTAGAATATAAGCTCCTTGAGGGTAGAGACTGTCTTGTTTGATTATATTTTAGACACAGTGCTTGGTATACACTAAGTGCTTAACAAATTCTCTATCTCTATCTCTCTTTCTTTTTCTCTCTCTCTCTTTCCTTCCCCCTTTCCTCTCTGTCTTTCTCTGTTTCTGTCTCTCTGTCTCTCTATCTCTCTCTCTATCTCTGTCTCTCTCTGTCTGTCTGTCTCCTTTATTGCTTCTTCATAGAGAGGAACAGGAACAGAATAAGGTATATGTTGTCAGACATAGGGTAACTCTCAGGGGTGCGGAAGCAGAGCATGTAACATATATTGTAGGAAGGGGTAAAAGCACTAGGATCTTAGAAGAAGTTAAGGAGTCAGAAATAAAGAAGTAACTATTGCTTCCTGCAGAGCAACACAGTAAATTCAACGTTTGCCAATAGTAATAGGAACTCTATAGAACCTGAAGAAGCCAAGACAAGGAAGGCAGAATAAGTTTATCTAGTATGGAGCATCAAGGAAAGAGCCCAGATACAGAGTCACTCAACCATCCCAGTATTAGCTGTCTTTATTTCCTTCTCATCCTGGTAAGAGTTTATGCAAAGAGTTTGACCTAGAGGTTTGCAGGTGATGATAACTGGAAAGTGCCAACTGAGTGTCACAAGTTCAGGGTTGACAGCAGACACAGTTCTCTGGCCAAGGCATTCTCTTGGCAATGTTTTTGATATCCCAAAGCTGTCTAACTCCTGTAGTGAATGTAAGAGAGACTCTGAGGTACGTTCTCATTCCAGTGGCTGAAACTTACATTGTGCTGGACACTGTGTCAGGAACATGTGAGTTTGAATCCCGTATCTTCCCAAATCTTACTATGTTACCATAGGCAAGTTACATAAGACTTCTAAGCCTCAGTTTTCTCATCTGTAAAATAGAATAATCATGCCTATACTACCTACTTTACAGGACAGTTATGAGGCTCAAATAAGATAGAGTGCCTAGAGAATCCTTCCCATCATCAACTTGCAGGGGAGGTCCCCTAGACAAGAGAATGGCAATCCTAAATCCAAGGAATTCTGTAGTTGTCTGTCCCCTAAAACCTAAAACTCTCGTATTCTCAACCTTGTATTTACCTTCAGTCTCAGCCAAAAGTCACAATTCATTGAAATCAAAAGTATCTCAATGAAATGACATAGTAAGAAAAGTAGCAATGAAACATTTCTCCTGTAAACCTCAGGTATACTACCTCCCAAACAAAGAAGCAACATCAACATAATTGGGAACATGCTGGGATACAATGCGAAATCAAGGAACATATGCAAGTGTGACCAGGTCACCCTGTAGGGGCATCCATATGACATATACATGTGGAGGGGAAAGTCATACCTCCAGTATTGCTCAAAAGGACAAATCAAGTCAACAAGCATTTATTAAGCATCTACTATATACCAGACATTGTATTAAGCTCTGGAAATACAAAGAAAAGCAAAAAAAAAAAAAAGTTCCTTGCTTTCAAAGAGTAAAGTCAACAAGCATTTATTAAGTGCTTACTATACTATACTGTGCTAATCTCTGGAAATATGAAGAAAGGGGAGAAAATCCTTGCTTTTACAAGTTATTATTCCTTTTACCTAGCTCTTCCCATCTTATATCCCCATTAGATGGAGGGCTCCTAGAGGACAGAAACTGTTTTTACCTTTCCTTTTATCTCTAGTTCAAAAGCATTAATTTTGTTTTAATTAATTAATTAAAATGATAATAATTTAATTAATTAATAAATGCTTGTTGATTGATCAGACTATAAACCGGATAATGATAACCAGATAGCTCTGGGATATGGATTCCATAGTACTGGGCTCTAAGTCACTTTCAATCTCCGACTAAGAAGAATAAGTAGAGAAAAGCAACTGAGACAAACTTACAGCTTGTGGTGAGGTCTCTGTCTCTTCTACACCCTTCCCATATTCCTGAACTTTCATATGCAGATATAGTCAAAGACTGGCAGGAGTTTGGTGATTTACTTTACAGATTTTTCTTTTCCAACCATGACTCTTTATGATCTCATTTAGTAATTTCTTGGCAAAGATACTGAAATGATTTGCTGTTCCCTTCCCCAGCTCATTTTACAGATGAAGAAACTGAGGCAAATAGAGTTAAGTGAATTACCCAGACTCACTCAAGTAATAAACTGTCTGAGGCTGAATTTGAACTAAGCTCTTTCTGACTTCAGGGCCAGCACTCAATCAACTAACCCACTTAATTGGCTCCTTTTTTACAGATATAATGCAATCCAAAGTGCTTATGTGCTGGCCAGTGTTTAACAACCAGATCAAGAGAGGGGAAAATGGATCCATTATATAACTCAGAGATTTAATCTCTCCAGAAAGGGAAATGTACTCACCAAATAACTTACAGATTTAATCTGCATTGTTAATATTTTCTCCAACATTTTAAAAATAGATAATCAGCAAAACAATAAATTTAAATTAAGCTCTGATTCGGAAATTACTGATTTTCAAAGGTGTAAATGATCACAATGAAAATTTAACAATCAGCTCTTATAAGACAGTTTGAGCTAGCTCCAGAATGCTCCCAAGTATGCCTGTCTGTTGTTAGTGGTATTATTTCAGTAGCTTTTTGTTTGTTTGTTACCTTCTTCTCCCTTCCCCCCAACATACACCATATTCTATTTATTAACCAGTTGAGCTCCAGCATGGATAAAATGTGCTGGGAATAAAACAAAATAAGAAAAAAATTACAGAAAATAATCACTTCTGACAACTAAATAGGCCATAGTAGCTCATTGCAAGATCAAGCAAAGAAAGGCAAGAAGGATTGAAATTATTTTCTAAATTGTTAGTCAATTTTGAGCAATAATGGGATGTTGCCTAAAATCATATTTACTACATTTCTCTGGCCAATTGAGTCCTCATTTTCTGAATCTCTAATTGGATCAGAGAGTTACGGATTATACAGTCTGACCTATCTGTTTTACAAATGAAGAAATTCAGGCCCAGATTGGGGAGTTAGAGTTATTGTCTGACTTCCCTCTAAAGAACCTTTTTTTCTTCTACTAAACTCTTTTCATAATTGTTCAGGCACATAATTCTGAATTATCAAGGCTAAATTATCCCTGCTTTGCATCTTGATTTTTCAAAAATTAACAAAACTTTAGCACTGCTAAACTCAGTTACTAAAAACATTTATATACTGGGGATATACAGTAGCTCACTAGATACAGCTTTAGTCCTAGAGTTAGAAAGACCAGGGTTCAATTCTTACCTCAGACACTTACTAGCTGTGTGACTCTGGGCAAGTCACTTAACCCTGTTTGCCTCAGTTTCCTCATCTGTAAAATGAGCTGGGGAAGGAAATGGCAATTCACTCCACTACCATTGCCAAGAAAGCTCCAAATGGAATCACAAAGACTTGGAACAAGATGCTAGCAAGTCACTTAAACTCTGCCTCAGTTTCCTCATCTGTTAGTGGGGATAATAATAGCTCCTACCTTCCAGATTTTTTATGAGGATAAAATTAGATAAATGAGATCATATTTGTGAAGCACTTTTTGAAACTTACAGCACTATATAAATGCGAACTTGGCTATTGTTATTAGCACGATTATACCAAATGCCTGAAAGTAAGTTAATGGTTCTCATTTTCCCAGGAATCTCCTTGCTATAACCACTTCAGAGGTTCAGAAATCTTTTCAAGAAGATGATGAAAGAATAACTTGAGCCAGTTTTTAAACTAGCAATAGAATTCTCCTCTTGAAAGGTGTCATTCATTCTCTTAATTTCTGGTTTGCTCGACTGCTTTAAAGTGATAAAATCTGCTCTATCTCTTGGCTCCTGGCATTTCCACTGACGGTCCCTCGTGCCTGGAATGCTCTCCCTCCTCAGCTCCAACTACTGACTTCCCTGGCTTCCTTTGTGCCCTGACTAAAATCCCATCGTTTACCAGAAACCTTCCCAACTGTTCTTGATTCTAGTGTGTTCCTTCTGCTCATCCTCTACATAGCTTGCTTTGTGTATATTTGTTACACGTTGTCTCCCTCACTAAAATGTAAGAACCCTGAGGGCAGGAGCAGGGCTTAGCAAGGTGCTTGGAAAGGAGTAGGGTGGGGGTGGGTGCTTAAAAAATGTTGATTGATTGATTGATTGATAAGAGACTCCTGCTTCTAGTCAGGGATGTGCTGGAAACAATTAAGAAACTGTTAAATTTTCTGTCTTCAGAAATCAGCAAGTGCTACAAATAAGGACTGGGTTGATTGTTTTGTTGATTTTTTATACTTAAGGAAGTGATGGAAAAATATCAGTTATGCGGACTAAATTTAAAAGTTTTTTGAGAGTACATTTTTCTTCTTTTTTTGGAAAGCCAGTTATTAAATATTTAACAGCACACTGTTATCTAATGCTTCATTATTCATTATAACTATTGAGGCAGAAGGATAAAAAAGTGATTTCAGGGGCTTTGAAGTGATTACTCTAGAAATACAGGATTTTTATGAGATTATAAGGCAGCTAGGTGGCACAGTAGAGAGAGCACTGACCTTAATGTCAGGAAGATTCATCTTCCAAAGTTCAAATCCAACCTCAGACACTTATTAGCTGGGTGACCCTGGGCAAGTCACTTAATCCTATTTGCCCCAGTTCTTCATCTGTAACATGAACTGCAAAAGGAAATGGCAACCACTCCAGTGTCTCTGTCAAAAAAACCCCAAATGAGGTCACAAAAAGTCAGGCGCAACTGAAATGACTGAACAAATCAGTTTGTGCAAATCTTTTGAATTCTTCATATTTGTTATTCTTTGTAGTGCGATACATATGATTTGCTGTTATTTTTTCAACTTTCTGCCATTATAAATACTGATACTATGAATACACATTTTTGCTGTCTTTGACTTCCTTGAGTTATAAACCCAAGGCTTATGGGATTGCTGAACCAAAGACTAGGAACGGTTTAGTAATCAGGTGTTTTTTTCATACTGTCAAATTGTTTTTCAGAATGTCTAGACCATTTACAATTCCGCAGATCAGTCTGCTCAGTGTGCCTGTCTTTCCAAAAGTTCCTATAATATTGATTTTTTTTCATCTTTTACCATACTTGCCAATTTCCCTTGATGTAAAGTGATAAGATTTTTATTTCATTATCTCTGATAATTTTGATCCCTTTTACATAGGATTGTTGAGAGCTTACCTTTCTTCTCTTGAAAACAATTTCTATTCTGCAAAATGGGGATAATAATACTAACTTTGCCTACCTCACAGGGTTGTTAAGGGTTAATTCTGTATCTTTTATAAACTTTAAAGTGCTACATAAACCTATTGTTATTATCGTTACTATGCAACAGCTAGAGAGTTCACAAGTTAGACAAAAAGAAAATATGAAATAAAAAAAGTCATAAAAATGGAAAGTGTGTTCCATAATGAACTCCCTTTGCAAGCACAAGGATGCTGATAACAACTGTGAATGTTTGAAGGCTGATAAACATTTTTTCTGAGCTGACTGACTTCATGGAAACTTTCAACAGGGTGTGGCATAATTGAATGTGGCAAAATGACCTTGTCTGATTATTGGGGACTGAGAAGAATAAGGCTATATTTTTGTTTGTAATTAAGGATTTTTTAAAAATGTGATATTTGGGTTATATGACCAAAGCAGGGTTCTGGTTAATGGCACAGCAACTAGACGTAGGAAAGTGATTGGTTTCTGTAACTCAGAGCAAGGAAAGATGACCAATATTCATGGATCTTAGGATGTGTTTCTAACTCAGCTGCCTATGGATGGAAAATTAAGTCAACGTTCAAATTTGTAGAGATTACATTTATTCTGGGACCAAAAAATCAATGTGGAGCAGCATGGTTTAGAGAAAAAGACAGAGATGGAGACAAAGAGAGAGAGAGAGAGAGAGAGAGAGAGAGAGAGAGAGAGAGAGAGAGAGAGAGAGAGAGAGAGAGAGAGAGAAGAGAGAGAGAGAGAGAGAGAAAGAGAGAGAGAGAGAGAGAGAGAGAGAGAAAATGTGTTCTGGATCACTACCACTATATCTGCTCCTCTGAATACTACTGGCTTAAGCCCCCACTGGCTGAGCTCTACTCAGCCTAACTCAGGCCAATCTTTGTTAGTCAGTTGGTGATTAGCATCCCAGTTTCATTAACCACTTATCATCAGTTAGCTTTTAGAAAGGGATATACGTATAACACATCTCTCCAAACTTGGGGACCCCCTTTCCCCTACATCATCTCATTCTTTGGGGACAGTGGGCTCATGGTTAGCATGGTTTATACAGAGTAATGGTCTCACCAAATTCATATCAAAATGCAAGTATGACTGCTGGATAAGTCCTCATCTCAGGTAGCACTGAAATGGGTCCTGCATGTTGTCCCTCCCTCCTTGTGTATATAGGTTGCATGTCCAGATCCCAGATCTTGGGAGACTAGCTCTCCTGGCCTTTGGAAACTCACAAAGCTGTAGGCCTCACTCTCTTCCCCTAAAACAAAACAGAACAAAACACAAACATAAAAACTGGGGTAGAGAAAGCACCGAGGCCCCTATTCACAGGTCCACATGTTGAGCATGGTCTCTCATGGGATGTCCTCAGCAAATAATTCAAATCAAGAACAGAGCAACTGAGGAGAGATTCATCAAGTTTCTAGTTGACTAATACCTTTTGAAGGCATGCCTACTCCTGGCTGTACAGCCAATCAAAAAGTCTGCCATTCACCAAATGGTTAGCAGACCAGAACCAGTTACAGAGGCATAGGAAGGCTACTTTGCCCAGGGGAAGAAAGCTAGTCAGAGTCCCATCTTAAAGTCAGATCTGCTGATTCCATATCCTAGTGCTATTTCTACTATACTCATACCTATGGCTAGAAATGCCTATGATACCCTACAATCTAGAATTTGTACACACATGTACATATGTATATGTCCATACACATATATACAACAAACATATGGACATAGATACACATGTACATATATACATAAAATATATGTACACATATAATTACATTATAATACAATATGATATAGTATATAATGTACCATAGTATATTACATTATGAATTTTACTCTATTGTATAATATATTAATATTAAATTATGCTACACTACGACAATAAAATAAAATGTAACACAATATGTTACATGTTATATGGGACATAATAAAATGTGATGTTATATAACATAACTTTAGTTGTTATGAAGTTTCTTTTTTTCTGAGTTTTTTGTTTTGCTTTTTGGTTTAGACACTTACTTTTTCATGGTGATGAACTGATGACCACCAACTTGTGCCTAACTTATTGTCTTTGAGAATGTTTTGGGAGTACTGAGAGGCTTAGGGGCTTGCCCATCCATGGTCACACAGCTCTTGTGTATCAGAGATAAGACATGGACACAAGTCTTTCCTGTTCCAGGGCCAGACCTTTAACCATTCTAACACACATCTGTCACCTTCTCTGAGTAAATGTTGACTCTTAAAGCTCTCTTCCCTGGTAATCAGCTGGGTGGGGGTTTGGATTTTAGCATAATCTTGGCTCTTCTCCCAGGTAGGGATAAGACCAGGAGCAGGAACTGTCTGCCCAAATGGTGCCAGGAAAAAAGAAATAATACTGAATTTGATCTTGACACATTTGCTCTGATAAACCTCCTCAGTGTTTACAGAAAGAGGCAACTCTGTGTTATGTCTCCTCTGGTTTGGATTACTGCAACTAAATTAGTTTTGCTGAGCTTAGCTTTATTCCTCTCTACTGGTTTTCAATAAAAACATGGACAGGTGGTTTCAGAAAGGCCACTGCAGGCGAATTTAAAACACCTGTAAAAACTCCAAGTCCCTATTTTCTTTAAAACTACAGGAAAGAGACTGCAAAAAATTACAAGTCATTTTCTAGCATGACTGGCAGCAGACAAATATCCTACATGATAAGGACCAAATGACTTGTGAGTCACATAGGTGCCTATCTGGGTGGTGTCTGTGTGGGGCTGATCTCTTTCATCAGGTCATTTGTTAAGAAGAGATCCTGGTATTTAAAATGTAAAGGTGAGCTCTCCCCACCAGCCCCAGCCTCAGCACCCATTTCCAATGTTAGTCTCATAGAGAACATGGAGTGAGTACAGAGTAGAGGGCCCTCTAAAGATCTTGGACATGGTTGTGATGATGTGATCATTTTAAAAAGGGAAAGAAATGGCATTCCATAGAGTGACAGGACAGGACTTGGAATTGGGAAGGAAATAAAATTCCAAATAATATCCCAGGAAGACATGCTACCCAGTATGATTGGGGGTGTGGTGGGGGAAGGGATTGGGAATGCACTATGAGACAAGGTCTATTTATAGAATTCTCTCTGATTCTGGAATCTTTCGTGGAGAGCAAAGCAAGCAAGTAAGCTTGGGTATAATTAGGTCGATCACATTTTGAAAGAATAATGTTACTTTGCTTTTAATCAGCTCCCTTGTTTTAATCTTTGACAAAATTACCAGTTTTCTCCTGGCTGTGTTTTCCATAAAGGCCTTCCCCACTTAGAATGTAGGGAGCTGGCAGGAAGAACTTGTGTGTTAGGGAGATATGCTGGATAAGAGTCATATGGAGTCCAGAACAATTGACTTTTTTGGAAAATGCATGTGAAAAATGTATTTAGTGTGCTCATCTGAAAAACCATCAGACTGGTTTGACTGGATTAAAAAGGTTTCCTTCTTCAAATAACTCTCACGGGGCTTAGTGACAGGCAGTAAGTACCATGTTTAGCGTGCAGGACATATGGGGGTGGGTTTATGAAGTGCCGCCATTGTTGCGTGAGCCTGGCTAGGAGCGCAATGTCTACAAGCAAGCAATCTAACAACATGGAAAGATTAATGGAAACTTGTATTAAAATATGATACCTTCCAAAACAATTTCTTACAAGTGGCAAGAATTAATGTATTGTGACTTAAACAGTGCTTTCACTATTAACTTCAGGGAAGGGGATGGGAGTGGGGGGAGGCGGAAAAAACAACAACCCCTAGATTCCGTGGAAAAATTTGCTCTAAAAACTGTGATTACTTTGGCCCTTTCCTTTTTAGGTGGGTCTAACTTATGACAGAACTCAGTTGTTCTAGATGACAACATTAGCCCAAATTATTTCTGGTGCAACTGGGGAGTTCCTATTTTTAAAAACAAATTAATAGACTTCATTAATAGGGTTTGTTCTGTGAATAATTGCTTTCCGTGAATGGTTTCGTTTTCTGGTTGTAAACACTTTCAGTGAAAGTTGAATAATGATCTGAGAAGGAAGTGGACTTAGGTGCTGGCAGAGTTGATTGACATTCACATGGAATTTCCCATTTCTTCTACCTTGGCCATACACACCTTAGTAGCAGTAGATTGGTGAAACAAATAAATTCTAAAAAATAGCATTTCTTCTAGGGCACAATTTCACATAACATAAAACCCACAAAAGAAAGAAACCATTTTATTTTGGTAAAGAAACAAGGTCATTCAGAAGCTCATAATCCCTTTTGGTTTTCATTTTATTTTTAAATAAGGTTTGTGGAATGAAAAGGGAGGCCAGAAAATAGCCAGCAAATGATTTATTTGTTAACTATGTTTACAAATGGTTTCAGAACTGAAATTGGACCTAAGCATGTAGTCCAGTGAAAATAAGGGAGAGTAAATCATTTTTTTTAAAGAAACAACTAAACTACCTGGGCCAGAATGAAAATGTCTAGTAAGGACAACATACAATTACAGTTTGGAAGTGTATCAAACTCACATGTATTGTATCTATGTGTATGGTGGGTGCAAGAGTCAGTCGATAAACATTTATTAGTATCCAACCAAGTGCCAAGCACTGTGCTAAGTCTCTGGACACAGATATGAGAAAAGAAAGCTAGGCTCTGTCCTCAAGGAGTTGCCAATCTAAATGGAGAAGACCACACACAAATGGAATCTGAATATTCTGTATCAGGTTGTATTGATGTAAACTTGTAAAAACAAGCATGATTCCCCAAATGGAAGCAATTAAATCATAGAATATTAGCTCTAAAAAGGTCTTTGGAGGTCAGCTAGTCTGACCCCCCCTTTTTATAGATGAAGAAATTGAGGACCACAGAAGTAAGCTGACTTGGCTAAAGTCTCATAAGTGAACAACAGACAAAGTGAACTAGTTCTCCTGACAGTCTAGTGGTCTTTTGAGATTACTGGAGGGATTGGCAAAGTGACAAGAGAGGAAAATGACAAATGCTGGAAGAGCTGTGGGAAAATAGGCACACTGATGCACTGTTGTTGGAGCTGTGAATTGGTACAGCCATTCTGTATAGTAATTTGTAAATATGTTTAAAAAGTTACTAAACCATGCATAGTATTTGATCCAACTGCTCTTCTGCTATCAGCCCTATGTGCTAAACAGATGAAAAAAACATGAAGAAGCCCTATGTGTACGTTTGTAGTAGTTCTTTTCAGAGTAACCAAAAACCAGAAACTAAGGGATGCCCACCTTTTAGGGGAATGGCTAGCCAAATAGTCAATATTATTGAGAATCATGAGAAATCAGAAAAGGAACAGTTTCCTACAAATTAGTGAAGAGTAAAGTGAGAAGAGGCAGAACAATTAGTTACAATGAGAACAACATTATAAGGAAAAACAACTTTGAAAGACTTTAGAACTCTGATTAGTACAGTGATAAACTCTATCAATAGGTAGAGCACTGGGTCTAAAGTCAATAAGCCCTGAGTTCAAATGTGACCTCAGATACTTGCTAGCTTGTGGGATGCTTAACTAGTCACTTTGCCTCAGTTTCCTCAACTGCAAAATGGGGCTAATAATAGCACTTCCCTGCCAGGGTTGTTGTGAGGATCAAATGAGATGATGTTTGCAAAGTGCTTAGCACAGAGCCTAGCACTCTAGGAGCAAAGCAGAATTGAAGTAGCTTAAAAGAAACACAAGATGTGCAGATTTAGAGAATCCACCCCAAATGTTCACAGGGACTATTTGTGCCAGACCTGTGGTAGAGCATTCTAAGCTCATATTGGTTTGATCAGCCACAGTCAGACATGCTATAACTTGACTCTAGCATGGTGACAGCATTTTGGTCTTCTTTGAGAACAAAGGACAACCACCAGCACATAGTAGGTGCTAAATAAATGCCAACTATTAGCTATTGTGATAAACCACTAACCTAGAGGATAACATGCCACCATCCTCCTACTGGAGAGGTGATAGACTTAAAATGCAGGATGTGACATACATTTTTGGATGTGACCAATGAGAAGATTTGCTTTGCTAGATTATACATAATTGTTATGAGGATTTTTCTTTTTTTATTGTTCATTTGGGGGCTAGCAGTGGGAGGAAGAGAGAAATGCTTGCAAAAAATAAATAACTGATTTTTTTTTTAAACAGGGAGAAAGACATCCAATTAATGTATAGCATTTGCTACATATTTAGCTCTGTATATTTATATATCTATATTGATATTTTTATATACCATATATTTAGATGTGAAATATACAAAGAAGTATCTTCCCCTCCAGTCCCTGATAATTCAGTTTGGGATATAAAGCTAACATTCATGAAACAACAAGGGAACAATATGAGAGGATTACAGAATTGCAGGATTTCAGCTTTGGAGAGGATCTCAAAGGTCATCTAGACCCACTCATACTGGACAGAATGTCCCCTACACCTGTCTATTGTCAGTCCTCTAGAATTTGTCACTTGTAGATATATGGCTCTCTAAGACTTACTTAAAGATCTGCAGTTTGTGTATGTGTGAGGGGAGGAAACCTAGTTGCTTTGAATCTTTACCTTCCTTTCTGGTACTCACAGGGATGGTGGCTTGGTCTTCCAGGGCAGCTCCATTTCACTTGGAGATAATTCTACATCTTAGGAAGTTTTCCTTACCTCTAAAGTGAGTAGTGCTATCAAGTGAGATCTTTTTCTTTCCTCCAACTCAGCTAAACAAAAACAACCTTTCATTGTCTATCTGGAATTTCTTTGGTGAAAGGTGATAAACTTCCTCTACTAATGCAAAATGAGTACTTTCTTTGCATATATAGTCTTAAGGAGTTGTGTGTGAGGGGACCATAAGAGATTCTGAAGTTAAATGACTTGCCTAGGGTCATACAGCTAATATATGTCAGAGGTAAGACTTGAACTCGGGGTTCTGAGACCAGCTCTCTATCCATTATGTCACAGTCTCATTCATTGAACAGGTGAGATTAAATATAGCATTAATTCATTTTTCCTTCAAAGCAACTAAATGACCACAAACTTCAGAGCACATTCACATTTAAAGGAAAGTAGCAATTCACACCTCCCTGCTTATTTCTGCAGTTGTCTCATCCTATTAAGATAAGGTAACTCTCCCTATAATCGCCAAGCATATGAGTTTATATATGTGATATAAGATCACATATTGTTGAGCTGTTTTTCAGTAGTGTCCAACTCTTCATGATCCCATTTGGGATTTTCTTGTCCTTGGCAAAGATTCTGGAGTGGTTTGCCATTTCCTTCTCTAACTCATTTTACATATGAGGATTCTGAGGCACACAGGGTTAAGTGACTTGTCCAGGGTCACACAGCTAGTAAGTGTTTGAGATTTGAACTCATGAAGATGAGTCTTCCGTACTCCAGGCCCAGCACTCTATCCACTATGTCATCTATTAGATTGGGAGAAAGGAAAGAGACAGGTTTCATTCTTAAATTTATTACTGACTAGAATTCTGGCCCAGCACTAACATTACAGTATCTAAAAAAAGGTGTCTACTTGAATACCTTTACTCATTAAAAATGAAGGTTCCTGGCAATGTTCCTTCTAACCCCTTTTGTCGTGAGTTAATGACCTTACTTTACAAGCACTAAATTATGAAAAGTAAGCATATAAGAAAAGAGTTCAGTGTCATAATCAAATTCACAAAAAGTTAGTCTGACCCGTGTTTAACGATGTGTATAATGATAATTACTAGAACTCTTTCCTCTGTACCACACAGGATTAATTGAAGTGATAGCCATACATTGTTCTAACTCTCAAGGGGGAAAGATATCTTGCAAATACAATGAACAGAATGGTAAGTTAATTATATCATGGCTGGAATTCTAAGTGGAACGCCCAGCCTCTTTTGTGCAACTGAATTCTATCTGGCTCTTTTCTGAAATCCCACCTTCTATAGGAAGCTTTTCCCAATCTCTTTTAATTCTAGGGCCTTATCTCTTATCTCAGAAAAACAGGTTTTTCTGCCCTGTTTATCCTCTATATAGCTTGTTTGTGTATTGTCTCTCCATTAGAACTGTTTTTTTTACTTTTCTTTGTGCCCTTAGGACCTAGTACTCACTAGGCATTTGATAAATGTTTGTTGACACTGCCTCTCTCTTTCTCTAAGGAATCTTTTCACCTGTTAGGTTCATTGAATTTTCTGACCTCCTGTAAAGAACTAATGGTCAAACTGATAATAGTGCTAGCAATAGGCTATACTACCTGGGTGATTTCCTTTTAACTAGATAAGCCTAAAGTATTATTCTATACTCTTCCATCCCAAGCTTCAGAAAATTATAATGTAGTTTACCCTATAGTCAACTCCAGACCAAAAGGTCATGTTGCCAGTCAAGGCCCCAAAGCACATACAGAGATGTGGGAAAGGAATAGGTTGCCAGAGACATCCACCTTGAAAGCTACCGTTTCTTATCCGACCTTCCAGAGTATGTGAACACAGACCCAAGTTTACATGGGTGTGAAAGTTCTTGGTGAGAATTGTCTTGCATCTGTGTTGAGAGACTTCTCCATATCCTTTCTCTGGTTTTCTTGGGGGATGTGTGAGTATGGGTGTGGATGTGGGTGTGAGTATGGGTGTGGATGTGGGAGTGACTATGGGTGTGGATGTGGGAGTGAATATGGGTGTGAGGGGACTTGGGACCTAGTCTGAACTACCTGCACTGGAGTAATTATAACTGACTACCTATTTTTCTCCAAGGAAGCTGACGTTCCACATAGATAGAAAATGATTATTGCTGCATTGTGGTCTGATGACATGGGTGTCATCTGGATGTCATGTGACATGGGCAATTTGAGCTCCTGAAATAGCCACACCAGTTGGTAAATAGAAGACTCTTAGAGTTTCGAGGGAATTTAGAGATCATTCTGTCTAGCTACCTCCTTCCTCTTTCCCATTTTAAAGATAAAGAAATTGAGGCTCGGGGGAAATTAGAAGCAACTTACCCAAGGTCATACTATCTAAGCTAGCTTTCCTGATTTTTAGATCAATGATCTTTCTACTATAATGTACTGTGTTTGGGGACAATGAATGAAAAGTTGATTTCACTAGTTTTTACTCAAGTTAATCGTGGTAGAGACAGAAAGCCTACAACACTGACTTTGACACTTCTAATGCCATCTGAAATCAAGTCTGGTCAACAAGGAAGAAAATAAGCATTTATTAAGCACTCACTTGTGTATACCACACAATGTGCTAAGTTTTTTACACATTATCTCATTTGATCCTCACCTCATGGGAGGTAGGTGCTAGTACTATGCCCATTTTACAGATGAGGAAACTGAAGCAAACAGAAGTGAAGTGATTTGTCCAGAGTCACACAGCTTTTAATGTTTTGAGGCTGGATTTGAATTCAGGCTTTCCTGACTCCAAGCCCACCATCAAGTTTCCTCTCATATTAACTATGATAACAACTACACAAACATTGGTTTCATTTTGTGCTGGTCACCATGAGGACTCCTAAGCTTTAAAGAACAAACACGTGAAAAATTAAATAGCTAGACCTGTGATTTCACTGGTATAGGGAACTTCCAGGTGAGCATGCTTATTCTCTTGACTAAAGCAGGCCTGCACCTCCTCTACAACTTTTGAATGGTTGAGTGTCTAGCAATCTCATGCCTGGGATCACGTAGTCACTACGTGTGGGTGATGAGATCTGAATTCAGGTATTCCTGGCTCCAAGGCCCCTTCTTGATCCGTTACTCCACATGACTTCTCTAAACATCGATACAGGAGGAGAAAATCACTAGGGATGACACAACATAGGTCAGAATTAATGGCCATAGTGGACATAATTGTCCACAGTGGTATGGACAATACTTCCTAAAAGAGGTCAGAGAGAAGAGAGAGTTCTTCAGGTATGAGAAAGTCTAGAAAAGCTTTCTAGATGAGATGGTAGTCAAACTGAATTTGGATAGGCAAAAAAAGGAAGCAGGAGGGTACTCTAGGTGGGTTGAAAGTCACTTAAGAGAAAGGGAAGTACAAGTCCTGCTAGAGGGTAGGAGAGAGAATTGTGGGAGAAGAAGGCTGGAAAGATAGGTTGGAGTCAGACAGTAGAAGGCCTTAAATTCCTGGTGAAGAAATGGGAGCATTGTCCTGTAGGCAATGACTAAGTGAGCCACAGATGTAGCAAGAAAATGAGAGAGAGGAAGTGAAATCAGGATGTTGGTAAAGCTAACTTTGGGTACCTCTTGTCCCCTTCTCTCCCCACGCTGTTCTAGAACCCCATGTTTCCTCAGGCCCCACTGAATTGAGCCACTCCTTCTTGCCTCTGTAACCTCAATCGCTGGCAGCAAGTTCTGACTATGGTAGATTTGTTCTTTGTTCTGAGTTTTGGGAGGCTCTCAGAACAGACCATTATTCAATCGGAGGTCAAATGATCCCTAAATGAAAAGTGGTTAAAGATTGTTATTTCAGTCTTTGGAGGATGCTCCCGAAGATGTAGGTGGTCTAGATGCTTCCTATGTAGAGTGAAGGCAGAGTAAGCATTTGGACCCAGACACTCCCCTGCTTCAGGAGCTTGCACGATCTATCTTTATATATATTTATTATTCTATATTTATAGGAACCTGTGCTATTAACCTGTGACCCTCACAATAGAACTTGATCTTGAACAGTGTCTTCAGAGAGCTGCATAATAAAGGGCTGTGTTATGAACGCAAACCAGGTAACACCAGCTAAATAAATATTTCAGGTGTCACTTTATTAGAAAATGAAAAGCTCAGAATTCAGTGTGCTCTTTTCCAAGCTAAGTCACTTTGGAAAGTGAGTATGAAGCAGAGCTCTGGAAATATTCTGTCCTCTACAGTCCCAGCCATTAACACATGCCACAGACTAAACACTTGGGCCCTGTCTGTGTTGCCAGCTGACAGAAGGCGGTAATGAATAGGCAGTGGAAGGTCTAAGGAAATTAAGTTTTGTCATCTGAAGATGGAAGATTCAAAGAAATGAAGTTTGGTCATCTGAAATGTCCAGCCTTTGACACTAAAATATCCGAAAGGCTGTCATTGGGCCAAGTAATTTTGAGTTACTGGCCATTCTAAAGTCACTTTCAGGGAAAAAATTGCTTATGGTTTGTTTGTTTTTCTTTCCATATTTCTTTACAGCAGAGTAGTCTCCTTAAGCCCTTATGGTTGGCAGACATGTGGGCAAATTAAATAGCCCAAGCAACAGCTACAGCTGTGAGAGCTGCTGAGGGGATTAGACACTTGTCCATTTTTGTGAGGTTAAGAGGCAGTTTTCTCCCTTTTTCCCCCCAAGGGCATTTGCTGAACACCAGAAACAATGGTGCCTCTGAGGGAACCCTAAGTCTGAAACATCTGCCTTATGGCTTGGTTGATTACACATAAGAGAGCTACCTCCCCATGGTCCAATGAAACCAAGATGGCGGAGGTACGTAAAATTCACTAAACATGAATGAAGAGTATGAAATTTCTTCTTGTCCCAAATGTATGGATTTGAGGATGAAACCCTTCCTTCATGACACTGCCTTTTCCCTTATGGTCAATGGGAGCAAAAATATACCCCAATAAACTCTTCTGAGAACTGGGTCCTTTCCCCATTTTCTACCTTCATATTACAACACGTAAGCATTGCCCTAACTCCACCTCCGCTAAAGCTGGCCCTGCCAGGGTACGTTAACCATCCAAAATCAGCTCCCCAAATGTGGAAAAGGAGAAGGAACTCTGCATTCTGTGCCAACACTGTGGTTTAGCTGTGCCAATTACCACAGGCTCACATGCCCAAGCCCTGAAGAAATCAGGCTGGGCCCATGTACTCTGCCTTTCTACTCAATGAATGTTTTGTTCAGTTTTCATGGGAATGTATGTTTGAAGAGAAACTTGGAACAGAGAACATTTCTTACAGGAGATCCTCTGGTGCCTTGTTTAGATTAATGGCATAGGCCTGGGTTGTATTCCGTTGTTTAACAAATCCTTCATAAATAACAACAACTGTCACAGCTTTTACGTAGAAATTGGAGGATTGTAAAACACTTAATATATATTATCTCATCTGATCCTCATATCTGTCCTGGGAGATAGGTGCTATTTTTTAATTCCCGTTCTATAGATGAGGAAACTGAGGATGAGAAAAGTTTAAAAATTTGCCCAAAGACACACATTCAGTGTCAGAGACAGTATTTGATTTATTCTATTTTTTTAAATTTTAATTTATTTTTAAATATATTTTATTTTTATTTTTTACTGAGACAGTATTTGAACTCGGGTCTTTCCAACTCCAAGTCTACTACCTACTAATTATGATAATTATATAATTTACATATATGATAATAATAGCTAACTTTTTTATAGCTCTACGGCAGGATTGTGTGTGTTGTTCCAGATGGGCGTCAGGCTCTGGGAAGGGACTGACTTTTAAAGGTCAATGTAAAAATCGACTTTAGCCCCAGGCGCATTGTCCAGAGCCTCCCCCTTCTCTGCCAAGTGGCTCCTGTTCCATCCATTGATGGAGTGAAATGAAAACATGTGTTGGACTTGAGCCCCACTCGGCTACTTGATCAACTCTGACCCTAGTGAAGTTTCACTTCATTTCTCTCCTTTAGTTTCCTCATCTGGAGAGGAAGACTGTGACCGTTTAAGTCACTCAGGCATAGATGTTTTCAGGGAATAGCTGGGAAAGTATGACAAAGAACACGCAGTTGTATCTTGACATACAACACAAGCATCGGCTGTCAGATGGAATATGGCCCACAGAATCATTAAAAAGTTTTTGTTGATATCTTGAGTTTTAAAAATCACTTTCATAGCCTTCCCTTTCCCCCTACCCTATAAACTATTCTTCATAATAGTGGGGGGAAAGGGAAAAAGAAAAAACAGCAGTTCATCAAAATCAGCCAACACAATGAGAAAGTCCCTTTGTGTGTTTCCAATGTTCCTTACCCATAATCCCTCATGGGGCAAAAAAAGGGAGAGAGGACAGGGTGGTGCTGGAGCCAACGGTAGATACTCCTGAGAGCCAATGGTTCAATTCCCAGGAAATTTTACACCCTGGAAATCAGATAATGTTACAAATTGGGGCTTAATTTGTGGTCTTCTTGATGTCTAAATATAAGAAAGTGATGCAGAAAATATTAGTAATGTAGTTTAAACTTAAAAGTGTGTTGTGCACACTCTTTTTTTGAGAGTTAGTTGTTAAACGTTTTTTACCAGCTCACCACTGGACAGAGGTACATTTTCTTATCTCTTCTTTGGAACCAAATTTTGTTATTATTGTAGCAAGGGGGTGGGCCCCACATGTGTAGAGAGGTCCATTTATAGCAAGGACACTAGTCTTATGTGGCTTGAAGGGAGGCAGGATAGCCTCTTCTCTAAAGGAACTTTTATTCCTTTTTACTTTTTTGAGGTAATGGAGGTTATATGACTTACCTAGGGTCACACAGCTACTAAGTGTCTCACGTCAAATCTGAACCCACGTCCTCCTGACTCCAGGGCCAGTGATCTCTCCACTGTATCACCTAGCTGTCCCAGAGATTTTCATCCCTTCCATGAGGAGAAGCACAAAGTTGGTGCTGAAGGTCACCATTCTCTTCTCAAAGAGAGGGGATCAGACTAGAATGAGATCTTTCTGATCCCTTAAACATTATTAGTCTAGTGGATAAGATTGGGCTTGATATAACTTCTGATCACTTTGTCATCTGGAAGGAAGGAGGGGCTGTGGTCCAAGCTCTATCCAAGGCTTAAGCCATTTCCCACTTAATATCAGTTACATGATAATAAAATATAATACAAAAACAAAATAGAAAATAACAAAAATAGAAAATAGCAAAGAAACCCATTCATCCAAATAGCAGAGAAACAGAAATCAGTAAAGGTAAACATAGGAGAACATATACAAGATACTACAGAGTGAAGGACCTCTCCTGTGAAGAACTATCAAGCTAGGTCCACCCTGATATCATGGATTGGACAACAATAGGTCCCTTGCCAAGCACCACTTAATGAATGAATGTCAATAGTAACTGTTTCTCTTTTTACCAGCAACCTTGAGGGTCTTTCCCTCCCAGTTTGATTTGTTTTTTTCTGATTAATGGGGCCATCACTTCTTAAAGAAACCTATTCACTGAAAGTGAATAGTGAGTGCTTGAAAAGACCTTAGCTTAAAAGGGCAAGGCCTCCCATTGCATCCTGGGTCATCTTCTGTTGTCCTTATCCGTATCTGGTCACTGGACCTAGTTGGCTCTGGAGGAGAAAGGGAGGCTGGTGACCTTGCACAACCCTCCTTCACTCAAATCCAAGTCAACTGCAAGTCACGTCATCATCTCCCTGATCTTATGGTCCTTTTCAAGAATGAAGGACAAACCATGCACTAGGTTACCGATCAACCAGTCCAGACATGTTTCTGGATCAAGGACACTGCATATACTATATCGTTTGTGAGCTTGGTCAGAAACCCTGCAAGTCACAGGGCAAAGCAGATTTCAAAGACAGAGAAAGCAGAAACATGGGAAAACAGACATGAACTGACACAAAATAAAGTAAGGAGAATGAGGAAAATAACATACACGATGACTACAGCAATGTAAATGGAAAGAAAAACGAAAACAACAAAATGGAATATTGTGTAATGGACCCCAAGGTCCGTTGGTATGGAACTTTCTCCATACTGGCGGTGATGAAAGCTCTGCCTTATGTAAGAAGTGGGGCAGAGTTGGTGAGAGGTAAGGGAGCTCCAACCTTCACCAATCTCTTGGGGAATTCTCCAAGCAAGAATCTTCTTTGAGTGCTGAGTCAGTTTCCAGCTATAAGAAAGAAGATGGAAGGGGCCAACCCTGCTTCTAATTGTTGAAGGAAAGGATCCTGGGAAGACCTGAAAAGAGTGGTTAGTCTCCATCATGTGCCTTTTCTTGACTTACTACTCCAGAGATGCTGGAGTTTCCACTTGGATGAGATCAAGGACAATTTCAGTTGATTGAGCTGAGTTGTTTGAGTTGGGCAACTCAACTCCTCTTCTCCTCTCCCCTCCCTTCCTCTCCTTCCTTCTCCTCTCCTTTTGTTACATGCTAGACAATGTGTTAGACTCTGGACATACAAAGAACAAAGCAACCCCTACTTAGATGATGACTTTCTATGGAGATCAGGGCACCACACTCAAGGTAACTTCATGTCAGAGTTTGTAGAACTAGTGGGTAGGAATGCTGAATCATTTTTTTTTTAAACTGTGAGAAATGGGGGAAGCAAGTGCAGCAGGATAGAAAGAGAATAAATGTTCTAATGTTCAAAAACAGGGATGAGAATAGAGTCTGCAAAATATGGGCCAGGGAGCTTGATTTCAATTCCTGGCAAAATACCAAACTCTGTTATTAAAAGGGTTTGGAACTATGCCCCTAATCTCCTTAGAAAAGGAAGAGTTGATCACAAAGAATTGGTGTGCTTCCATCAAAAATAAATCTTGCTAACTAGCCCTATTTTCTAACTTGAAAGGATCATTGGATTAGTAGGTGGGGACTGGGTAGGGAAATCTATGGACTGGCTTATCTAGATTCTGAGAATTTGACAAGATGTTCTTCTTTTTGACCAAATGGAGAGCAGTAGAATAGTCATTAGTACAATTAGGAGGATTTGGATAAATGGCCAGACTCAAAGTATAGTTGTTAGTGGTTTAATGGCAACTTGGTTTCTGGTAGGGTAAGCCTGTGGTTGGTTCTGTGTTATTTAATATATATTTTCTCTTATCTATGACTTGGATAAAGGCACAGATGGAAAGCCTGTCCAATTTGCATATGACACAAAGCTCAGGGACTATCTAACATGTTGGATGGAGCAGAAAGGATTCAAAGAAACCTGGATATGCTAGAACACTGAGGCAAAGGTACAAAGACAACATTTAATAGGAATGATTAAAAACTCATTTGGGTTTTTTTGAAGAATTCATTTCAAAAATTCAAGATGGGCAAGGTGCAGTTAGAAAGAAGGAGGAGCAACAAGTTGCCAAGGGACAAATATAGGAAGGATGACTGAGAAGCAAGGGACACCTGTATATAATGTAATTATAGTAATTAAGGCCCATGATTTCATTTGCTGCATTTCCAGCCCCTACAGTCCTGAATTTTAGGCCTCAGTATGCAGAGAATGCCAAGATGCCCGTGATCGCACAAATGGAAATTCTTCAAGGTACCCAGAAATGTGCCCTTTGAGATTTGAGGTTAGAACTGAGCCCCTCCCATTTTGGCTTCCCTGGTGATCAAGTGTCCTGTGACTTGTGACAGCTGCAGCCCTAGATGGGCTCATGAGGTACTTCGTCTAATATGTGGCTAGAGACACAATCTTCATTCTGTTCTTAAGGTTTTTGAACTTGAGATCACACACACTTTTACAAAATCCAACTGGTTAAAGATGCAGCTTGTAAATTCCATCAGGAGAGCTGCAAGAGAAATTTCAATCCCTCTTCAGGTCCTGTTTTGTAGGAGTGTTTAAAAAAGAGGGCTCCACCTCACCACCTTCCTTTCCCGTTTCTGGAAGTGAGTCGCATTTCTCTGCTTATAACAACAATTTACTGTCTTGGAGATAATCAGTGTTATCCTTTAGGATAGAAAATTAACGTCTGTAGAATACAAGGTCTTAAAGACACCATGAAGGTCATCTTGGGTGAGCCAGCTAGGTGGCAAGAAGGGCAGGTGGACGGCGTCATAGTGCATTGTGCCAGATTGGAAGAGGGAAGATTCATCTTCCTGAGTTCAAATCTGGCCTCAGATACTTACTAGCTGTGTGAACCTGGACAAGTCACTTAGCTCTGTTTGCCTCAGTTTCCCCATCTGTAAAATGGGCTGGAGAAGAAATAGCAAACCACTCTAGTGTCTTTGCCAAGAAAATCTCAAATAGTATCACAGAGATTTGGACATGACCAATTAACTAAACAACAACAAGAAAAAGGCTGAACCCATAATTTTTATAGGGGAATAAATGGACTCCTAGAAAAGTGAAGTGCCTTGTCTAAGATCACAGAGTAAATTGAAACTAATTGAGTGCTAAGTCTCAGACTGTGTCATAGATAGATAGGTAGATGTGCATATATTATATTTTTTTGTTATTGCTTAGTAGTTTCTGTCATACCTGACTCTTCATGACCCCATTTTAGGGTTTTCTTGGCAAAGATATTAGAGTGGCTTGCTATTTCCTTCACCAGCTCATTTTACAGATGAGAAACTGAGGTAAACAGGGCTAAGTGACTTTTCCAGGGTCACTCAGTGAGTAAGTATCCGAGGCTAGATCTGAATTCAGAAAGATGAATCTTTCTGACTCCGGGCCTGACATTCTACTTTGCCACCTAGCTGCCCATATGTATTATATATGCATGAATATTATATATATATATATATATATATATATATATATATGTATACATATGCTGCTTTTATGGTCTGGTGGCACTGATTATCTCTGGGATAGGAAGATGATGTGTCTGTGCATGTAGGTGTCTATATACATCCATGTATAAGTATGTATACATATATGAATGTGTATAGCACACATGTATATCATATATGTATAGATACAGATTTAGGTATATGTATATATGTAAGTATATGAACATATATACACGCATATATAAACATAATTCTTTCCCATCTTAAACATAACAGTGTTTCCATGGGCAGACAATACAATCCTTGAGTGTTAGCCTTGCTTAACAATATTTGTTTAGGCTTGAGCTACAATCTAAGGGCTGAAAAGGTAAAAAGTAGGTTCTTGCTCTACTTTAAACAAGCATATATTTTTTTTAAATTACTGTAACATCTTCATATTCTAATAATACATGGTAATGATTTCATACAGGACTAGTTTCTTTTATGGTCATTCAGTAAACAAGAATTTATCAAATGCTTTTTATATGTATTTGTATATGAAAGAAAGAAGGAGGGAGGGAGGAAGGAAAAAAGGGAAGGAGAAAATAAAGGGAAGGAGGGAAGGAAGTATAAAAAAAAGTTATTTACAAATCCATCAAAATCTCTTTTGAAAATTCTAAAAATATATTGTTAAAGATATCAGTCAAACTTGTCATTTTATAATTTGTTTTAAGTTTGAGAAATGCAGAGTATCTTTCTCTGTCTTTCTTCAAAAATTTCCATGCCAGAAAAAAAATTGTCAGAATTTATGACATTCATAGCGTCCAGTAAGATTTCTAGTAAGTCATTTGCTCTGGACCTGCTGAAAGATCATTTTTATAATGAGTATTCATTTTTCTGCCTTTACACTGAAAAGAATTTAAGCAATATTGAAACTGTTAGTATTTCACAATAACAGCTTATATTGTATCTAGAGGTTTGAAAAGTGTTTTATCAATTCTTTTTTTTAATCAAAATTATCCTCCCTCCATGCCCACATCTGAACCCTTCCTTGTGACAAACGAAAACAATTAAGTAAAAATATCTGAAGCCAAAATCTTGTCTAACAATGTATATAGAATTCTGTTCCAGTAGTTCCCCCAACACACACACACTCTGGTGTGAGAAAGTATACGTAGCTCTTTCTTTCTCAGGATCATCAGTGGCCTTTTCATTGCTCAAAATTCAGCTTCCTTTTAGTGATCTGTTCATTTGTATTGCTGCAGTTGTTATATATTACTCTTTTCTGCTTATTTCATTCTGCGCCATTTCATAGACACCTTCTCCAATTTCTGAGAACTCTTTGTATTCATTGTTGCTTACTGAGCAACCATATTTAATTACATGAATAAACTGTATTTTATTTAGCCATCTCCCAATGAATGAGAGCCCAATTTATTTCTGTTTTTTTGCTACCACAAAAAGTGCTGCTATGAATATTTGGGAATATATTTGACTTCAATTGGAAACATGTCTAAAAGTGGAATTGCTGGGTCATGGGGAATTAACAGCTTGGTCACTTTATTTGTATAATTAGAACTTTAGATCTAGAACAGTTATACTACTATAGAAGGTTCACAAATGAAAATATGAGTATACCTGTCTTCCCACAGCCCCTTCATCATTGATATCTGCTATCTTTTTTCATCTCTGTCAATTTACATGAAATAAACTGAAATCTTGAAGTTGTTTTAATTTGTATTTCTTTTATTTATTAATGATTTGAATCATGTGATCATTTGTAGGTTGCAAATCTTTTGAAAATTATTTGCTTATATACTTTGACCATTTGCTATTAGGAATAGCTCTTGGTAATATATAATGTTGTTACTATAGTTCAGTCATTTCTGACTCTGTAACTCCATGGATTATAGCAGTCCATATTCTTCTATCCTCTGCTGTCTCCTGAAGTCTGTTCAGACTCATGTTCATTGCCTCCATGACGCTATCTGTCTATCTCTTCCTCTGCCATCCCCTTTTCCTTTTGCCTTTAATCTTTCCTAACATCAGGGTCTTTTCCAATGAGTCCTGTCTTTTCATTATGTGGCCAAAATATTTAATATTTTCTTTAAGTATGATTTAAGACTGATTTGATTCCCTTGCTATCCAAGGGACTCTCAAAAATCTTCTTCAGCACCACAATTAGAAAGCATCAATTCTGTGGTGCTTGGCCTCTTTATCTTCCCATTACTCTTAGCTTTCCAAACCTCACAGCTATTCATTGCTACTGGAAAAACCATAGCCTTGCTTATATGGACATTTGTCAGCAAAGTGATGTCTTTAGTATGCTGTCCAGATTTACCATAACCTTCCTTCCAAAGAGCAAGTGTCTTTTAATTTGATGGCTGCAGTCACCATCTGCAGTGATCTTTGAGGCCAGGCATATAAAATCTGACATTTCTTCCATTTCTTCTCCCTCTATTTGTCAGGAAGTGATAGGACTGGTTCCCAAGATCTTAGTCTTTTTTTTTTAAATTTTAACCTTCAAGTTAGATTTTATACTCTCCTCTTTCACCCTCATTAAGAACATTCTTAATTCTTCTTCATTTTCTGCCATCAGAGTGGTATCATCTGCATTTCTGAGATTATTGATATTTCTCCCAGCAACCTCAATTCCAGCTTTTGAATCATCCACTCTGGCATTTCTTATGATGTACTCTCGTAATAATCTTTTCCCAATCTTAAACCAATCAGTTGTTCCATGTTTGGTTCTAATTGTTGTTTCTTGGCCTACATACATGCTCCTCAGGAGACAAGTAAGATTATATGCTACTCCCATTTTCTTGAAGACTCAACATATTTTGTTGTAATTCACACAGTCAAAGGCCTTAGTGCAGTCAATGAAACAGAAGTAAATGTTTTTCTGGAACTCCCTTGCTTTCTCCATAATCTAGCAAATGTTGGCAATTTGGTCTCTAGTTCTTCTTCCTCTTCAAAAACTAGCCTGCTCTTCTGGTAATTCTTATTTCACATATTGCTGAAACCTAGCTTGCAGACTCTTAAGCATAACCTTGCTGGCATGTGAAAGAGGACAATTGTTCAGCTATTTGAACAATCCTTAGCATTGCTGTTCTTTAGGATTGGGATATAAACTGATTTTTTCCAATGCAGTGGCCCCTGTTGAGTTATTCAAATTTACTGGCATTTTGAGGGCAGTACTTTAATTGCATCCTCTTTTAGGATTTTAAATAACTTAGCTGGAATTCCATCACCTGCACTAGCCTTATTGTTAGCAATCCATCCTAAGGCCCACTTGACTTCATTCTCCAGGATGTATAGCTCTGGATTAGTAACCATGCCATCATGGTTATTCGTGATGTTAAGATCTTTTTAGTATAGTTCTTCTGTATATTCTCATCACATCTTTTAAAACATTTTCTGTTAAATTCCTACCATTTTCATCTTAATATCCATTTTTGCATGAAATGTTCCCTTATGTCTCTATTTTCTTGAAGAGATATGTTATTTTTCCCATTCAATTGTTTTCCTCTGCTTCTTTGCATTGTCTTCTTATTTAAGAAAACTTTCTTACCTCTCCTCACTGTTGTCTGGAATTCTGCATTCATTTGGGTTTACCCTTCCCTGTCTTCTTTCCTTTCCCTTCCCTTCTTTCCTCAGTTATTTGTAAAGCCTCATCAGACGGACGTTTTGCTTTTTGATCTTTTGTTTTTTGCTGCCTTCTGTACAATATCACGACCCTCTGTTTTCAGGACACTCTACCAGATCTAATCCCTTAAATCTATGCATCACTTCCACTTCATACCTTCCTCAATTTAAATCTAAATTTTGCAATAAGAAGCTCATGATCTGAGCCACAGTCAGCTCCTGGTCTTGGTTTGACTGACTATATAGAACTTCTCTACGTTTGTCTACAAAATGCATAATTAATGTGATTTCTATATTGACAATCTGGTAATGCACATGTGTAGAACCAACCACCTTCTCAGCTATTGAAAATGAATGTTTATTCCGACTAGCAAGTTATCTTGACAAAACTCTATTAGTCTCTTCCCTTCTTCATTTTGTACTCCAAGACCAAACTTGCCTATTATGCCAATTGCCTTTTGATTTCCTATTTTTGCATTCCAGTCCTCTATGATGAAAATGATGCCCTCTGTGTGTATGTGTGTGTATGTGTATTATTTCTAGGTGTTATAGGTCTTTATAGAACTAATCAACTTTCACCATCTTTAGCATGGTTGGAGCATAACCAAATATTATTGTGATGTTGAATGATTTGTCTTGAATTAGAACAGATATCATTCTGTCATTTTTGAGATCATACCCCGGTACTGCTTTTCTCACCTTTTTATTCTCTATAAAGACTTCTCCACTTCTTCTAAGGAATTTTCACCCACCCTAGTATAAGCAGTAATCATCTCAATTCAATTAACCCATTCCTGTCCATTTAAGTTTGCTGACACCCAAGAAGTCATTGTTTAATCTTTCCATCTCCTGTTTGACTACATCCAGCTTACTTTGGTTTGGAGATATTATATTCCAGGTTCCTATACAATACTGATCTTTACAACATTGGACTTGCATCACCAGATATATATGCAGTTGAATTCCCTTTTGGTCTAGGTCCAATCGCTTCATGAACACTAGAGCTCCTTGTAGTTGTCCTGCACTCTTTCCTTTTAGCATATTGCACACCTTCAGACCTAAAGGGCTCATTTTCTGGTATTATCTCTTCTATCATTTTCATACTGTCCATGGAGTTTTCTTGGCAAAGATATTAGGGTAGTATGCCATTTCCTTCTCCAATGGATCAGAACCCCCTTTTGTCAGAACCCTCTACTATGATCTATCCATCTTATGTAACCCTGCACAGCATAGCTCATAGTTTCATTGAGCTATGTAAGTCTCTCCACCACAAAAAGGCAGTGATCCAGGAGGGAGTTCCCAATAGTTCAGTGAGCTATTTGAATTTACAACTACTCTAAGACTCATGGAATACTCTGTATTTGTGTCAATTCCCTCTATATTTTGGATTTCTGATTTTTATCTATAATATTAAATACAAATATTTTCCCACTCTGTTACTTCTGATTCTGTCTTCATTGATTTTATACGTGTAAAAGCTTTTCATTTTATGTAGTCAAAATTGTTTCTCTTTTTTTATCTTTAATGATTTCTACTCTTTGTTAAGTCAAGTTCTTCCCCTAGACCACTCTTTTCTATTTTTTTTAAATTTGACCTTAAATTAAGTTTGGATGTCCATTTTGACCTTATTGTGACCTTATTGTGTATATGATATAATAGGCTGACCTAATCCCAGCTTCTGCCAGATTGCTTTCCAGTTTTCCCAGAAGTTCTTGTCAAAAGAGAATTCCTTCAGTAATACATATTTTTTGGTTTTTCAAACATTAGGCTACTGTTTTCATTTCCTTCTGTTTCTTCCTTGTATAATCTATTCTGCTGACCTGTTTTTTAAAAATTTTAAATCATTTCCCAATAGTTTTGATGAATATCACTTTAGAATTTAATATTCTTGAAATTCTATATTGCAATTTTTCTCATTATTTCTCATTATATTTTAGATGTCTTGCTTTTTTAAACGAGTTTGGTTATTTTATGTTTAGCTCTGTTCTTTTGGTTATTTCTTAAGTTTATACATTGATTTAGATATTATTGTCATTTTTATCATATTGGCATAGCATAATCTTAATTAGTATGCATTGATTTAGTATTTGTCTCCCTTTATTTTTGTCAAATGTTCTTTTATTTTTATATAAATCTGGTATTTCTCATTTGAATCATTCTGGAATCTGGGAATCCACAGGATTCTGTCATTCATCAGGCAATACTTGTTCACTTTCCTTCCTATTATACTTACTTAACATACTTTGCTTTGTCTGTGACATTTCACCCATTCTCCTGTTTGGCTTGTTTGAGTTTTTATTTTAAGCTTCTCTCTGTTGGTTCCTTTTTATAAGTTGATGTTTTAGCTTTTCTTTTGTATTCCATGTTGCTGAATTGTCAGTCATCATCCTCTAAGGACCTTAGAAATGGTGTAGACATCCCAATGGCAGGGCTTCTGAGCAGCCTCATCTTGCTCAAGTCAAGGAATATGAGAGTTGTCTTAGACTGGACCCCTTCCCTGAGTAATTGACCTTAACTAGTTTTCCGTCACCTTTCCATCAGACCAGATAATCTGTTCCCTTCTAATCTGCACTCTAAACATTCCACTAATTTTGTTTTATTGTGTTAGTTGAATTCTTCTATGCATTGGGAAAAAGCTACCCAAAGGAAACTTTTCATTTCACTAACCTCCCAGGATTTCCCCTAGGCTTTAATATTGCAAACAGTATACACATACAGTATTGTATGTTTTCGAGCCCTACCCAATTCCTCTATTTTCACTCTTCCTCTCCTACAAGTGGCTGGACACAGTGTCTGCCATTTCTTGTGAGGTCTAAGGTGGGGTTTGGGAAATGCCATTGCTATGGGAGATCTCAGTCCCAATTCTGAGAGCTCGCTCGTGCTCACTGTATTAAGAGCATGACGTTTGTTGGGGAGGAGGGATGCTGTGAGTGAGGCTTCTAAGTATTAAAGTTCAGTGTTAACTCAAAAAGGTTTTCCTTATAGGGAGTGAGTCTTTTTTTTTTTTTTTTGTGGAGTTGGTTGTCATTGATTTACATCTGGAATGTAATTCCTTTCCTTTGAGGTTTTGGGGGTTGAAGCAGTTTGTAAAACGTAATGATTCTGCCATCTTTCAGTTGCTGTGACTATATACATTCCTTTCAATCATTGGTGAGTTTCTAGTGCCCTCCCTGCTCCTTTTTCTTCTACAAAATTCGCACTCCTCTACAGTTACCCCTTTCTTTTCTGGCAGGGGAGGGGATGACTCAAAGCCTCTGATTCACAGACTTCGACTCACTCTTATAATGGGTTTCCCTCAGTAACACTCTTATATAGGCTTAATTCTAAAATTCTGGTGCCTCAAAATTTCAGCACTTATTCAAGTTGGATAGGTGCCCACACCTAGGGCAACTAAGTGGCACAATGGATAGAGCTGGGCCTGAGGTCAGGAAAACCTGAGTTCAAATCTGGCCTCAGATACTTACTAACCCTCTGACCCTGGGAAAATCACTTAACCCTGTTTGCCTCAGTTTCCTCATCTGTTAAAGGAGCTGGAGAAGGAAATGGCAAGTCACTCCTGTATCTTTGCCAAGAAAACCCCCAAGGGGGTCATGAAGAGTCAGACAGGACTGAAATGACTCAACAACAAAGATCCTCACACGTGAGTGGGACTGGGAGGAGTCAAGAGGTGATCCAAATATTCCAAAGCCACCAGCTGGAGCCAGGATTTCCTTGGGAAAATAAAAAAAGTTAATTTCAAAAAGCAGGCACTCCATATTTCTTCAACCACGAGTGTTATGGGGTCTCCCCTAAAGGGGGTGGAGGGCCAGCAATAGGAAAAGGGGAGTGCTCTGGCGGCTGCTGAGTTGGTCTTCAGCTCTTTTTTTGTATAAAAATTATCAATAAAGGGTTTGTTTGTTTGTTTTTGGTCATTGGTAGCCTTATTCTTTGTTTTTTGTGGGTTTTTGAAGTCCAATTATTCCGTGTGGTGGGAAAAAACTAACCCAACCTTGCCAACCTCCTAGGATTTCCTCTAGGACTTTAACATTATAATCAATGTACATATACAGTATATTATTTGATATTCACAACACATATATGAGGGCAGATTTTATATCCTCTGTTTAGGAATGAGAGAACTCAGGTAAAGTGAAATTCCTTGACTGAATGGATTTCTTAGTCAATGAATCCCATGTTTACATCAGTATAGTCAAAGACCATGTTTTGTTCGTGTTAAAGAAGAGGCAGGTTTTCGCTTATAAATGTCTGCCAGATTGCCTATCTCAGATACCACAATCGGTGACAGGCAAGGGATCGCCCATCTGCATCTCCCAAAATCACAGGACATGAAAGCTCCCAGAGAAGGCTGGGGGAGGAAGATGGGCCAAAGTAGAGACAGCCTGATCTTAGAAGAGCCCTGAAAACAGTTATTTTCTTCCTCTTCCATATCATAATAGCAAAATCTCTGCTTTGTAGACATGGAACCTAACCTCCTTTTTTTTCTCTCTCTCAGGGCTGACTTTCATTTTTAACTGGCCCTGATGCTGTTGGGTCAAAGGTTACTGGATGGGGAGCCATAACTACAACCCACTCTCTTGTTGGTGGGTGTGGGGAAGGAGGAGAGGCATATACGTCCACTCATGTACACTCTAGATTCTAAGCTTGACATTTGACAAATCAGCCAGCTAAACTGTCAACTCTCGATCAAAAAACATGAACTAAACAGAAGATAAAACAAAAATAATAACAGGATAACATTCCACCTACAAACGAGGGATATACTCTCCCACTGATGCAAACAGGGCAAGGAATGAAACTTACAGAACCATAGCAGACAGACATCCATAGGGAACACATGTGCCAAGGACAAGTCATGACTCTGGAATGTGGACCTCAATATCTTTTGTCTTTCTCAGAAACTGTCTTGTTCCCATCAATCTACTGTTGGGAAATGCTTGCTTATCCACTGCCTCCTCTCTTCTGGGATGCTGGGGTAGTGTAATACAAAAATAAAAACCTGAAGCCTGGGAACTACAAGGCTGCTTCAGGTCAGCTCCCTTGGCTGGGCTCTAGGAGTTTCTATCTTTCAGGCAATGAATGGAAAAAAGAAGAAAAAAAAAGATGAAAACCTTAGGTTGTGAGCTCCTCAGGGGCAGGGACTATCTTTTTCCTTCCTTTATATCCCCACAGCTCAGCACAACAGCTGGAACATTTGTTGTTCAGTCATTCAGTAGTGTCCCACACTTTATGACCCAATGGACCATACTGCCCATGGGGTTTTCTTGGCAAGGATGCTGGAGTGGTTTATCATTTCCTTCTCCAGTGAATTAAGGCAAACTGAAGTTAAGTGACTTGACCAGAGTTACATAGCTAGTAAGTGTCTGAGGCCTAATTTGAACTCAGGTCTTCCTGACTCTAGACCCAGCACTCTAACCACTGAGTCACCTGGCTACCTCTACCAGGCACATAGTATATACTTAATAAATGCATATTGACTGACTGTGTTCCTCCAGTCCACTCTTCCAAGTATGACAAATTCACCTGCTTCACTTTCTTCTCCAGAGCCAGTGGCCAGGTATGGATCAGGACAACAGGAGATGGCGCAGAATGCACTTGGCCTTTTTAAGAAGGAAGGGTATGCTTAGGAGAGAAAGTAGCGAGTTCAGTTTGGGATAAGTTGAATTTGTGATACAGTTATTGAGAGAATCATAGATTTAGAGCTTCAAGAGGCCTTAGAGGACCAGTCCAACTCTCACATTTGAGGTGGAAGGAGAAGAGCATTATACTCATAGTCCAAAGACCTGAGTTCAAATCTTGCCTCTGACACTTGCCAGTTATTTGACCCTGGGCAAATAATTCAATATCTAACAGCTTCAGTTTCCTTATAATGAAGATAATGATTGTGCCTATCTCAAGGGGCTGTTGTAAAGACTAAAACTTTAAAGCACTACATGGAGGTGGAGGGGAGGAAGAGGGAATAATCATCTATTAAGCACTCACTGTGCGCCAGGAACTATGCTAAGTATAAATTTCATCTCATGTGATCTACAAATGCTACCTGTTGTTATTATGGTAATTTGGCCTGCATGAAGAAGTTCAAGTTGGGAGTTTTAAGTCTGGGAGCAAATCTGTCTGTTACTGGTCCAGACACTGGGAATATCCCTTCCCATTAGGTTCAACACATGGCTTGTCATCCCTCATTGCCTGTAGACACATACTTTGCAGGGAGAAAACATGTCTTAGACCAAATAATTCAGTGTGTTTGGATATACTTGCCCCATTTAGACTGGTCTAAATAGTATTCACTGTTGTATAGTCTTGTGAACTGGTTTCTTTTCAAGTGAAGAGGAGACGGGATATTTGGAGAGGAATTCATGGCAGATTTTAGGAGAAATAGGTTCATCACTGAATCACAGAATTTATGATCCAATTTCCTAGCCTATATCCAATCTTTTCTTTTGAGGTGGAGAAGAGAGAAAAGGGTCTGGACCAGAGATAACATTGATTTAGGAAACTCCTGGTGAGGAAAGATCTGTCAAGTTAGATCAGCTACAGTGTTGCCTTTTAGAGAGTTGTCCTGTGAGTTGAAATAGCTTTCCTGGAGTCACCTAGACAGTTATACAAGAGGTCTACCTTGGACCTAGATGGTTCTGATTCCAGAGCCAGCTCTGAATCAACCTCTCATCAGAGGAGACAAGAAGGCCGTGTTTGAGATAGGCAGTCAGGCAGGCAGACAGACAGCAGCAACACCAGACAGCTGACCTGAGAGCATGAGTGGAGATGAAAAAAACTCTAAAATGCAGATAAAGGAATGCAAGAAAGCATAGGATTGTGGGGAATCATAGATCCTTGCATTCAAAGGGACCCAGAGGCCATGTTTTCTAACTCCCTACCTGATCCATGGAACCTCTTTGAGGGGGTGGGGGGTGGAGACAGAGCTGATGCTCTGACTAACTAGGCTTGGAGGAAGAATTTGACAAGCCAGGCAATACCTAAAGCAACAGATCTTTTCATTTGGCCTGTTTATGAGAATGTCTTAAGGGAAGACAATGAAGCTTAACTAGAGGCCTCTATGGGAATCTCTACTGAATTTTAAGGGCCCTGGGCCTTGACTGTGCTTTTGAAGTCCAAAAATACCATTTTGGCTGAGTACATTGTGATCTTGAGTGAGTACCCGGCTTTGTTTGCGGTCGTTAATTTTAAAAGGGTACGACATTGTTCTTTCTCCAATATCCTGATTTATTCAGTCACTGTAGTCATCATGTCCCTCCTACCAGGATGAGAGAAGCTTTAGCTTGTTAATCTAATATCTAAGATTGAGTTCCTCTACCCTCACTTCTTGTCATTTATGAGGAAACAGTTATGCAAGCACATAAATGCTGTTTCTGGGTAATCATTAGCATTATTATCCATTATTTTTCATGTACTGGGAATAAGGGCTAGAAAATAGTCATTCCCTACTCCACTTTCATCCCTGCTCATGTTTAGTCTCCAATATTACGTGAATACTCTTGCTCATGATGAAAAAGTCAATATATAATTTTTAATGTTAGTGTTTCTGCCTTTCCAGAGCCTTCATGAGTTTCTGGGGAATTGCTAACGGTTTGCCTTAGAATACAGAAAATTCAACTGAAAAGGAGCTGGTAGGATTTATACGTGTGTGTGTGTGTGTGCTTTATACATATGTGTGTATGCATATATTTATATACATATTTTTATACATTATATACATATTTATCATCTACAAGTCACTTAAATTCTGGAAGGGGGAGAGAGAGAGAGAGAGAGAGAAAGAGAGAGAGAGAGAGAGAGAGAGAGAGAGAGAGAGAGAGAGACATGCAGAAAATGACAGAGACAGAGAAAGAGAGACACACAAACACAAAGAATGGTAGCTCATATTTAGAAATGCTAATATTTGGTGTAAAGGTTTATGTTACTATTCATAGAACCAGATCAACAAGAATTTAGAGTAGGAATTCTTCTTCTTTGTACAACACTTGATGACTTGGAAAGTGATTTTGCCCTAAATACTCTGTGAGACGCTGGGTACAAATAAGTCCTTTCTACAGCTGAGAAACCTGAGTCAGAAAAGTTATTTACGAACACAACTGCTACAAGCATTAAAGCTGGTCTCCAACCTAAGTTTATTAAATTGCGTACCTCTGTACAATCTAATGTTTGTCTATTTAAAGTAACATTTTGTTGGATTCTCCTTCTAAATAGTAAGTTCCCTGAGGTCAGGATCTCATTAATCTTTGTATTCTTAGCTGTGTCTTGAACACAAGTTATGTATAAATATTTCTTGAGTTAAAATTAAAACAAGAGGAAATAATAATAATACAATAACTGAGTTCAACCCCAAAGAAGAGAGATGAAAATGTACCTTCCTTTGTACTTTGTAGGAGTGGAGGACTATGGGTGTGGTACACTTCATATAATCTCCCTCTTGGTTTGGTGTTTGTGGTGGAGTTTTGATGAGCTAAATTTTCTTTTTTCACTTTCTTTTTTTAAAAATATTTTCTTCAAAGGATAGCTTTCTGACTGGGGGAGGAGAGGGATGGAACCATATGCATATATGTAATATATATATATACACAGAGATACATATATACAAGTATATACATATGTATGTATATAGTATGGGCATATATGTGTGTATAGTATGTATATATATGTACATATATATATACATATACATGTGTATATATATATGTATATTATATATAGATACACATATATACGTGTGTGTATAGTATGTGTATATATACTTATAAAACCAAGGACATCAATTTTATACACACACACACACCCACACGCACATGCACACACACACATACATACTAAAGAAAGTCAGAGAGCACCAGTTAAGCAGTTGCAAGCTTTATCCCCATGCCACTGCAGAAGATGCTATGAGTGAGCTTGAAGCACTCTGCTCCTTTGTGGCCCGGGCCCAAGAAGAACCATGAGCTGGACAGAGGAGGTCATCCTTCATCGCCCTTACCCCCAAGCCTTTGGGGGAGCTCCTCCATTTCAGCTTGTTTCCTCTCCACAATGTTCCCACATTCAAGTATTCAGCACCCTCCTTCTGAGGCAGTTTTCTCCAGGATTTGATAAAACAATTGCCAGACAGTGCCCCCAGTATGCTAACTCCTAACACCCTTCCCCTTTTAAAAGGAAAATAGGCTCAGAGTTCTAACTAGGGATTGTTTTATGTGTGGTGGGGTGAGGTGGGAGGGCAGCCTGGATAGTGGCATCAACACAGAAATAATAATCTGTAAGGAAGTCATCATGATCAAAGAGAATATTTCTACTTTGTGGGTACACTAGAAAATGAGATGGCCTATAACCCAGAGTGCATTTTCTATCTCCCCACAGGAATTTGAGGGAGAAGAGACATGTCAAGATAGGTGCATTACAGTGATAGAACCCTGAGTGAGGTGACCTAGGGGTGGTAGAGGGAGACCTATAGGGAACTGACCGCAAGGCATGAGGAACAAGGGAAGAAGCAAATTCTCTGGTGGGGGAAGGGTGATTCCTGAATGTTTGTGCTTTGGGGCAAAGTCCCAGTTACTTCACCTTAGTTATTGGCTCTGTATGTGACCTTGAGGTGAAAGGGACCCTAGAGATCATTGAGTGCTACTCTATCCTTTTACAGATGAGTAAAACCCAGGAATGTCACACATAGGTAACAATTAGCAGAACTGACATCTGAATTCATGTAAATAAGGGAAGAGATGGTAGAAGGTGAGAGCAGATTCCAAATCTAGTGTCCTTTCCAGTCTGCCACACCAGCATGCGGAGAAAGAAAGGAATTTCTGAGGGTGTAATTTCACCCACTGAGGCAGCTGCATGAGAGAGATATTTGGATCGGGAAGGACTGCCTGCCAATTCCTCTGTCATGTGGGTGAACCAGACTTAAGGGGGCCAGTCCTTGGAGCACATGAGGCTGATCCCTGTCTGCCCCCAGAGCACCTACTGGCCACTTGTGGGGTGCGGTGGGTGGGAGGAGGTTCTACTTCCAGCTAGAATTTGTACTCTGATGATGGCATTCCCCCATTGTCTGCTCAGTCAGAAGAATGGATGACCTAAGGTTATACAAAATCAAATGACCTCTTTAGGCCACTTTACCCATGTTACACTTCAAATACTTTTGCTTAGGCTGCTGTCTACTCTACCCATACCTAAAGTCAGCTCTGCCTCTGAAGACACCTTCATCAGCATTTTTGGTGGTTCCTGAGTCACTGGAGGAATTCCACAGGGAGACAGCCGACTTCAAGGAAAGCTTTGGAGAAATTTCAAAGGGATCACGTAGAAGTGAATGCTAGAAACATGTAGTGATGCTTACAGGATAAAAGAAAAACATAACAAATAACAGAAAGGGGGGGTGGTTCAGTGGTCCCAACAGTCAGGCTGTGAACCCTGTGAGGCTCTGGTTATTTCAAAGGGCCTGAGAATCTGAATTACTGCATGAATTTAAATTCAAGCATTGCCATTTGGATTTTATTTAATGGCTGTAACATAAGAACTTCTGCTTTGACATTATTTGGCTTTAGTAACATAAATTTCCAGTTATATGCAGTTATTGTTGTGATGAATAAAAATTCAGATTTATTTAAAGGTGTTACTGAATTCATGCTATCTTTTTGCATTGTGTATTTATTTTAACCAATGATTATAAACGGTACATGGGCAGCTAACTGGTTCAGTGGATAGAGCACTGGGCTTGGAGTCAGGAAGACTCATCTTCCTGAGTTCAAATCCAGCCTTAGACACTTACTAGCTTTCTGACTCTGAGCATGTCCTGTTTTCCTCAGTTTCTTCATCTGTAAAATGAGCTGGAGAAGGATATGACAACTCACTGCAGTATCTTTGCCAAGAAAATCCCCAAAGGGATCACAAAAGTCTGAAATGACTGAAAAATGACTCAACAGCAAAGCAATATGGCTACTATTGTGAGAGGTCAATGAAATGTTTTAAGGTTAAAAAGTGGTGATGGTAGGCATAGGGTGCTTGTACTTTAAAAAAGTGGGGAACCATTGGTGGGGGGAGAGCACTCTATTTGGAGTCAGAGGTCTTATGTTCTGTCACTAGTATGACCTTGGGCCATTAAATCTCATGATGCATTCATCCCTGCCAGCTATCATCCTCTCTACAACTGATGCCATCATGTCCTTTCTCCGCCCCACCCCCCTTCACTCTCTACAGTCTAGCTTCTGACCTTATCATTCAACTGAAACTACTCTCTCCAGAGTTACCAAGAATCTCCTAATTACCAAATAACCTTTTTTTTTCAATCCTTCCTTTGCTGGCTCTTCAATCCAGATCACAGTGATAACTTTGGGTGTCCTCCAAGATTCAGTCCTGGGCCCTGTTCTTTTCTCCCCATATACTATTTTGTCTGGTAATTTCATCAACTCCCATAGATTCAATTATTATCTCTATGAAAATGGTTCTAAGAACTATTTATCCATCCATACCCTCTCTCTTGACCTCCAATCTTAGATCTCCAACTGCCTATGGACCCCTGCTCAGAATGATATTTTTATGTTTTTAAAAGCCGCAATTGAAGGAAATGCTGAATTACAAATAGAGACTGCAATAAAGATATGTTTTTTTTCTTATACAAATTCACAAGTCCCCTGAAATCTATCCAAGAACCTCTTAGGGAGGTACATGGATCCTAAATCAAAGCTCCTGACTTAGTTTAACCTCTTTATTTTAAAGACGAAAAAGCTAAAGACCTATCTTTTGATTGCTTAAAGATCCAAGTGAACCCTAGCTTTGGAAAACAGATCTACTAACTGTGCTGGTTATTCTGATTTGTGAGTAATTAACAGAATTCTACAGATGTTGAATAATCATCCTTAGCAGTCTGTTGCTTTTCTAAGGAGACTCCTCCATTGCCTCCTTGGGATCCCTTCCCTGGACACCTGTCTCCTCATTCATCACCCAGAAGGGAGTTCTCAGCTGAATCTCCTCTAGAAGCATTTCCACACAAAATATCAGAGTATGAAGGTACTAAAGCGATCATTTAGTCCAATCTGGGCCTGGACAGGAATTCTCTGTACAATGAATCCTGAAAGTAGTCATGGAGGTTTGGCTTGAAATCCTTCAGTGAAAGAGAACCTCCTACTTCTCAGAGCAACACATTTCTGTCTCTTAGTTGGTCACCCCAGGATCCTTGGTGGAATAGATGTGCCCTCCCCCTACTTCTTTCCTCCCCACTTTGGGAGTTTACCTCTCCTGGAGCACTGTCCTTCTTCCTCTCAACTTGGCCAGACCAGTCCATTACTTAAGACCTAGATTAAATCTCTCTTTTATGAAACTGCCTCAACTCACTCCAGCCCATAGTGGTCTCTCTCTTCTTCCTCTGAAACTGCTGCTGTTCATTTTCTATATGACTTATTTGTAAATTAACCACACATGTCATGTGACGTAGCCCCAAAGCTGTTTCACAGCTTTTAATTTTCACAGCTTTCAATTTTAACAATTGCTTCATTTACTTGGCATGGTCTAACTTTGACTTACTGATGACTTCTCCATTTGTATGTCATGGCACTGGGATATCAAACTCCCCCTCTACTCAGTGGCCTGAGCTCATGCATATGTTTTTATCTGTCATTGGTGACAGTCCATTTTCCAAGAACAAAATCTGGCTGACGTTCAAAGGATGATGGTTATTGATCCCTGTTGGAAGCAAACAGATGTGACAGTAGGGTCTGTCTTTCAAGTCCAAATGGGAGATAATTGAATGCAGCACAGTAGTTGTAAAACCTCTACTGTCTTGTTACATGGCCCCTCATCAACAAAACCTTGTTCTCATCCTTCAACATGCCAATCTCTAGCCAATCTTGATTGCAAAAGGATGACACTCTGACAAGTCAAGCAAAGAACGTTTTACATCTATTATCTGAGTACTTCTTTTGTGAATAAGGTGAAAATTAAATAGTTACAGATGGGAGAACATGCCTTCAGTCATTGACAGCCTGTGCTTCAGACAAAGGTGAGGGAGACAATTGCTAGATTAGGCAGGGTGGTCTCCCCTTCCTCGGAGAATTCTTGGCATCCTCTTTCTTTAGAAATTAAAGAACACATCTTCCTTGCAAATTTGCAAAAGATAACAAAAGATAGAAAGAGTCAATGTTGGAAGGAAGGGATGATAGGCACGCTGGTACATAGTTGGTGGAGCTGTGTGTAAATTAGTGCAACCATTTTGGAAAGCAATTTGGAATCATGGGAATAAAATGATAAAAATGTCCCTAACCTTTAACCCAGAGATTCTGCTACCAGATTTATACTCCAAAAAGACCATTGATAAGAAAAAAGTCCCCATATAAACTAAAATATTTACAGGAGCACTTTTTGTGATCATAAAGCATCTGAAATGAGGTAGATGCCCATTGAATGGGGAATGGCTAAACAAATTGTGGCATATGAATTGTAAGAAGTGGCAAATATAAATGCAAAGAAATGTGGAAATTGATTTGACTTGAATTGATAGTGAAGTAAATAGAGTCAAGAAAAGAACATATATACTGACTACAACAATGGAAAAAATAAGGAACCCCCCCCCCCCCACACACACACAACCAAAGTGAATGTTGCATAATTATAAAGAAAAGCATGGCTTTAAAGAAGAGGTGTGAGAAGATATTCTCAGCCCATCCCTTTGCAGAGATGCAAAGTCCACAAGTAATATACCAATCAGTTATGTTGATTTTTAAATTTGTTTTTGTTTTTAAAAAATACAACTTATTATATGGGATAGCTCTCTCAGAAGGGATAGTGGTGATGTAAAAAAACCCCAGGAATTCAATGGAAATTTATTTTTTTTTAACAAGAGAATAATGGTACTGCCATGCCATCCAGCAGAAATGATATTGCTGTGAATAAATGTGACTTAAGTTAGATCTGCATAGCCAAACCCTATTTTGGTAACACCCAACTACTTTGACCCAATCCCCTAATGTCCTCAATTGCATAGATGCCAAACTAGTTGTGTCCTCCCATGTTGATCAGTGGAGGACTGGAAATTGAATGTATATACAATACCTACTATTTTAATACATTAAGTCTCAGTTTCTTCACCTATAATGTAGGGTGGAGGATGCTAACTAGGGTTCCTTTCAGGTTTTATGATTATTTTTAAAAATTGAATCTCTCTTTGCAAGAGGGAAAAATCTGAGTAAAGTAAAATTTTATCATCTAAAACTATTGACTAGTTTAATAGTTTATAATATAAAATACAGATTTTGCTATGCATATTACATATACATAAGTAATTATGCATAATGACTCTACCTGTGCATTTATCAATTCTAGCTACTGTTGGATTTGGGGTTCTAACCTAGGTTTTCCAACCTTGAAACCAGTTTCTACTTCCTATTATATTTCATGATGTAGAAGAATAGACTATAAGGAGAAATAATTTGTTTCCTTTGTTATACTTTGATACAGTATCCATGAATTTCTTTCTTTATCTGTGAAATGATGAATTTTATCATTTCCCACTGACTTCATTGAGATATGATGATAAATTAATATATTAGCTCATGTGATCCTCAACCCTGTCAGATAAACTATCATTAACATATTTTTAAAGATGAGGAAACTAAGGCTGTGAGATATTTGGTGGCTTCCATTTCAAAATTATTATCAGCTCTATTAGGACTTGACTCCAGTTTCTGATTTCAAGTCCAATGCATTTTCTCCTATAACAATCTCCCTCCCCAATCAACAAAAAACAAAAACACAAAAAACTATAGCCCAGGATTCAAAAATATAAAAAAGCATTAAATATTGCATAGTATTATCATTTAAAAGTCAACAACAAACCTCAGTTGCAAAGTGTAACCTAATCTGCTTCAATATTTCTCAAAGTTATGTTCTTCTTTTCCATTATGTGATCACCATTAAAGTTCAGGCCCTCATTATATTTCACCTGTACTACTGAAATGATCTTATTGGTCCCCTGCTTCTAGTCTCTCCCCTTTCCAACCAACAACAGGTGGCAAGATAATCTTTCTCAGCTCCATCTGATCATATCAAGCATCAAAAACTGTCACTAGCTCCCTATTGCATCCAGGATAAAATACCAATTTGGTGTTGCAGGCCCTTTGCAATCTGGCTGCAACCTGCCTTTTCATGATTATTCTCATTACTCCCCTTCACAGACTCTCTCTTCTGACTAAATTGCCCTACTAGTTGTTTTCTGAGTTTGACATTTCATCTCCAGTCTCTGGGCATTTGCCCAAGCACACACTGCATTCCTTCCTCACCTCTGACTCAAAATCCTTATTTTTCAAGATTCAGCTTCAGGCGCCACTTTCTCTAGGAAGTCTTCTCTGATCACCTCTCCCCACCTCCTCCACCCCTCCAGCTGCTAGTTCTCTCTTCCTCTCCAAATTAATTTGTATTCATTTATTGTTATCTATATCATATTTCTTTAGCAGAAGGTAAGTGGCTTGAGGAGACAGACTGACTCCTTTTTGTCTTTGTATGCACAGAATCTTACAGGATAATTTGTATAGTGGGAACTTCATAGATGTTTGTCAAATTGAACACAAGTTAAGAATCTGACAGCCAACTCTTTCATCTCTTCTTAAAGAGAACAGTGAATGCATGCACAAACTAAAATATATTGTAGAATAAAAACTTACTTCATCCATTATTCAATATCTTTCTAAAATTTCCTAATCTATAAAAAAATCTCATATCTCTGCTCAAACAGTTCCTATGATCTAATTTGTATTAATATCTATAGATGTATCACCCATGCCCAGTAGATTAAAAACTTCTTGCCAGCAGGGATCCTGTTGTCTGCTCTTTGCATCTTCCCTAATGCTCTGCACACACTAGGTGCTTAATAATTGTGTTGAGCAAAGAAAGACTGAAAATGTTCTGACTCTAATCCTAAGTGGACAAAAACCAGTGTGAAAGCAGCCAAGATAAAGGAAAGCTCAGTGTTTGGGTTATGTATAAATTGTTTAATTATCACTTAAGTGACAGAGAGTTGACTCTTGCACTCAAGGATGGCAGAGATCTCCATAGAGAGCTACTAAGTGGATGGCTCTTACAAAGCAGAAGACATGGGGTTGTCTGGTATTTTCATGTTGGGAAATCTTGAAAAACTGTAGAGTTCCGTTGAAAGGTTAATTCTTCTATTTCATTTAGTTGTCTGTCATCATGAAAGGGCTAGACCCTATGTCACTGCATATAAACTTAAAAGAAGGTAAAAAATGACATCTTGAGTGTCACAGAGAGAGCACCAAACTTAGAACCAGAGGACCTGGATTGGAAGGTTGAGCTCGGCCATTTGTTTGTTGCTTGAGCTTAGCCCTAAACTTTACCCCTAAACCTCAGCTTGCTCATTTGTAAAATATTCATATTACCTGCCACACAGAGTTGCTGAGTATCATGATTAAGTACAATATAACTGGGAGCAGTTATTAAATTATTTCTGTGGAGATCCCGCAGGGGAAAAGGAAGAAGGAAGCGATTTAAGTGTGGTAGAGAGGCTAGCCAACGAGCACCCCCAATACAGACTGGTGAGCCTACTTGGAAAAATTCATCAGGGAGTAGCCCTTTCTTTCTCAGCTTTGGAGCAGATGGAGATAATCAGTTGTTTTGTTAGCTTACTGAGTGGTAGGGAAAAGCTTTTTAATTGGCTAAACTAGAATCGAGTGTGCATATAAAAAACATGAAAATTAAAACTCACTTCTCAGATGGAAAAGGAGGTTTATAAAAATGCTGTGTTTCTGGGTGTGAGTAGACAGGTTGAAGCATTTACTAAGTAACTACTATGAGAAACACTAGGGTTACAGCAACAGTCCCTACTCTTGGGAAGATTACATTCAAGGTAGGTGATGTGCAGGTGGAATGTGCTAGAGAATGAACTAGATCTAGAATGAACTAGTAAGGAGGCTGGGGCTCCTCCCAATATGGCAGCTTTGTTCAGACACTGATCCAGTAGGCCCCAGGATTGAGTCATCCACAAGGGTTCAAGGCAGCTGGGAAATGGAGTAGATTGGTATGGGAGTACACCTCCTGGGTGACAATGGCAGAAGAACTTAACTCCCCACCCTGCTGCCATGTGCCTATGAGTTCATGACCCTCCCTCCTGTTTTTTCTGTCTTGTGTTTCTTCTTTCCTGGTCTTCTAAAAATGAGTTTCAGAGATATAGACTCAAACCTAAAGTGGTTGTTATGAAACATCCAGCCTTGTCTTGTCCCAGCTGGGTAGAGGGGTGTGGATAGGTTGTACTTCTTGACCCTGAGAGTTCTTTCTCCCTGAGTTCCCCATCAAGTTCACTTCTGGATGGAGGCACACCCAATGGACTATTTACTCCCTTGTTTACAAAACACAGTGTCCCAACTGCCAGATCAACTCATTACTAGGCTGGATCAAGGAAATGGCTTCTCACCAGTCTCAGCTACTGCTGTGACCAGCTCTGGTTGGTAAAGGGACTTTTGATGGCTTTTATGACCTTTTGAAGGTCGGAAATTCAAAAGCTATTCCATTCTGGGTCTGAGCTCATCCACCTAGGTTTAGATAAGAATAAATTTAACATACAAGAAATAGAGGTAGTCATGCATTCAGCCATGCACACGTGGAGGCCAGGTGAGACCAATAATAATAATATTTATAATTAGCATTTACAGAGCCCTGAGGTTTGCTAAGCTAGTAGCAGACTGCCTGATACTGCCCAATTGCTACTTTTCCCACCTCACACAGACAGGCTCACAGCACTCACCACCAGGAACTACTCTTCATCGGTTCCTGCTTTTTGTATTCATATTAAATTATAGATAAGTAGCCATTTAAAAGACTTTTCTTCACCCACTAATTGGCCTATAGATATGCTGTGAAATAAGGAAGGAATCCCTCTACTGAGATTTTCTGCAAGTAGGTTCATGAAGCCTCTGGATGAATATTGTGCCTATTTTATAGACTGGGGTCTCATTGGCCAGTCTCTCCATTACACCAAAGGCTGGTTAAAATGAGTGGGTGCTAGGGTAGGTGATAGGACCAAGGAATACAAGGTTATCAACTTTCATATTGAAAATATTTTCCCCTTAGTGGTGAAGCATAGTCCCAAATTTAGCAAGAATGAGTGTGTAGCTTTCCAGTTCACTCAAGTCAATATCCTCAAAGTATTTGGGGAGCCCAGGAGAAAAACGAATTGTACTCTTTGCTATCCTCTTAACCTCTTAGACTGCTTAAGGAATCAAGGTCTTCTGCATGGAGCCTTTCCCTGTACTCCCTGCCCCCAAGCTGTTCATGTCTTCCCCTCCCCACCAATGTTGCCTTGGATCTACTTTATGTATGTTTCACTATATATATGTAAGCCCCTTGAGGGCAGGAAGACTCACTTTTGTCTTTGTATCCTCAGAACCCAACACATTGCCCAACATAGAGCATTGGTTATCAAATGCTTCCTTGTGAAATACACACTTTGCCTCTTAGTCCATTCAGCTAGGAAAAGCATTTCTTGCACAGGGAAAGGGAAACCATGGTAGCTCATGATGAGGCCATATTTACAGTCCTGGGAAAGAAGGAAGCAAAAAAAAAAAAAAAAAAGAGAGAGAGAAAAGAAACTAGATTCTGGTAGTGGCAATGAAATCTTATTAGCCCATGTTGGCTATAAATGGGATTTCCATTTGCCAGACAGATTCTTCTGACGTTAATAAGACTAATTTCTGGAGCCTCAGGAATCCAAATGATAATAAAATATATATCTTTTAACACAAACAAATGAAAATTATTTATCTGCTGACTTGCTTCAAGAGCTTTTGTAAAATTCTTCTACCCTGGATTTAAAGTAACCATTTTATCATCTGCTTTCTTCCCTCCCTCCCCTCCTCAGATGCCCTGGCCCCACCTCTACAGGACAGTCCAAAGGCAGGCTCATTTGAACATTTATTTTTTATTGTGTTGCATGAAATACCTATGTAATTAATGCAAGTATTGTATTGAGAGCCACATTTCCCCAAACATTCCATGGGGCAGCTCAGTCTCCGCAGAAGCATCAGTGAATATAACCAGTGCCTTTTTATTTTTTTAAACTTTACAATCCTGTTGTTTGCAGTGCTATGCGCTTATGTGATAATAGATGAAGAAACAAAAATAATGCTAAGTATTAATATATCTTCTCAAAACACACACGCACACACATACACAGTTTACAATGGACCCCCTCCCCAACAGAAACAAGGCAAGCGATGACTTTTGGATGCAATTTCTATAAAATGTAGACTTTGCAATAAAAAGCCAAAGGCACATAAAAATATATTTTAACTTTAAAAATAATTTAGTTACATTAATACTTTGCTTGAGTCATCTTCCCAACATGTATCTGATGGTCCAAAAATCTGAGATATAGAATATATAGGGATATATGAACTGCAAAGAAAAAAAAATCCCAACCCCATAAAGTTGTTCAAATATGAAACCATACAAGTAGTTTAACACTGAAGACTTAGCTACAGTGTAGTGCAGCCCAAACAGATATAATTCTTAGAAAACTGTCTATATTGAGAAAAAGATTTAGATGTTAAATAAGAGGGACAGAGTTAATGCTTCCTTCTTCCCTCCCTATGCTGATTCTCTGATAACACTCGGAAAACATCAGAGTACTGCAAAGTTCTTTATGATGATGGAGGCAGGCAGTCTTCCCAAGTGCCATCCCCAACCAGATTCCCTGCGTATTGACTAGCAAACTCTTGAACTAGCAAACTCTTGATCTGCTCATCAAGGATACCTACAGAAAACTGGTTCTGACCCATTTCCTCTGTTTCGCAAGTAGAGCTCTGAGCATATCAAACAGTAAACAACATAACAGGTAAAAAAATATTTTCTAGGAACACTTATTTTTAGAAAACCTGTTGCATAACTCCAAATACAGCTAGTGAAGCTCTCTGTACATTTCCTTCAACTGGGGTTGGTTTTGGCTTGTCAGTACCATCGACAATGTGCCTGTGGTTCTATAACTTATTTTTATCCATGACATTAAGAACCTCATCTAAAAGTGAGGGTCCAAGGTCCAGCTGCAAGGAGAGAAGAGAGCCTGTGAGCTCAGAGAGGGATTCTTCTGAGTTTGTCTTCTTGATGAGTTCACATGGAACAGAACTGTCAAACATATCCTCTGTTTGCCAGTCACTGTATTGTTCAGAGAGACTGGATGAGTGGCTGTCTCTTCCATTACTATAGTGGGATGCGGTACCATTGCCTTTCCATGGGGCATCCTCAGAATGCCCAGTTCCATTCTCCAAGTGGTTGGTTTTCTCCTGAATTTTTTCTTCTATGACTGGCTCACAACTAAGCCTTGGGAGCTTTGAGGGCCCAAAGGAATCCTGTTTGGTATTAAATGTCACAGGGGATAATAAAGGCAACATGAGAGCTTGGGAACCGCCAATAGCAGGAAGCGAGATGGCATTTTTGAGCACTGGAGAAGGGGTCTCTGAAAACATGGAGTCAGAGGTGCTGTTTGCCCTTAGGAACTCACTATGCCCAGGGAGCTGACCAACCCTCATTTTCTCCTGGTTCCCAGGTAACAGCTCATAATTCCCTTGAAGAAATGAAATATCCCCAAACACATCATGCTGTCCCTCTTTTCCAATGTGAATTGTGTGTCGAAAATCCCCTAGTGGAGGACTGATCATATCTGGAGACAAAATGTCCCTCAGTTTAAATTTCTTTCCCTTCTTGTTGTTGGCAGCTTTTAGGTAAATCGGTGTCTTGGCTGGCATCTTTGAATTGGAAACTGTCTGTTTTGCAAGATAAGAAAAAAAGCCACTTTCTTTGCAGAATGAATGGGCACTTTTCCAAAAAGACCTTCAACGTGGGCTCTATCACATCATTTTCCCAAAGGCTCAGACAACAAATAAGGCCTCTGACATGAGAGTAGTCCACAAAGGAAACTTTCCTGAGGTTTTAGATGTGTGGGTCCAGCTGCCAGGTCAATCAGTCACAACATGTGGTCAAGATGATTCTGGGAGATGAGGAAACCTGTGTAGAAAACCAAAGCAGGTATCATTAACTGACTCACGATGCTTCACTCAGCCTTGTGCTATGTTGTTGTTTTGTTAAATCTCCAGTAATCAGAACTTGGGCCTTCCCTTGGCCCACCCTTAAAATCTCTAGGGTGTTCCATCTACTCTCAGTTGAACTTTCCCCTTAGTGCCATCTCCTCCAAATAGAGTATGACTTTCTTGGGAGTAGGGAATGTTTGTTCTTTTTTTCTATTTGTAACTCAAGCAAGAAAGAGTGGGTAACTTTCCAGTTCCCTTAAGTCAATAACCTCAAAAAGACTTAGGATCTCAGCAAATAGTAGATTATACTCTTTGCTATCCTCTTAATCTAAGCAGAGCATTTCATAAATGCTTTTTCATTCATTCAGTAAACACAATTTCCTGGACAAAACCCAAGATTCTGGTCTTTTTCTTTGGTTGGTCACTAACTTCCTCCAGAAATCTCAGCTGCTGGTTTTAAAATTTCTTAGATGTCTGGGACAACTAGGTTGTCGGGTAGATAGAACACAGGCCCTGAGTCAAGAGGCCCTGAGTTCAAATGTGACCTCAGACACTTATTAGCTGTGTGACCCTGGGCAAGTCACTTAATCCCTATTGCCTCAAAAAAAAAGATAAAACTTCTAGATGTAAAAGTTAATGAGCTTTGAGTTGGGGGAGAAATGAGTAACCAGGTCTTCAAAAATACTATTCTGTGTCCTAGACATACCGCATCTGATGTCTGTCCTATATGGGAAATGAATGTGTAGGAACTACTAAAGACATTTAGTGAGTAGCCAAAAAAAAAAAAAAGAAAAGAAAAGTTTTTCAGGACTTGGAGTCTGAAGGAGATGCAGGGAGTCAGAAAGAATCAGTTATTGATGGAATAAATATTTCTTCCTTCTCCAAGCAAAACAGGAGATAGGGACTGTGCCTGTGAATTCAGGTGGTAAAAGGAGCTCCCAGATGAGGAAGGTCCCTCTCATAATACTCAGAGTCTTTCAAAAAATGATTAGTTCATTTATTTTTAACATTCATTTTTAAATGAATGAGTTTAAATGAGTTCTAAATTTTCTCCCTCCCTCTCATCCCTATTGAAAAGATAAGCAACAGAATAACTATACATATGAAGTCATGCTAAACATATTTCCATCTTAGCCATGTTCTGCTTATAGTCTTAAAGAACTATATTAAAACACTGAGGTTAGGGGTCTGCCTAAGGTCTAGTTTTATTTCACATTATCCCTTTTTATGCATTCTACACTTTAACCAAAGGGACTAGAATTTGTTCCCCAATTTTGTCCCATTGTATACTTATATGTATTTATGCACAGCCAGAACACCATTTCCACCTCTTTGCCTGTTAAAATAGGAGAGACACTTTGCAAATCTTAAAGCATCATGCAGATGTTAGCTGTCTTCTTCATCGTCATCATCATCATCATCATCATCATCATCACTACTGAAATCCTTCTGAAGTCCCAGTTTAGGTCTTTTCTCATAAGATCTTCCCTAGTCCCTCCCCCCTCCAGATCTCAAGAACTAGATCAAACAAATTTATTTCTTAAGAAATTCTCCACCCCTACCCCAATATTCCACTACTTGTAAAGTCTTTTTCCATAAGGTCTTCCCCTCTATACAACAAAAATTAGATCAAACAAATGTACTCTTTGAGAAATTTCTCCACCCCCAACATCCCATCATTTGCAAAGTCTTATCAACTTTACAATACACTGGTCCCTTCTCTGCTCCCTCAATCTCTCCCCTTAGTTCAGTCCCTCATAATTTCTCACCTAGACTATGGTAATAGTCTATTTGGGGTCCTTGTCTACAGTCTTTACCCTTGCCAAACTATCTTCCCCATGGCTGCCAAATGTAAAGTAGAAGTATGCAGTACCCCCTTCTCAAAAACAAACAGACAAACAAAACAAACTTCAAATGACTCCCTATTGTCTAGGATAAAACACAGAATCCTTGACCTAGCATTAGGTCAACTGGACATTTTTAAGGTCCTCCAAGATCTCATGCTGCCCATATATGTCACCATTCGTATTCCATAGTAATTTGAGTGGAAAACATACTGTATTTGAAGTCAGCAAATCCTAGGTTCAAATCCCAGTTCTTCCATTTCTTACCTGTGTGTCTTTGGGCAAGTTGTGGAATTTTTCAGGGCCTCAGTTTCTTTATTAGTAAATAAATAACCTCTAAGTTCCCTTTCGAGCTCAAAACCGAAAATCCTTCTTTTCCAGGCAAATTATCTTGCCTCTGTACATGACATTCCACTTTCCTAACTTTGCATGAGTGATACCTAATCTCTGGAATGTATTCCACCAGAAGATCTAGCTTCCTTCCAGGAAGTTCAGATGCCATATCCTAATAGAAGGCCTTTCTTGCTCTCCATATCTCTTCATTCTCATCCAGTTATTAGCATTCTGTCTCTAGAAATTACTTTGCATTCACTTGCTTATGTAAATTTTGTATCCTGTTGGAGAAACACAGTCTCACTGAGGGAATGTTTCTGTTTGCTTTTGCATGCTCTGTGCACATAGTAGATGTTTGATGAATGTGTGTTTTATGAAGGTGACACTTTACTGCTTCAAGATTATCTTGCCAGATTGAAGTCAGTAGAAAGCCTAAAGTTCATCTTCTTCTTTTGGAGTACCATAAAAGGTTTGAAGGACCATTATCAAATTTTAGCAATATTCTTTTAAGAGGCAGGATGAAGACTCAAATTCAAGTCTTGCCTCTGATACATACTAGATATGTGACCCAGGGCAAGTTTCTTAATCCCTCAGAGCCCCAGGCAACTCTATGACTTTACATTACAGAGGAGAGTGGGGCCCATCTACATTGGTTGAGCTCCTACCTTGGGATTACTCTATACCAATGAATTCACAAATCTAGGTAAAAAAGAAAAATGTTTGCAATCAAACAAAATAAAGTGTGTTGTCATACTTCTGGCTATATTAATCATGAAATTCTTTACTGTTTTTTTCTTTGGACCTGTGGAGCAGAAACGTATTTAAATTCCACCTCCAGCTATGGAAACAATGTCATAAAAAACTCCCTGGTATTTACTTACTGCCACATAAGTAAATCTTCAGAAAAGACCCTTTCTGTACTCCTCACTCTATAAGACAGAGCTTCTTTGGGTAGTATTTCTGTTTCTGCCATTAAACATAAAGCTGTTAACATGATTAGTGACTGAAGCTCAGACAACAGCAACTGTGAGCCAATCTCTATAAAAGGTTGTGGGAGATCCCTGATTAACATCCCCACAGGGAGGTGAAGTCCCTTGTACGGCAGCCATAGAAAAGAGAGCACGCAGTGTGTTTTCCTCATCTCAGAAGCTTTAAAAGGCCCATCTGTGGTTGACTGGTGGAGTGTGGGTTATATGGGGACAGAGAGTGATGCCAAACCAAGTTTACAAGCAAATCCAAAAGCAGAGGAAGATGTAGCAGCACCAATCTTGTGGTACAGCACTGTTTAATAATTCTATGAATTGAATCACATGCAGAAGGATTCTCAAGGGAGCCATCATGAGAAGGCCTGATCTTTGGCAGTGAACTGGTAGATGATGGATGGAGAAAGCGAAGAAGCCCAGAAGAAAGGGAAAAGGCCAAAGAAAGGATAGAAACCCTTAGGGCACAGTGCCTTACACACAATAGGGCCTTACTTTTGGTTGAGATGTCTTTTTATATGTCTAATGACTAAGCTAACTTGACCCTGAAACCTGAGAAGAAAAAATGAGAATTTAGTTAGCATTTATTAAATCCTTACTATGTGCCAGGTCCTGTGCTAAATCCTTTACAGATGATTATATTTGATTCTAACAATGTTGCAAGGGAGGGCTATTACTATATTACTATCCCAATGGACAGATGGCTACGTGGATAGATGAGTGGAATCAGTGGGCTAAAGAAGGAATACACATTTATACAATGTGTACTCTGTGCCAGACACTGTGTTAAGTGTATTGCAACTATTATCTCAATCGATCGATCCTCACAATAACCCTAAGAGGTGCTATTATCATTCCCATTTAACAACTGAGGAAACAGTTTTTATATATTAAATGTGTGTGCCGTTATTAATATTAATATCATCATTATTTTATGTATCATAGACCCTTTGGCAGTCTGGTGAAGACTATAGACCCCTTCTCAGAATAATATTTTTAAACACATAAAATACATAGGATTACAAAAAAAAACCAACTGAGAAATAGCAACTGAGGAAATAGGTAAACAGGTTAAGTGATTTGCCCAAGGTCATACAGCTAGTAAGTATCTGAGGCTGATCTGAACTCAGGTCCTCCTGACTCCAAGCCCAGCACTCTATCTACTATCTAGCTGCCCATATTGAGGAGGCAGTATGGAAAAAGCACAAACTCTGCAGTCACTAGACTTGGGTTCAAATCCCATTTCTAATGCTTAACCTCTCTCCTTAGGACCTAGTTTTTTCATCTGTAATCTAAGGGAATTGGAAGAGACCTGAGACTCTTAACCAGAGACCCATGGTCCCCATAAGGTCTGTCAATAACTTTCAAGAGGTCTATGAACTCGAATGGGAAAAAAATGACATCTTTATTTTCACTAAATTCCCAACTGAAATTTAGCATTTCCCCTAATTATGAATATAAGCAACAAATCACATAAGTAGTGATGTGATAATGTCACCAAATGTGCCTTTGTCACCAATAGAAATCAGATATTTTCATATCACATTACAGTTGTTGCAACTCTCTTGAAATATTGTTTAAACTCATCACTCCTTCAAAATGACTATAACTACTCGACCCATTGCTGGCTCATGTGTGAGACTGCACTCATTCTGTTTACAGACAGCATTTCAATATACTTGGTTTTCTTTGTAATCCTATGTATTTTATGTGTTTAAAAACATTATTCTGAGAAGGGGTCTATAGTCTTCACCAGACTGCCAAAGGGTCTATGATACACAAAATAATGATGATGTTAATAACAGCACACACATTTAATATATATATAATATGATATATAATATATAGATACATAATATATATTACATTGTATGTGTAACATATGTGTGTATGTACACACATATGTATATATGTATGTGCGTGTGTGTATATATATATACACACACATACACATACACATATAAAGCATTTAGCATAGAGAGGAGGATAAGGATGAGACTGGACGATAGATGAGTCCTAGGAAGAGAGCATTTGAATGTTTGGAAAAGAATAGAAAAAAATTATTTTTGTTTTCATGCTGCCAAGGGCTTGATTCTTTGGCAATATGTTCTCTTGAGCACCAGAAAGGTCAAAATACAAACTATCCAGGACAGAAGTGCACTTTCTATAGTCTCAGCCTTTCTCCCATTTGCGGATAGGGATGGGACCTGTGATTTCATTCATAAACTCCCTGTACCTATGAAGGTCAACAGTTTCTCAGCCACTAGAGTTTCCCAGATCTCTGAGAGATTAAGAGGCTTATCCAGGGTGTTGCAGGGAGAGGCGTGAGTCCAGGTGTTTCTGACCCCCTATGCCAGATGTCTGATTCCATTTGTGATATAAGCTAAATAGTACTTGGTTACTTTGGAGAGCTCTATAGCCTTATCTGTTTAGATACTTCCCATAACCACTGATGGTCAGCTCACCAAGTAAAACCAAAAAAACCCAAAAATCTCCCTTTGGATGTCTAGCCCATATAGAGCAAGAAGAAACTTTCATTTAGCAAATGTCATGAGCATCTACTATGGCCCATTCACAGATCTTAGCTCTAAAGTTGAAAGTCTTTTGTTACAGTTCTGACATTTTACAGATGAGGAAACTGAGGCCCAGAAAGGTACTTGCTTAAGGTCACATAGGTAGGAAGTAAGCTAAATGAACTCTGTTGGGAATACAAAGATACAAGAAGACAAGGTCATTTTCCTCAAGGAGATTCTATTTGACACAGAGGAGATAAGATAGGCATGCAAATACCTCTATATAGTCATATATATTTTATGACCATATTTTATGAATTGCAAATCAGAGCATAAGGCATGTCAGTGCTGTACCAATCATGCGCACTGCACCCAACACATACATAAACATGGTGTACATGCTCTAGATGAACAGGATAAGGGCAAGAATGAGATTCTTCATCTGTTGTGGCACCCAAACTTGTGTGACATTTTTGTTATAATGTCCACTGATTTGATTCATTCAAATGAGATATTTGCAAAATGATTTGCCAGCTTGAAAGCACTATGCAAATGTCAATTATATATTCAGTTGTTATTTGGCAAAATACTGGTATTTGAGACATTTCGATGGTTTCCAAGGAAAACACAATCATCTATATGCATGAACTTTAGATGGTAGGTAACAGAGCCAAAGAAGATTTTTGCCTCACCTAGCAGAAGCAGGAAGACTGGATTAGAGTGGGAAGAAGCCAAGAGCAGGAAGGTCTATTATTAGACTACTTCAGCAGGAAGGCCTGATATCGGGGTGGCGGCAGTAGAAAGATCAAGGAGAGTCATACATAAGCACTACTGCAAAGGGAGAACTGATCAAATACAAGCATGCAGTGGGGATACTAGAGGTGAGGCCTGAGTAAAGATCAAGGTTTTGCATACAGAGGACTGGGTGAATGGTCAAGTTGGAACAGGGATAGAACCACACTGCAGAATAGCAGCATTGGAAGGGACCTCAGAGGCCGACCTTCCCCAAAACAGGAATGCCTCCTATAACAACCCTGATAAGTGCTCACTGCACCCCCACTTTAGAAACCCCAGTCATCGGGAACCTTCTTCAACCTTCAGATGCAGCTTATTCTGCTTCTGGATAGCCCTACTTGGTAAGAGGCTCCTTACAAGGATCTCAAATCCAAACCTTTGGATTCCTTCTCAAAATCATGTTTTTTTTAAATAATTGAAGAAAATTCTAAATTTAAATTAGAGGTTAATGAAAATAAAGATGATTTCTCCATATCCCCACCCATCTGAATTCAAAAATTCTCTGAATTTCAGACCTGGATTAAGAACCCTTATTACAAAGTAGAAGGAGGAAGAGAAGAAGAAGAAAAAGAAGTAGGAGGAGGACAAATGCTGAAGGGGTTTTGGAAAAGCCAGTACTTTAATGTACTGTTGTTGAATCTGTGAACTGATCTATTCATTCTGGAAAACAATTTGGAACTATGGCCCCCAAAGCTATCAAACTATACATACACTTTGGTCCAATGACACTACTACTAGGTCTATACTCCATAAAAATCAAAGAAAAGGGGAAAGTATCAATACATACAGACATATTTATAGCAGCTCTTTCTGTGGTGGCCAAGAATTAGAAAATAAAAGGATGCCCATCTTCTGGGGGGTAACTAAACAACTTAGGGTATATGAATGTGATGAAATACTATTGTGCTGTAAGAAATGATGAAAGGCATGATTTCAAAGAAGCCTGAGAAGATTTGTATGAACTGATGCACAGTGAAATGAGGAGAACCAGGAGTACAATTTATACAATGACAATGTTGTAAAGACAAACACCTTTGAAAGACGAAGGAAATCTGATCAGTGTAATGAGAAACCCCAGTTCCAGGGCAATAATAATGACATAAACTATCCACTTCTACATAGAGAAGGGATGGACTCAAGAGTGCATGAAGACTGAGACATTGGCTTTTTGGACATGACCCAAATAGCTATTTGTTTTACTTGACTACCTGGGTTTGAAATAGTTTTGTTTTTTCTTGCTCTCTCAGTGCTGGGGGAAAGAGGTAAGAGGGAAAGAAAGCAGAATTTCTTTGATTTAAAAAAAATATCATAATGATGAATTTTTTTAAAACCCTAAGGCCAAGAAAAAGAACATGTCTAATCACTTTCCCACATGTTGTTGTTCAATCATTTCAGCCATGTCTGACTCTCCATGACCCCATTTGGGTTTTTTTTTGGCAAAGGTACTGGAGTGTTTTGCCATTTCCTTCTCCAGTTTACTTTCCAGATGAGGAAACTGAAGCAAACAAAGTTAAGTGACTTGCCCAGGGTCACAGAGTTAGTAAGTGTCAAAGCCTGAACTTGAACTCAGATCTTCCTGACTCCAGGTGTTGGCACTCTATCCACTGTGCCACCTAGCTGTCCACATAACAGGCCTTCAAACACTTGAGCTGATTCTCAAATGGCATATTCTCTCATTCTTTCACCATTCTAGTTACCTTCTTTTGGGCTTACTCCATTCTGTCAGTACCTTTCCTAAAATGTGGCTCCCAGAATTGTCAGCAATATTGCAGACTTAATCAGGGTCCTAACTAGGGAAGAATGATAAATAGAAGGACAGGGTCTCCATTATCTCTCTCATTCTTGAACATCACGTCTCTACTATTAGAAGAAAGATTATATTAGGTGCTTTTTCTTTTTGACATAAAACAACAAAAATACCCAGGAGCACAAGGTGAAAGACAGAGTCTTTGGACATTCCACCAGAGACCTCCTATCCCATTGCCATCAATACACTAAGGACTGTTCTTTGGATGAAATCATTCTACCAACTGCTTCTCTCTTTGCATCCATATACATAGCATGAGTGGCTGTCAAATACTTTGCTGAAATCCAAGTCTGTCACATTTCACTGATTAGACAGTTTAGAAGTAATTGTCAAAAAAACCCAAAAGTTTAGTATAGCATGATCTGTTCCTGATAAAGTTATGCTGGCTCTTAGTAAAAGGTGATTCTCTTTCTAAATGCTCACAAACTGTCTTTTAAATGGGGTCAGCTATGTGGGGCTCAATGGAGAGAGAATTGGGCCTGGAATCAGGACATCAGTCGTTTCCAATCCTGTCCAACTTTTCATGACCCCATGCAGGGTATTCTTGACAAAGATAATGGAGTGATTTGCCATTTCCTTCTCCAGCTCATTTTACAGATGAGGAAACTAAGGTAAACAGGATTAAGTGACTTGCTCTGGATCACAAAACTCGTAACTGTCTAAGGCTGGATCTGAACTCACAAAGATAAGTCCTTCTGAGTCCAGGCTCACAGCTTTATCCAATCAGAAAGACCTGAGTTCAAATCTATACTTACATACTGACCAGCTGTGTGACCCTGAACAAGTTTCTTAATTTCTGTTTGCCTCAATTTTCTCAACTGTGAAATGGGGATAATAATAGTACCTACCTCTCAGAGCTGCTATGAGAATCTAATAAAATAGTATTTGTAAAGTGCCTGGCATATAGTATAGAGATGCTTATTCCTTTCCCCTTTTAAATAAAATATTCTTTCATAATTCAGATCAGTTTCACTCTTTGAAGACCGCATTCTTTTTTCTTTTGAAAATAGGGACCAATGTCTTATATTCCCTATGATTTTTCTGAATTTGCTGATAACTACAGCAATCACACCTGCCAATTCTTTCAGGACTTGGGGGATGGAGAGTTTGATCCCAGGGACTTGAACTTAGCTGGTCAGAAAGAGAAGCCTGATACGTTCCCTATCAGGTCCCCTCTTATCTTCTGTTTTGGTTCTCAGGACTGGATGAAGGTTCAGAAATCAAACCCAATCCTGTCATTTTACAGATAAAGAGACAAAAACCCTGGAGAAATTAGATGCCTGGGCCAAGATTATTCAGCTAATGAATGAGAGATGTGACTGCAATGCAGATCTGATTCCAAGAACATTTCTCTTCCTACTACATAATACTGCCTCGGTTAACCATTTCCCTCCTCCTCTTTCCTAATCCAGAGGTCATTTTCCTTGAACTTTTGTCCTGTCTCCAATAGAGAAAAACAGATGCAAAATAGGAGCTGAGTAGTTTTGCCTTCCATCTTCCACATCTACTCTGAATAGAAGCTCTGCTCCCATTGTTGGTCTTTTCTCTTGAAAGGAAGACCAACTATCTCTATTCCTCTATCTATCTACACAACATATGTGTATGTATATGTGTGCACGTATTTATACATATATATGTATATATGTGTTAAGCAGACATGTTTGGTTATGTACATGCCATTTTTGTCATACTAAGAATGAAAAGATCATCCAAGATGGTGGTTGACAGGTCTGCTAAACAGAGAACAATTCTGTCTCTGGGTGTTAGGGATAAGGGCAGTAATTTTTCTTCAAAGGTTCTAAAGTCAAGGTCAACAGCCCACATAACTTCACCTAGAAAAACACCTGCTATTCTTTCTGGTCCCAGATTCATTTGCATGGTAGGAAGGAGCATTAAGGTGGCAGGAGGGACACCTCACTGGCCCCAAATAGTCTTTGCAGTTTTGTTGGACATTGTCCCTTAAAAGAAAACTGACAATCAGATTTGACATGAATGAAGGAATTTTCTAACTCTAATGTGATTGGCTGGGCCCAAAAATTTTGTGTGAATGTGCCAGATAAAAGGCGAGAAAACCTTACCCAGACCCTATCTGCTGGCTCATGCTAGCCATCTGGAGGCGTGCAGCCATATCGGCCTTATGTTACACACAGCAAAAGAATTTTAGCCCTCCCTTGAAAGGGTGAGGTTTACTAATCACTAGATCCCTGCACATGATAGGAGAGAGAGAGCAGCTAATGACCCACAGAGACCCTTTAAGCTAAAGATTAGCAGCAGACAGAGAGCAGCTCATAGAAACCGGCAGAGAGATAACAACACATAGTAGAGAAAGGGGAGGCAATAAATATCCATCAGAGGACAGTGTTAGATTTGTGAACTGTCCCAGCCCCATCCTAACTGTGCCCTGACCACATACATGTATTCCTTACACATAGGTCTCTACATACATCACACACACACACATACACACACACACACACACAAATACACCCTTCATACAAACATTTCCCCAACTGATAATGCAGTAAGTTTTGGCAGAATGTACCCCTGTGGGCATAAAGGAATTTTTTGTCATTTGCTATACTGTGCTGTGTGAGTCCATGTCTTTTGCTCTGAACTAACACATCTTCCCTATGTCTTAGTAAAGTATAAACATTGATGGGGACTCATGAGGATGGTTCTGAATGTTGAACCAAAAAGTGCCTCCAATCTGGGGCAGCTTTTTGGAGTTCTATGGATTGAGTGGAAGGAGGAATAGGATGATAAATTAATGAGCTCTTATGATTAGAATGTATTCTTTTTTAAATCTGTTATTTTCAGTTCCAAATTTTCTCTCCTCTCCTTCCTCCTCTATCCATTGAGAAGTAAAGAAATAGAATACTCATTACACCTTCAAAACATATCATTAAAATGTTTAGAGTAAAAGACACTAAGTTTGGATTTGGACATTTTATATTTGAAATGCAGGTGTTATATAGGTAGAAGGCAATGGAGATCTGGAGGTTGGGAGAGAGAAAAAGTTTAGCGATATAGACTTGGGATACACAGATATCATGTAGTCATAAGATTGCCAAAGGATAGTTAGAATTTTGGAGGACACTTCCCTGGAACAGCAGGTGAAGGATCAATTAATAAGACAGAAGAGCCAGGTAAAAGCCAATAATACTGTTAGGCTCAAGGGAGCTGGGCCAAAAGTAATAGGTAGGATTCAAATCAGCAAAAATGGGACAGATGGAATCCCAGAATGAGTGCGGTGCGGGGAGGGGAGGGAACAGTACAGTACTGAATTAGTGCTTCTGTTCTACTTTGTCAAATTAATCTGGCTAGAACCTGGGGTTTGTCAATAGCATCATGGGAACTGTAGGTTGTCGAGAACCTGGAAGGACAAGCTAAGGAATCTAGATTTGATTCACTGAACAACGGGGAGGATTTTTAGAACTTAGGGATGAGATGCAGAGTCACAGAATTTACAGCATTGGAAGAGTGTTAAGGAGATCTTGTCATACATAAGAAAATGTTCCACCCCCAGTCAGAGACAATTTGTTATTCCCAAAGCACAAAAAGAATCAGAGGAAAAACATTTTGTGGGTATTCTATGGAAGATTATAGGTAGTTAGGTGCAGTGGACAGAGTGCTGGGCTTGAAGTCAGGAAGACTTCTTTTCACGAGCTCAAATTAAGCCTCAGACGCTTACTGTGTGACCCTGGGCAAGTCACTTAACCCTGTTTGTCTCAGTTTTCTCATCTGTAAAATAAGCTGCAGAAGGAAATCGTGAACTCCTGTAGTATCTTTGCCAAGAAAACCCCAAATGGAATTTCTTCATTCCTTTGACATTCCTGACTTTTTGTTCTTCCAAATGAATTTTGTAATTATTTTATCATGTACTATCATCTTTTTTATTATACTCTATTATGAAAATGTTTGCTTTATCCCACAAATTAAATATAAAGTAAATTTTTTAAAAAATGTCTTCATTCCCAACATTAACAGTATGTATGTAGTGCTTGGTATCTTATCTCATGACAACCTAGTGAGATGGGGTAATGGAAAAGGGGATATAGCCCCTCCTATGTGCCAGGAACTGGGCTAAGTGCTTCAGAAATAGTATCTTATTTGATAGGTGCCATTTACTATCCCCATTTTACAGATAAGAAAACCGAAGCTGGCAGAGATTAAGCCACTTGCCCAAGGTCACAGAGATAGTGTCAGAGGTAGGTCCTCCTGACTCCAAGTCTAATGCTCTGTCCACTCAACCATGGGCTGCCTAGACCAACCACCCCTCCCGCTTTTCAATCCCACTGCTCCTACACTAATTTACATTCTTTCTTGTTCCCTCTTATAATATTCCAATGATATAATATAATATTCTCACACAATATTCTCATCTGTAAAATAACAGACTTGGAACAGATAGCCTGAGATTCTGTCCAGCTCTCAAGTGACAGTTCTGTGGTCATTTTTCATTTACTAAAGTACCAAAATGTGTCAGACCCTGCCTCTGGAGTGCAGATATTTGGGTTTGGGGAAGTTTTTTCCTGTTGTTGGCATCACTTGAGGCATTAAGGACTCTTCCTTTGTCCCTTTCTGTTCTCATCCTTCCCCTCAGCTCCTTCACATTACCATCATTCCTTCACCTCAGCTATCTCTCCCCAATCTTTAAAATCTTCTTATGTCTCCTCTGCTCTCTCAAACCCTCCTCTTGACCCTGAAATCTGAACTCCCCACAATCTCTAATGCCTCTCAGAGTGCTTGGGAATATGTTTGCTCTTTTCTTTCTTCTCTCCTCTAGATGACACCCTAGATAATATTCATCCTGGAAATTAGATTCCTTTGAAAACAGATGCCTACCAAAGGTCCTGGGCAGTGGGTAGAAAGACTTTAGAAAGACTTTGTCAACAAAGAGATTCAAGTCTCAGCTAAGTCCTTTTTCTACCTCAGTCAAGGTCAAAAAGAAGTGGTTAGCTTTGCTCTAGGGCAGGTCCCCCAGCTGAAATGCACAGGCTCCACAGGAAAGTATTATGGTGGAAAGCAAAGGCATGGAGGGCATGAGGGCATCCTGAAACACTGAGCCAACTTCTAAATGGGGAGGGGAGAGGGCCAGGGCATGATCACAACCAAAGGGAGATGGTGATGAGACAGAGCAAAGTGGACTGGATCAGACTCCTTCTGATCAGTGGCTGAACAGAGACTATAATATGAACGACAGTGGGGATGTCAGTGGTAAGACAGCAGGTAGCAAATGGTCCAAATGTTGGTTCATTTTCTTTCCTCTCTCCTGTCTTGCCTCTGGTAAAAGGGGAGAAGGAACAGTGAAAAGGCCAACAGAAGGAAGGAGGAGAAGCAAAGAGTATGGATTACTGCCAGCCTGGATAAATCAGTCACTGAGTAATTGAAAGTTGACTATATTGGCAACTTCTGAAGGTTGGGAGGGAGGTTGGGCGAAAGATGCTGGTATTCAAAGATTCCACTTATTTTAAGAAAGGCATGTTTGTTCTGTCTTTCAAGTTAAAAAAATTTATTCTCCGTGGAGAGAGAAGAAAAAGTATTTCTTCCATCTTACAAAATAGGTTGAAATGTTAATTTAAAACACACATGGGAAGAGAGTGGGGGGAGGAGGGAGGCAAGGCAGGTGGGAGGAGTGCTTGCTGTAGAAAGTAGTACAGTTTTGTTCTGTTTCTTGCACCACAGCTCTCCAATCCATCCTGACTTCCTTTTATGGACTCTGCTTTATGTCCATGTAGACAGTGTCCCAAAGGTCTTGGTGCTTTAAACACTTTCTTCTTCTGCCTTCACTGTGAACTCTAGAGTCCTTCCTTCAGACCTCATCCTCACAGACCTTTATCTGACTCAGTTTGTAAAAATCGACACCTTTTGTTTCAACATCACCTACATTTTCCAGGAGGGGAAAAGGGCAACAAAACTAACCAACTAACCAACACATCAAAACAGTTTGATTATTGTAAACAGTGTTTCACATCCCTTGTCCCCGAACTTAGCAAGGAAAGCATTTATTAAGTGCTTACTGTGTGCCAGGCACTGTGGTAAGCACTGTGAGGATAGGAAAAAAAGGCAAAAGATGGTCTCTGCCCTCAGGGAGTTCCTAATCTAATAGGGGAGACAACAGGTTAACAAGTATTTGTATGGACTAGGATGTTCAGGATAAATAGGAAATAATTAACAGAGGTAAGGCACTAGAATTAAGGAGGATTAGAAAAGCCTTCCTGTAGAAGGTGGGATCTTAGTTGGGACTTGAAAGGAACCAGGATACAGAGATGAGGAGGGAGAGCATTCCAGGCATGATGGACTGTCAAATAAAATGCCAGGAGCATCTTGTTCATGGAACAGATAGGAGGTCAGTATCACTGAACTGAAGCATAAGGTGTAAGAAGACTGGAAAGGAGGGGGAGGAAGGGGAGGGATGCTAAACAGGATGTTATATTTGATCCTGAAGGTGATAAGGAGCCATCTGGAGATTACTGTGGGGGGGGAGGGGGCAGGTAGAGGTTGCAGTGGGGTGGAGGGTGGGTATGAGGGGGATTGACAAGATGTCTCCTTAAATTTTAAAAATATTAAAACTAAAAGAAAAATCCAACATGGGAATTCAATGACAAGTCAAGATGAATAAATAAATGTAGCTATTGCCAAATATCCAATAAGCAGTATTCTGGTGGCATGCCTTTCATACTTTTGGTTATTTTACTCTACCCTGGGAGGGGGAGAGTGAATAGGAAAATGCCATTAAAAGAAAAGTTATCCTCTCTCCATATATATTGATATAGGTCAACTATCTAAAGGGAATCATCAGCATGATGCTGGGGTGCTGAATTTGCAGTTGGAGTCATTTAGATTCAGAATATAGGTTTCCTAGGTTATTAAAAACAACGCCAATAAGAATAACTTGTGTGCCCTTGGGAAAAGTCACTTAACCTCAGCTTCTTCATCTGTCAAATGAAGAAAGTGGTCTAGGAAAGAGGTGTCAAAGTGAGGCTAAACCAGAACCAGATTAAGAATGTAATTGGGAAATGTTGAATCAAATCAATTAAAAGACAATAAAACACAGATCATATTAATTTGTAGTTTTGTAAGTCAATATTCAGCAGTTTCTATTTGAGTCTGACAGCACTGACTTAGATGATTTCCATAATTAATGGCTGTGGTATGGATAGTCAAATGGAGCTTGCTTTTAAAAAATATTTTGTTAATCCTATTTCAATAGGATTGGTTTTCTGTATAATCCCATGTGTTTTATGTATTTAAAAAATTCTAGGAAGGAATCCTTGGGCTTCCCCAGACTGCCAAAGGGGTCTCTCTCTCTCTCTCTCTCTCTCTCTCTCTCTCTCTCTCTCTCTCTCTCTCACACACACACACACACACACACACACACACACACACACACACACACACACACACACACACATGCGCGCGCGCTCGCACACAAGGTCCTTCCCTCCCCTGCTGAGGCTCCCACCTTTGTAATATAGCCATTAAGATTATGATAAGACCTAAGTCTGAAAGGGCAAGGGTTTCACATTGCATCCTGGGCCATCTCCAGTCATCCTGATGAATATCAGGCCACTGGATCCAGATGGGGCTCAGGAGAAGAAGGTGAGGTTGGTGACCTTGCACGGCCCTCCCTCACTCAAATCAAAGTCAACTGCAAGTCATGTCATCATTTCCCTGATCGAATGGTCGTCTTCAAGAACGAAGGACAAACACGTGTGTACATGTGCGCGGGCACACACGCACGCACGCGCACACACACACACACACACACACACACACACACACACACACACACACACACACACACACACACTAGACACTGCTACGTCCAGCCATATTTTTTCTCCCATCAAATAATTTCTAATCCTTAGTCACCAGTGATTCTACCTGTGTTTGAGAGAGAGAAAGAAGACGAATGAGGCCCATGACATGATACTCTGCCCTGTTCTAGGTACCAAAATAATGCTGTTGTTCAATTTAACTTGAAGAGCAGAAGAGAAAATCCTAGATTCAGCTTAGTTCTGCCTTTTGGGAAGCATATCCCAAATCAATGAATCACAACTATGAGATTTTATCTCAATTTGTTCAGCCTTTAAACCAGAAGGAAACCTGGAACTTTTGGAGATTAGGGCTCAAACCATGGTCCTTTTTGTAGCTCTGTACACCAATATCCACACACTGTTCCTCCCAACTACATCTGTTTAAAAATAAGGTAACACACAGATAACACCAATTAGAGCAATTGGATTTACCTAGTTGGCAAAATTATATTCCAACTACTTGAACAGAAATTATAAAAGTAATTTTATGGAACAGGATAAGTTTTTACTACCAAGGGTACCATAACCAGTTTCCCCTGTCACTATTTCAACCATTAGCTGCCATACTCCTGGCATGGCAGAATACCAGCCCACTAATCACATTCCTGTAACTGCACCTGGCTGGAACCTCACCATAGTTTCATTCGCTCCCAAGATGTGAAGAAAATTGCTATTTCCTAAAATTTCCTAGGGGAAGCTAGGTGGTATAGTGGATACTGGACCTGAAGTCAGGAAGACTCATATTCCTGAGTTGAAATCTGGCCTCAGACTCCTACTAGATGTGTGATCTTCAACAAGTTACTTAGCCCCAATTGCCTCAGTTTCCTCATCTTCCCCAATATCTTTGTCAAGAAAATCCCAAATGGGGTCACCAAGAGTCAGACAGGACTGAAAACTCAAGAAAAAATTCTTAAAATTGCTACATTTCCTCGAAACCCCCATAGCAAGGCTCTGAAGGCTTCCTTTACCTCGAGAAATCCATCTGCCCCTTATAGTCCCAGTTTTTATACAAACATGAAAAAGAGAACACCCACACACCGGCTGCTCCAGTCAGTGCCAGGTCTTCAGTTACTCTTCTCTGTGCCCACTTTCTGCTCTAGGAAAAGCTTAGCTCATTATTGCTCTTTTCCCAGTCTTTGGTTGTGTCTCTGGCATCTTCCTGTTCTGGACCTCAGACCCCTTCTGCCATTTTGTCATTGTCTTCCTGTTATCTCCCCTAACCTTGGGGCCATCTGGCAGTACTTGTTACCAGTTGTCTCTGTGGGCCCTGGACAGCACCTGATAAATACTTCACACCTTCATGCACTCTCTATCAAAGGCCTAGTTTTGACATAAGCATCTCAGGTTTATAAAATGACCAAGAGAACACAGGAGAAATTAAGCCCTCCACGTAGACATAGATAGACATACATACACACACACATACACACACACACACACACACACACACACTTAAAATAATTCTTTATTAGTAAAAGATGAAAAAGACGTGTCTGTCAATATCAAGTAATGCATATGTGTACATATACACACATGTACACCACACACACATAGATAAAGCAATGAGGTGAAAGAGGGAGATTATATTGGATTAGAGTGAGAAGCCCTATGTCCAGATTTACCTCTGTGTCTCCAAGATCATTGGTTCTTACCTCGGTATCATGGACACCGTGAGTAGTTTGGTAAAGCTACAGATCCCCTCTCAGAAGAATCATTTTTAAAAAAATCACAATTAAAGGAAATCCTAAAATTTCAGTTAGAACAGAAGTTCTTAACTTGAAGTCCATTACTTTTAAAAATATTTTGATGAACACTTTTCAATATAATTGGTTTCCTTTGCAATCCTATCTGTTTTATTTTCTGTATTTAAAAATGTTATTCTGAGAAGAGGTGCAGAGTCTTCATCGGATTGTTCAAGGAGTCCAAAAGGTCAGTGAAAATCAGTATATAATTCTGCCCCCACTCCCAACCCCTCTCTGTTCACAGAACCCAGATTAAAAAGCCTTGCTCTAGCTACAGGGCTATGGGCAAATGACTTAATTGAGAACCTAGTTTCTTCATCTCCAAAACAGGTATCATACTCTCTCAAAACATATATATATATATACCCATACATATATACATACAACCTATACATATATACATACAACACACACATATACATAGCAAAGTGTTTGCAATTCTTCAAGTACTATGTTAAATTATTATAACTTCCATGATACTCAAAAGCATAATCCTAGAGTAGAAAGTGGACAGGCAAGAGGAATGTCTCTCTATGATCTGGGCGATCTGCAAGAATGAAGTGCTCTTTGAAAGAATGAAAGACTTCAAGGAAACTAAAGAGAATTAAAAGGATATGAAAAGGGGAATTCTAACCTAGATAAGGAGTTTAGAAGCTAGAGGGATGTGATACAGATGATAATGAGAATGATTTATAAATATTTGACTTAGTAAACAGCTTTATGTGTGTTCTCATATGATTCTCACAATAACCCCGTGAAGTAGAGTCTACTATTATCTTCATTTTACAAATGAGGAAACTGAGGCTGGGGAGATCAAGTGACTTGACAGGGCCAGTAAGTTAATGCATAAGGCAGTATTTAAACTTGGGTTTTCCTGATTCTATGTCCAACACTACTCCAAGAAGCCTAAGGAGGTGGGAGGACCACCAGGAAATGAATCTGTAGGTTTCATTTGGAGTGAAACAATAGAAATGTTGTAGCAGGAGCAGCTGGAACACCTGAAGAGGAAACAGCTTCCAGGGCTCTGATAAATGATGATGAGGATGCACAGGTGTCATTAGTAGAGAGATCATCCAGGAATCATCAGAAGAAGGGTGAATAATGGTGATGGGGAACTTCCTAAGGGCACTGAGGCAGCTATCTGTCAACTGGAACTAAACAATAGAAAAGTCTGTCTTCCTGTAATACTTACCCTAGCCAGGAAAACATTTCCTCTAAACTTATTAAACCTGATGATTATTCACTTCTGGTCATTTTTTTCCCCTTTAAACTTATTAAACCTAATGATTATTCACTTCTTGTCATTTTGGGAGGGGCGGAAGCAGGGAAATGCCACTATAAGAAACCTAGAAAGCATTGCTAAGTATTATGAAAATCCTACCTAAACCAAAAAAAACCCCAAAAAACTAAAGACCTTATGGGCATATATGTTTTTAAACGCACTCCCATTTGAATGTAGGGGATTCAAAAGAAAAGGATTTGGAAAGTGAACAGATGACCAAGAAGATGTCTGAGAAGAGGGTTTGGGTTTCAGGACCCTGAATTAAAATATCATAACCCAAGGTTCCTGGGTAGGGATGGATTGCACATAGTGGCTAGGGAGAAAAAATTGGCTGGACTCCTATAAACTTAATCAAGAAGGCTTTAAAGTAAACAGAGGAAGGGGAGGGAGAAAATTGCTCCTCTGGATGGAAGTCTAAAGAGAGTTGCCTGAAGCCCTGAGAGGATCAATCACTTGTCCAGGGTCACACAGCCAGAATGTGTTAATATAGAGACTAACAGGAGCTATTCGGTCATGGGGGACATACTACAGATGACCAAGACAGAAAGAGGAATTGGAATCACAGTTCTAGAAACACCATAAATTTGGCATGGAAGGATGAGTCTGTGGTGATAGGGGACATCTGCTACAGCTCCCTCTGCCAAAATCAGTCACTAAACAATGTGGCTGGTTTTTATGATCATTTCATCCTTAGAAAGGTGAAGCAAATGACAAACAGAACTGATATTCTAGACCTGACTGGAACCCACAAGGAGAAATGAGATATGGGAGAAGAACCATTATAGAGCTGAGAAAGAGAAAAGAGGGAAAGCCAAATAAATATTCTCTCTCATATGTACTAGATTTGTAATGAAATCTAGTTGAAGAAAGAAAAAAGGCAACATAGCATAATTTGTTATTATTAAATCTGAGATAATTAGTACGGGGAAAAGTCTACCAGGAGTCAGGTATGAAAACCATCTTCAAGACTGTTAGGTGGAGGAAGTATTCCACTCCTTTTTCCAGGGGATTAAACTAGGAGAAATGGGTAGGAGTTGCTGAGAGGTCAATTAGGTTTAATGAAAAGAAAAACTGCCTAACAATCAGTTACCTGAAATATGTACTGCTTTGGCAAAGAACGAGTTGTTCCCCCCCCCCTTCACTTTAGGTCTTTGAGCAAAGACTGGGTGACCACTTGCTGCAGATGCTATAGAAGTGCTTCTTATTCTGACAATCAATGAGTATTCATTAAATACTTCCTATGTCTCCCAGAGTGGGTTAAGGGCTAGAGATACAAAGAAAGGCAAAAATAGCTTCTGTTCTCAAGGATTATTCAAATAACAAGTTAGACTAGATGCCCTAGAAGTCCCTTCAGACTTTTTGATTACATGATTCAAATACAAATAGGGTTTTCATGTCCAAGAAGGATTCATTTTCTCTGGGGTTTCTGGACAGGATAGATTTAGTATTACCATGGGAAGTTTGAACAGAGACAGCTAGGTCTGGAAGACCCGAGTTCAAATTGACCTTAGACATTCACTAGATGTGTGACCCTGGGCAAGTCACAACCTCGGATCTTTCTCAGTTTCCTCAACTGTAAAATGGGGACAAGGATAGCATTTACTTCACAGGGTTGTTGTGAATCTCAAATGAGTTATCTGTAAAGTGCTTAGTACAATGCTTGGCACACAGTAGGCACTTAATTCATAAATGGTTATTCCCTTCCTTCTTTCCAAGGAGGGACTTCCTTAAAACCAACCCTGTACAACCATGGAATCATCTTCCAAAGTAGGGTACTTGCCAATGGAGAAAATTTTCAAGAGTCAGACATGTTGGGATTTCTGCAGAGAAGGATATTGGTGACTGGGTAAGGTTCCTTCCAACTCTAGGATTCTAGAGTCTTAGATCAAAGTTGATCGATTATTCCCCAAGACAGATTTAAAAACAAGTCAGGTAACAGTGTTTAATCTTTCTCATCATGGTGACCCAGTCCCCAAAAAGAAACACTCTCCCCCTCCTCTCCCTTTAGCACTTAAACAGTTTTATTTAGATTTAGAGTCAAGTAAGCTCCCGGAGGGTAAAGTCTGTTTCTATTTGTCTCCCAGAAATATCAATGCCTAGAACTAAATAGGAAATTAGCAAGTGTTAGTTCAAATGATCTGAATAGATTAAGCCTTTTAAAGTGGTAGGGAAAGAAGACCTAGAAACCTAGACCCAAGCCCAGCAGAATTTTTGCCAGTTAACTATCCAGTGGAGTGATCTCCCTTTTCCTTCTTCAAAAAATGAGGCTACAATAGAAAGTAAAAGGCAAATAAGACCACAAAGCAGCATCTTACACTAAAGTCCATTTCTTCTCACCTACTTTGGGATGCACTTAATCTTGGAATCCTTTCTAAGACATGGAAATGGTTATAGAGATGATGCCACCTATTTTCCTCATCACAGTTTCATAGGATCATTTATTTCATTTAGAACTGGAAGAAAGCTTACAAGACCAACTATTCCTGTCCCCTCATTTTATAGTTGAGGAAACTGAGGCTCAGAGTCACAGAGGCAGTAAGTGTAAACTAGCCCTCTGTCCAGTGTTTTCAGCAGGTAAATGATGCAATGGATAGAGCCCTGGACCTGTAGTTAGGAATACCTGATTTCAAATCCAGCCTCAGACACTTAGTAGCTTTGTGATCTTGGTCACAACCTTATTTCCAGTGTTCCATATCCATGGAACCCACTCTTACCTCTGGGTGAGGGAGGGAAGAAGAACAGAGGGATGTCTTCTCATATCTTTTCAGGGACCAAGCTTGGGTCTTTATAATTTTACGACATTCAGTTTACAATTCTTTTATGATGGCTATTTCCAATTAAGTTGTTGTCATTGTGTCTTGGCTCTTTGCATCAGTTCATGTAAATTTTTGCATGCTTTTCTGTATTCATTATGTTCATAATTGCTTACAGAACAGTTGACATTCCATTATTTTCATGTACCACACTGTTTAGACCTTGCTTAGTTGATAAGCATCTACTTTGTTTCCAGGTCTTTGCTACCACAGGAAATACTGCTATAAAGATTTTCGAGTCTAAGATACCTTTTCTAACACTTTTTTGGTTACTAACCATAGGCTGAGTCACTGAAATTCAGGGTTGTTGTGAAGCTCAAATGAGATAATATTTATAACAAGTGGTTAACACCATGCTGCATGAACAGTAAGTGCTCCATAAATGATTAATTCCTTCCCTTCATGTGAATAAGAAGGCACTAACATGTTCTTATGATATAATATGACCATAAGTCACTTAAACTTCTGTTTACCTCAGTTTCCTCATCTGTAAAATGGGGATAATAATGGCACCTACACAAAGGGTTGTTGTGAGGATCAAATAAAGCATGTAGTACATTTTTCTGGCACTTAGTAAGTGCTATGTAAATATTAGCTATTATTATTTATTCTATGCTACCTCTCACTTTAAGGGGTGGTGTTTTTCAGTAAGGGGTAGGAGGAGGGGAAGTTAGTGTTAGATTTGTATAGATCCTCCGATGAATGAGAATCCAACCTACCTTATGACCAAAATGCCATACATATTTGAAAAAGCTGGCTCAGGTATGGGGTACCACCTATGACCAAGAAACCCCAGCAATTCTAATCCTCCTCTGCACAGTACTCCAACTAGTCCAAATTCTGCTCACAGTAGTTTGGGTTCTGATGACTGGCTGGAGGAGTACTCCCCTCCTTTAGATATTATCATGAGGGCTACAGCAACCTCTTGGTGGACTCAGTGGAACTGAATGTTCCATAGCCTCACCAGGGCAGCAAAGGTTTTCAATTTCTCTGCACTTAAGATGAATGGTGTCGAATACTTACATGAAACCAGATAAATGACAGGGACATGTTCTCACCAGATAACAACTTCAAAGAAGATTATTTCAAGGGAAGGAACAGATAATGATGTGGCTGGTCTGGTTGGTTTGTGGACCTTGACATAAAATAATTGAATATTAGAATAGTACTTCCTAAGGGCCTTAGAAAGTATAAAGTTCAACCTCATCATTTTACAGACTAAGAAACTGAGGCCAAGAGAGGTGAACCTGGCTTGCCCATATTTACACAGTGGGAGAAATGAGAGAAGGGTCAGGATCTGTCGACTTCAGTTTGGGGTTTTGTATGGATTTTACACAGAAACTTGTCTCCTATTAATTTAACTTTGAAATTTAGATTGACTCTTGGCAAAACCAAAAATGAAAAAAAGAAGATTTCAAAATAATAGTTGTATTTGGTAGACAAATTTCGTAAATTTCATTATTAACTATTATATTTCTCCACAAAACCCTGATCTTCTTCCTCACTGTAATGTAGGAGTGACTGGTTTCTTGAAAGCAATGCCAATGGGCTTAACAGGAGAGCTCTGTTGTTGTAGGATACTCCATGTATTTCAAGATCGATTCTGCTGTACAAGGATTATATGCCAGCTAAGTATGAGGATAATCACCGATAAAACCAATGGGATTCTTTGGAAATGGCAACCACTCATGAAACAAAGAAATATGATAAGTGGTCTTCAGTCCTATGTGAACACCCTTTCACAATGAATAGTAGAGTGAGGAAAAGGGAAGAAAAGGTAAAAATAATTACACTTCTTGGATCATCTACAAATATTGTTGTTCAGTCATGCCCTACTCTTCATGATCATAGTTTTCTGGGCAAAGATACTGGAGTGGTTTGTCATTTCCTTCTCTGGCTCATTTTACAGATGAGGACACTGAGGCAAACAGGGTGAAATGACTTGGTGAGAGTCACATAGCTAGTAAGTGTCTGGAACTGGATGATCTGAACTTGGGTCCTCCTGACTCCAGGTGGGAACTCTTATCTACTACACCATCTAGCTGACCTAACTTAACTGTAAGTAGTCTAAGTGTGAGATTATGTCCAGTGTTGGCATATTGATTGGCACACTGTATGATAAGTGAGCCCTGTCAACGCTGATATTCTCATAATTAAAATCCAAAGACAAAAGGAAGTTGAAGCTAAATGAGAGGAGAGGACACCTGTTTTCTTTCAGAGATGAAGGAATTGATTTCATCCTTTTCCCAAAGTCAATGAGAAACGTCTTTTCATGAAGGTTCTTAATTATCTTGTCTTGCTCTGCTCACAATAAGCATGAGCAAAAAGGCAACCATATAGATAATTGTAGCTTATCTGAAGAGATAGAAACTAATCATTCAAAGCAAGTTGATGTATCTATTAATGTTGGTAACTTTAACATGAAGGTGGGCGCATGGGAGGATGGTGAAAAATATGCTGGAAAATGATGACTCAGTCATGAGATATAAGAGGTCAAAGAGTGAACTACCAAGAAACTTCATCTATCATAAGAGCTTTTGGGAGAGACTCAGAAAGTCCAGCTTTGACTCGTTGCTGAAGTGACTCCTAGCAAAATCAACTGTATCTGTGGGGATATGCTGGGGAGAGGAGGTCAGACTGTCAACTACTTAGAACAAAGGTCAAAATCATCATCAAAGTGTAAAATATAAATATTTGAAGCTACTTTGTACAATTGCAACACCTTCAACCAGACTCGTTCAAGTGGGCTGTGATGCTAAAAAAGTGAAAGGAAAAAAATTACAACGTATATTAACTTTATCATCAATTCCTGGAAGTCTGACTGTGAAATGTGCCATAACAAGGATACCAAAAGAGAAAAGACACCACTATAGTCTGCAAATGTTGATCTTTCCAAGTGGAAATATATGTATATTATGCATCTATTATAACATACATTATATTTAATATTAATATACTATATATTATACATGTATTATATATCATACATATTATGATCGTATGTACACTACTATTACATATATGTTACATATGTATCCTATACATAAATGTATACTATATACATATCAATAGATATATAATAATAGATGGTAGTAATGACAAGTACCAGTTTAGAGGCAGCTAGGTAGTGAAGTAGGTAGAGTTCCAGGGCCTGGAGTCAAGAAGACCCACCTTCCCAAGTTCAAATCTGACCTCAGACACTTACTAGCAGTATGCCCCTGAGCAACTCCCTTAACCCTGTTTGCCTTAGTTTCCTCATCTATAAAGTGAGCTGGAGAAGGAAATGGTAAACTACTCCATTGGACATAAGTGAAACAACTAAACAATGACAAAAACACTGTGGAGCAAAATGGTGGGAGCTAAAAGACAGTGGAAAGCAGTGGAATTAACAAGTCTACAAAAGAGCTGATGGGAGGCCCAATAAGCCACATCATCCCAAAGTATTCAAAGATGAAACAAATTATTAGAAGACAGCTAAGTGAAAAGAAATTCCATCCATCAGCATTTTTATAACATCTATTTTTATCAGTAACAATGGGTCTACCCCCATTTAGACTCTTAACACCTTAGTTCCAGATGTGTAGGAGATGAAACTCACAAGAACAGCTGGACTGCTACAGACATTGAGAACACCCAACTTAGAAACAGCAAAATTTTGGTAGCTCTAGGGGGATGTTTTGTAAGATTTATCAGAAAAGGGAAGATAGGAAAAAAAACATATGGATGATATTACAACACAAAAATTTTGATTCAGAGGACATCAATAACTCTCCATCCGTAAGACAAAGATTTTCATAGAATTATAGATTAGAACTGTAAGGGACCTCAGAGACCATCAAGTCCACTCTACCTTCATGTTGTAGATGTGGTGAAGTGACTTGCCCAGGGTCACACAACTAGTAAATGTCTGAGTCAATGTTTGATCTCAGGTCTTCCTGATTCCAACTATGTATCTAGTTTTCCAATCATTCTATAGTGATAAGAATGTTCTACATTTGCACCATAAGTATCTTTGAGGAAAAGATAAGAAGGATTACAAAGGTCTTTTGGCAGCAGACCATATCTTTTAATGTTCACACAACCAATGAATAGATGTCTCCTGTGTTTATTAATTACATTAAAAAAAATTTGACTTAGAAGTCAATATAAAGTCAAATAGAAGAGTCAAATAAAGTCCTAAAGGCTTCCCCTCCAGTAAAGAATCTCTCAGATACATGGTAAATTCTTAAAATGTTCACTGATAAACGTAATCACAGGAAAAACTCTATTCAGTGTTAGTCTGATTAGACAGGAAGACTCAAGCCTGCCAAAGGTGTTTTCCACTGTCAGGTGGAAGAAGGACTCCCTGTGAACGGCAAAGCCAACTCTCCAGATGCTGCTGTTTATAGATGATACTGTAGTGGTGCATCAAGTCTCCTGACTATTAGGTGCTCTAAAGGAGAACCATTATTACTTAAGAATGTCACCATACCATCATTATGGGAATAAAGAAATACATTAAAAATTCCCCTTTCCCAGATTATTCACATACCATAGCATGGCCACTCCAGGGCATTAATTTATCAATAAATATCTGGGACAGGTACTGCACACGGAAAATGAGTTAGGCCCAGAACTCAGAGGTTAAGAGTAAGCTAAGTTTCATGTGTGAAAACTATGTAGCATTTTCAAAGATACTAAGCTGTTTACTGGAGTAGCTAGATGGCAAAGTGGATAAAGTGACTGGCCTGAAGTCAGGAAGACCCACCCTCCTGAGTTCAAATGTGCCCTCATACACTTAATAACTCTGTGAACACCCTGGGCAAGTCACTTAGCCTTTTTTTGCCTCAGTTCCTCATCTGTAAAAATGAGTTGAAGGGAAATGGCAAGCCACTCGAGTATTTTTGCCAAGAAAACCCCAAATGGATTAATGGAGAGTCAGACTCAGCTGAACCACCACCACAACAAAACTGTTTTCCTGCACAAAAGTCCTTTTGTAAAAAGAACACAAATGATATTGGATGATTTCAAAAATTAGAATTCTCTGAAGAATTCCAGAGTTGTGGATGACTCAAGGAGTGATGGAGAGATGCACAGTGGGCACACATAAGTGATGCATGTTTCTAAAAATGCACAATAATTGACATAAAAATATGAGGAAATAGATGATCAGAAGCAGAGCTGGGCATGTAGCAAAGAGGAGAATTTAACAGATTGACAGACTAAGGGTTACCTTCATACCCAAGGAATGTAAAAAAGCCTCAAGAAAGCCTAGAGCATGTCAGCCAGACCCTCTAAGGAATACTTCCAAAAGACGCTAAACAAGAATTGCACAAGACAAAAAAAAGGGCATAAATGAGTTCTGATATACACCCCATGGAGGGAACATTCACACTGCTAGGTAATAGATCACTTGAAGTATTCAAGAATTTATTATCATTTTTATGATTCCAATAAACTGTAAAGTTCATTTTAATAGTACTACAGGCTATCCAAATGGCCACTTTACACAGCTCTTTGCATTTGCTTTCTTTAACTTTCACAAAAGCTACTTATGTGTTTATTTGTCCACACAGGCGTCCACATACTACTTTAACTTTATTTAACCTTACTATATGAAATGTCTCAACAGGCCTAAGTTCTCCTGAGACTGGGAATCACAGGATTTTAAAGGTATATGAATCTTAGAAATCTAATGCATCTACTTATTTTCCAGGTGAGGAAACTAAGCTTCCAAGAAAATTAAGTGCCTTGACCTGACAGCAAATCGGAGACTAGACCCCAGGTCCCTATTAGGATTACAGGGTCCCTTCCAACTTTGAGCCATTTGCTAGCTTTGTCAAATAGAAAGATTTCTGGGTGTTGACCAGAATCTATCTTGTGGCTTCTGATTGTACACCTTGTAGTAATTAGTTGCAAAAATATTTGTAGATTCCCACTAATGTCTTAATATACCAGATCATTGCTCCTGGGCACAATTGTTTAACAGCGACTCCAAAACCAGATGACAACTAATCCCAAAGAAAATTTAAACATATACATGAAACAACAATAAATGAAAAATCTCTTTCTTTTCCACCTAAATCTGAGGTCTGTGACCTCCTTTAGAACTCATATACACAACAACTAAGTATTAGTGAACACCACCCATTCTCTCTAGAGAAAACCATTTGCTTTATCAGTTTCCATCTCTTGCTGAAAGTCAACTTTTCCATTTAATTTCTACATTCTATGTTTCTAAAATGGAATAGGGAAAAAGCTTATAAGCCTTACCCAAATTCTTCTAGAAGCACCAAATATGTGGTAATTGGTACATGGTATATAATGAAATCTTAGTTGCTGTTGAAGTTCATTGAAGAAAGACAGCAAAGCATTCTTAGAGGGAAGGAATGTCTCTTAGAATACTGTTGGACTAATTACATTAAGTAACTAACTCTCTCTCTCTCTGTCTCTCTCTGTCTCTCTCTCTCTCTGTCTCTCTCTCTCTCTCTCTCACACTGGAATAGAAAGAACTAAAAGATCCAAATAGGGCTGGACAGCTCCAATGACTTTTCCATTTCTTTCCAAAGGCAGTGTAACTGCTTTTAAATTGTTACTCTACTACATAACCATGGCCTGCCTTAGTAGAGTCCCATTACTAATCACAAACCTAAGGCATCTAAAGATATCACTGGCCAGAAGAGGCCACTAGGGTTATCCACTCTAGTTCTCAGAGTTTCAAAGGACTTCTTGCTGTATCTTTGGCACCAGCCTCTTATCTAGCCAGTTTTGTGACATTTATCTATTGGAATATCTGAAGGATGGTGAGTCAGTGAGTTATCTTGGGAGTCAAACATCTGACAGAAACATCTGCAGAAAGGCTATTTCTAGCTCTTTTTACAGACTTGTTTGTTTTATTCCAAGAAAACTACTTCCCTTTGCTTTCTTGATCTTGAACAGGAGTCAGCCCTATGCCTACTAAGATTTCAGTTGCTATCTCCAATAGAATTCCCCTAAATATCCTTGTTCCTAGTCGTGGCATGGCACCCTTTCCAAATCCATCATTTTTACTGTTCTTCATTTTCTTCAGTCTTGATCCATCTTGTCATACTGTAAACTTCCCACATCCACAAGAAAGACACTTACATGGTATTTTACAGTTACTAACCAACCAATCCATACCACATTGCCAAAGGCTGGTAACTATAACTCTCATTTAGCAGGAAGTAATGGAGGGGAGTCATAGCTTCATAGCCAGAAGCTTGAATAATGAGAGTGGAGGGCATTCTAGAGCTCTTATTCTGTGGTCCATAAGTCTAGTCCCTTTTTATATCTTTACCACAGATTACTGTGCCTGTACCAGGGGAGTCTACCTCAGCATCTACAGGTTTCCCTTACTTCCCTCGAGTTTTATTGCTTAACCCATAAGGGTCAGTAGGTGGCACATTGAGGACGAGGCTTGGAAGCAGGAAGACTCATCTTCATGAGTTCAAATGTGGCCTCAGACACTTACTAGCTGTGTGACCCTGGCCAAGTCACTTAACCCTGTTTACTTCAGTTCCTCCTCTGTAAAATGAGCTTGAGAAAGAAATGGCAAACCACTCCGATCTTTGTCAAGAAAACCCCAAATGGGATTGCTAAGAGTCAGACAAGACAAAAAAGACTGAACAGTAACTTTGCTCTAAGTAAGCTCCTCAAGGGCAGAAACTGTTTTTTGCCTCTCTTTGTAACTTGCATCAGAGTTTGGCATATTGCTGTTGGTGTTCAGTCATGTACAACTCTTCGAGACCATTTCACAGCAAAGCCATCTGTGGGGTTTTCTGGGCAAAGATACCCAAGCGGTTTGCCATTTCCTTCTCCAGTGGATTAAGGTAAATAGAAGTTAAGTGACTTGCCCACACAGTAAGCATCAGAGCCCTGATATAAAGTCAGGTCTTCAAGACTCCAGACCTAGTATTCTATCCAAGGAGTCATTAGCTAAGCACTTAATAAACACTGGTTGATTATGATTAGAAGCTCTCTCCAAAAACCAAAAGAGATCACAGTATTAGAAAAGATTTAGAGATATAAGGAACTACAAGAGGTCCAACTTTGCTCTAAGAACAAAGCAAAACGTAACAAAGTTTGTTAGTTAAGAAACTAAGGCCAAGAAAGGTAAACACTTGACCAAGATCACAGCAAAACTGGAATTTGAACCCAGGCCTCTGACCTTTTCTACCGTCCACTTTGCTTCCTACAAAAATTGGTGTACTTGTAATACTGCTGTCAGAACAATGTTGTAATTCCATTTAAACTACCTCTCCAAATATCCCCCCCCCCCCCATTAATACTAGGCTAGATTCTTATGCCAGGATATTTTTGGAGAATTCCAGGAATTCAATACTTGGCAAGAAGATTTAATGGCTGATCCTAACAGAGGTTGTATTTTATTTTTTTTAAAAAGTAATACAGTTAAATATAGTTTTAAGTTCTTGTTCCTTCTTTGAAAAAACAGGAACAGGCCCACTGAGTGATGGCCAGAAAGAAACTGGGCTAGGCCTAAATAAAACCAGACTCAAGCAATAATTTAAGTTACAATGGAAGATACAATCCAGAACAGTGGTCCTGGACTTCTCATGATCCTTTTTCACATTGCCATCTGCTGCATCACTGCTATGGCTGACAAGTGTCAGATGAGCTTGTGAAAGTTCTGTGGTCTGGTAAAAACTTCTGGAGGAAAAGTTAAAACAACTCTATCGGCAAGGCTGGCTAACACCATGGGCTTTGTCAGCAAGAAGAGTTGCTTTTAGGAAGATGTTGGATGTAAAACCAAATACCACATTAAAGAAAAGTCTGCATTGCAGATAGGGCAATTCAACTTATGGGAGGCCCTTCTGCAGGATTTTTAAAGACTGAATGTTTATTCATCCTGTATCACATGTAAATTTATTATAAAAAGACCTTGAAAAATCCCTAAACAGCACTCTAGCTGAGTCTCTCTGAATTAGGATACAAAATACTATTTCAATGATCAGGGATTTTTTTGGGGGGGGGGGGAGGAGGGAGTGGAATTAATTTCATCTCCTGACTGTTGCATGTAAAATATACGTGCCTAGACCAACATCTTACTGCTTAAATGAATAAGTTGATTATACCTCAAGAAAAATAGAAACTCATCCATTCTGACATTTTTCTTGCGAAAGCTTTAATCTCTGCACCCAGGATAGAAGTTAACCTGGAATTGTGGGGTAGACTCAGCAGGTGTTGGGACCTGTTGGAAAATGTACACTTGCCAGGACACATAATGAAGAAACTACCATACTGTGTATATTAATACAAAGTTCTCTATCACTTTTTTTAATATGCCAGCTCCAAAAATTACATAGCTTCCCTACCTTAGATTTAGGTTTTTAAAAGGTGTTCAGAAAGTTTATTATCTACACATTTAAATAAAAGACTGCACAGCCTTTAAAAAAAAAAAAGGAGCGATAAATCTATCTCGATTACCAGTGGAATCAGAGTTCAGTAGGGCCCTCTTCACTTCTGCTGCTTGAAATCCCTAGCTCTCTTCAAAGATCACCTTAAGTACCACCTTCCATGAAAGACCTCTCCCAATGCTTGGCCCTGTGCCTGAAATACAGGAATTGAATAAATCCTTTTTGCATAAGCTTCTCAAGCATATAGTCTCTCCCCAGCACCACACCTCCCACCCAGCTACTAGTGCCTCTTAAATGCCTATATCATATACATAAACATATATTTGTATTTACTAACAAGTGTACATGTTTTTCACCATAGAAATAAGCTCCCTGAGGGGAGGGGCTAAATTGGGTTACTTTTGTTGTTTTTCTTTTGGAATCCTGAAACACCCAGCAGATAATACTTAAGCAATACTTGTTATCCATTGATCAACCCCCTCCAAAACTGAAGTGGGGAGAGAAGTACCTTTTTCTCTGACTGCTAAATGAAAGCGCTTTCACCAAAAAAAAAAAAAAATGTTAGTCTATTTCTTTCAAGTCATTACTCTGGACCTCTGAGATACCAAGAAATCTGTCATCGATTCTTTACTACAGGACCTTCAACAGCCGCCTTTGTCATCTGCCTGCGGTGTTAGGACTTCCTCTTATTAAAAGGGAGGAGATTTCTCACTGATTGCTTTAAAGATAGCACCCAAAAGAGAATTCTTCACTGACTTGAAAGACCTCTGTGCTTTGAGCCCTTGCTTAGTTAACATTGGCCCAGCTCGTTTCTCCTGGTCCTTCTTCTCTAGGGTGCACGCAAAAAGCATCCTGTTCACCTCAACATATCAAGATCCTAGACAGCGCTGCTGCTGGAGCAGCATTCTAATCCATTTGCTTACTGTTTCTTGTTTTGCTTTGTCTTAAAGTCAAATGTAACGGCTTGGCTGTCAATAGAGCCCTGGAGTATGGGGGGTTTGCGCTTTTCAGCACAGCTGTATTCCTGGCTTTGATCTTCCTTTACACTGTAGCCTAAAGTCACAATCTCAGTCTGGTTAGGTAATGTAACGTTCAAGTATGTATTTATTTTTAAACTGACCCCTTCTGTACCGAGCAGTAAGAAGGACGTCCTGCCAAAAAAATATGCTCCTTTCTATTTTTATGATGAAACACATGCCTCTCAAAGCAGGAAGGGGGAGTGGATGGAGGAGAATCGAGCCGGTATAATAATCCCTCCTCAGTAAATGGCTCTAATTAGATCAACTCGCCTCTCCATCTGAGTGATGGTCCTTTAAGACAAGCCACTTAGAAGTTTTGGGGGGAGGGGGAGTCTTTCAAATTGCTTCAGCTGTTCAGAAACCAGTTTTTAAAAAGCACAATTCTGTGCTCTAGCCAGCAGGTTAGAGCACCAGGCTGAATTCCCTCTCTCTCAGGGAGGGTACAATAGGGGCAATGCCAACCCTAGATCACAGGGCACAGTGGGAGTCCGCAGTTTTTTACCCAGTGCCCTTGGCCCAGAGAGAACCCCACAGTCATGTGTGGTGCTGTTACCAAACCAGAAAACACAATGGGCATCCAAGAATGGTTCTGTTCCCCAGACCAGCGAGAGTGCATTGTACCCAGGCAGCCGCACCCTGAAAACTAGTGGGCACAAATCATATAGCTGTCTGGCTTAAAGCCTTCAAACCTTCTACCCAGCCAAGAGGCTTTATGCCCCCTTGTGTCCTTCTGGGACCACTGGAAACTGTGATTCCTTTGGTAACGCTATTTTTTCAGCTCTCCTCCCTAGATCTTTACAGCCCTCTCATGCAAAGAGAATCCCACTCCCACCCACCCCCACCCCCGGGCTAGCCAAGCGGCAGCCGGAACCCGACACCGCAGCTTCTGATCCCTGTGGACTTTAAGGAAAAAGGGTGGTGAGTTTGGAAGCAACTTACGAGCTGTCTATCCCTGGTGATCCCCAGCCACCGGCTGAGCTCCGGGTCTCGGCCTCTGAATCTGGCTGCCCCGCCCAGCTGCCGCTGCCCCTTGGGACCGGCTGCCCCCAGTCCCCGGGCTCGCTCCCCGGCTTGGCTGCGGAGCTCTCTGCCTCTCCCGCAGCCGCAGTTGCTATAGAGAACCGGTGCCGCTGTCTCGCTTGCTTTCACCCTCGGGGAAACAAACACCGAGAGGAAGGTGGAGGTACAGGATGGTGTCAGCTAGCACCAGTTTATCTGGAGACGTCCTCCAAAGCCGGCTGAGCTCCGCACTCCCACAAGCCGCGCGAACGAGAGACTGCACAGCCCTCTAGTCGTTCTTACCGAGGCCAAGAGGGAAAAGATGGGAGGGAGACTGAGGGAGCTTCGTCTGCAACACAGGGGACAGAACCTGAAAAGGGTGGAGGCGGCGCGGAGAAGGGGAGGGACCAAGGAGAAGATGGGAGGAGCGCTGGGGAAAGCAGCCTCGGAGCCAAGCCCACTCCACCTGGGCTGCCTCCGGCCGCTGCCAGGGTCCAGTGGTCGCCCCCCTGAGATCTAGGCGAGGAGAAGGGAGGGACCAAGCAGGTTTGGTCCCCGAGCTGGAGAGGGTTCATTTATACCGTAAAGGACGCACTCCAGGAGAACAATGGGGCTTCATTGTTAGTCCCTAGCGGTGCAGTTTTATCCCCAACGCCAGAGAATCCCTTTAGAACGTAGCAGGGAGGGAAAGCTACCATTCTTCCTTCCCCGCCCCCGCCCCCACGAGTTTCCTCTCTAATCATAAAGACTCGTCTTAGAGATACCTTTGTTTAAAGAGTGATTCCCAGGGAGTTGGTCTCACTGTCCCCAACGATAATGCATGCATTTCTGATTGATTACCCTCAAACAGAGTGCCCTGTTGGCATCTGTATGTCTGTACGGCTTTTCAAACCTTGCGTCTCTAAGGAAATTCTAGATTAGCAGTAGTATACAAAAGCCACCTCTTGGATGGTCCAGGGTTGCCTGTCTCGCAACAAACCAAATCTGCCGGTTAGTTTCATGTGGGTTCCCAGTGAGGTGGGGGAACCTAGCAGGGAAAACTGCGTGCTGGACAGACAGCAAGGAACGACATGAGCAACGCCAGGGAGACCTAAACCATCGCCCCACCTTGGCTTCGCGCCTGTCCGTCTTCCCTTCGGTACACTGCCCCACGCCTTTCCCGGCTTAGCTCCCGCGTAGAAGCCCAGTTCTGTCAGTTTCTCGAGACTTCCCCTCCCAGAAGCCACGAAAACGCGGAGAGGTGGACTCCTCACCGTTAGGGCTGAGAGAGCCCGGGCAGTAGCAAAGAGCACGTTCGGTCCTGCTTGGTTTGTGGGTTTCGAGGAGGAAGCCTTTGCTCTCCTGGGATCGATGGGTTCTCTCCCAGTAGGCTAGCACCTTGAGGCGTGGAGTCTCCCTCCCTCCCGCCCGCACCCCGGCTGGCGAGGAGGGGGAGAGGGTTTGCTGGTGGAGGCTGATTATTCCGGAAGGAGCTTTGCAGTTGGTCTGAAGTGGGTGGTTTTATGGGTGTGAGGAGCGATTGCCGCAGGAGCACCTGTGCCCTCCTATCACTTGAGAACTGCTGCTTATTCCCTTCTCCCCCGCCCCCACTCCCATCTCTGCTTCTGGAGGAAATAACCCATCTCAGTGCATGAACAGCAATCCCCTTAGCTGACTCTCTCCTTATCTCACTGGGAATAGAGAAGAAAGGGAAAGGTTTTCAGTCCGTATCTGTGCGTGCCAAATTAGACTATGGTGGGTAGTGATTTCAGCTCAGTAGTCCAAGCTCTTTGGAGCTGCACTTGGGAACAAGAAAGACCGGAGAAGGGAGTGGAGGTAGTTTAACCTTTGAGCCCTGGGACGTTCAATCAAACCTGTAGTAAGTGCCTAGCATTGTGCCAAGCAATGGGGATACAAAAAGAAGCAAAAGATAGTCCTTGCCTTCAACATTAAGATTGGACTGATTTCTGTCCCACAAGATTGTATAGGAAAACATCCACAGGAGATTCTGGGCAGCAGCAGCCTGGTTAGCTTCCTATCATTGAAAATGCCTTACTTTTCTAGGTACCTCTGAAGCCTATTGACCAAGACCTTTAAAAAAAAACACCAGAATTGCAAACTAAAAGTGACAAGAAGAAACATGAGACTACTGTTCTGAAAAACAAAATTTGTGGGTGGAGTGTGAAAGGCCTCAAAGAAAATAATAGTTGGCAAGGCAAAGGCCATGAGGTTGAAAGTCAAGTGAGAAACTATGCTGAGTTCATGCTAGAAATTTTGCAAGGAAAACAGCTAAAGAAGATAAGACTCCAGTGGTGTTTCCCCTCTGTAAATGAGGACTGCTTCAAAGTTTCCTTTGGCAGATACCTGAATTCAATACCACACTCCTGACAGTTTTACTCAGGGTTCATTTTTCTTTTCTTTTTTTTGCTTTGGAAATAGTATTTTATTTTTTCCAGTTACATATAAAGATAGTTTTCAACATTCATTTTTTATAAAATTTGGAATTCCAAATTTTTTCTTGCTCCCTCTCTCTAATTCCCCCTCCCCAAGACAGCAAGCAATCATATAGGTTTTACATGTGCAATCATGTAAGCACATTGCCACATAAGTCATATTGAGAAAGAAGAAAACAAAAAGGAAAAGCCATGAAAAACAAGGGAAAAAATGAAAATATTATTATTTGATTTGTATTCATTTCTATTCATTATTCTTTCTTTGGATGTGCATAGCATTTCCATCACAAGTCTTTTGGAATTATCTTGGATCACTGTATTGCTGAGAAGAAGTAAATCAATCAGAGTTGGTCATCTCACAATGTTGCTGTAACTGTGTACAACAATATTCTCCTGGTTCTGCTCATTTCATTCAGCATCAGTTCATGTAAGTCTTACTAGGTTTTTCTGAAATCCGCCTGCTCATCATTTATTATACCACAATAATATCCCATTACATTCATAATACCAGAACTTATTCTGCCATCCCCCAATTGATGGGCCTCTCCTCAGTTTCCAATTCTTTGCCACCACACAAAGAGCTGCTATAAATATTTTTGTACATGTATGTCCTTCTATTCTTTTTTGATCTCTTGGGATACATACCCAGTAGTGGTATTACTGGATCAAAAGGTATGCACACTTTGATTGCCCTTTGGGCGTGGTTCTAAGTTGTTCTCCAGAATGGTTGGATCAGTTCACAACTCTATCAACAACACATTCATATTCCAATTTTTCCACATCTTCTCCAACATTTATCATTTTTGTTGTCTGTCATATTAGCCAATCTGATTGGTGTGAGGTGATATCTCAGAGTTGTTTTAATTTGCATTTCTCTAATCAATAGGATTTAGAGCATTTTTTCATGAGACTATTGATAGCTCTAATTTCTTCATCTGAAAACTGCCTGTTAATATCCTTTGACCATTTGTCTTTTTGGGAATGACTTGTATTCTTATAAATATGCTCAGTTCTCTATACATTTGAGAAATGAGACCTTTATGTAAAAATTGTTTCCCATCTTTCTGCTTTACTTCTAACCTTGTTTACACTGGCTTTGTTTGTGCAAAACCTTTTTTTAATTTAATGTAAGTAAAACTATCCATTTTGCATTTCATAATGTTCTCCATCTTTTGTATAGCCATGAATTCTTCCCTTTCCCATAAATCTGACAGGTAAACTATTGCTCTCCTAATTTGCTTATGATATCACCCTTTATGTCTAAATCATATACCCATTTTGATGTTATCTTGGAATATGGTGTGAGATGTTGGTCTATGCCTGTTTTCTGCCATACTATCTTCCAGTCTTCCCAGCAGTGTTTGTCAAAGTGAGTTATTATCCCAGAAGCTGAAGCCTTTGGGTTTATCAAACTGTAGGTTATTAGTCATATGCTACTGTCTTGTGAATGTAATCTATTCTATGGATCCACTGTTCAGTTTTTTAGCCAGTACTGAATAGTTTTGATGATTGCTGCTTTATAATATCATTTTAGATCTGGTATGGCCAGGACATCTTCCTTTGCATTTTAAAAAATTAATGCCCTTGATATTCTTGAGCTTTAGTTGAATTTTGCTATTATTTTTTCTATCCCTATAAAATAATTTTTGGTAGTTTGGTATGACACTGAATAAGTAAATTAATTTAGGTGGAATTGTCATTTTTATTATATTAGCTCAGCCTACCCATGAGCAATTGATATTTTTCCAATTGTTTAAATTTAACTTTATGTGAAAACTGTTTTGTAATAGTTTCACATAGTTCCTGACTTTCTTTTGGCAAGAAGACTTTCAAATATTTTATATTGCCTACAGTTATATTAAAAGGAATATCTTTACCTCTTATTGCTGAGCTTTGTTGGTAATATATAGAAATGCTGGAACTTCTGATTCCGGGAGCCAAGAAGGTAGAGTGATTGGTAATTGCTCCCTCCTCTTGTTAACCTTGGCAAGCCCTGAGAATATCTCCCAGGGAAAAACCCTGGAACAGTGGGAGCAGCAGAAGGGGTTAGTAGTCTTTTAGCCCATGAGGCTAGGAAGATCACTAAGGAGGATCCCTTTTGCTGTGGTTGAAGGGGATCAGTGCAGGACCAGAGCTGTCCCAGACAACCCCACCTCAGCAACCCTGGAGAAGGTCCTGAGCCCCAGGGGGGTAAGCCAGCAACCACCAACACCAGGACCTCAGGTATGATTCCACACCCCAGGGGAATTGAGAAGACACTAGCGCAGATGGGATCACCAACCACTGAGCTTGCCTATGCTCTAGCTCAGCAGAGGAGACCTCTTGTGGCCAGATCGAACCTCCCCCACACTTAACGAGCTAGCTCCAGGGTAACTGTGGGGAAAACCCCAAAAGACCTCACCTGGCCTCTGCTTTCCAACACCAGCCAGTTCAGTACCAGGTAAGCTGCAGTACTTTAGCTTCTAGCTGAGGCCACAGCCACAAAGCCTCAAGTTTTAGGCACAAGAACTGTGGGACAGAGCTCCCTGTGCCCCAGATGCAGAGATTGACTTTAAAAGCCAGGAAGAGGGTGACTATCATGAGTAAGAAGCAAAGGAGAAAAGAAAAGATCATAGAATCTTTCTATGGGGATAAGGACCAAAACACAAATGCTAAAGAGGTCAGCATTGAGACTGTACTCCCATCTGAAACTTCAGAAGGGAATATCAACTGGTCTGAAGCACAAAGAGCCTTCTTGGAAGAGCTCAGGAAGGATTTTAAAAGCAAGATTAGAGAAATAGAAGAAAAATTGTCCAATGACTTTAAAATATGAAAAAAGAAATCACAGAACAATTTAAAAGGAAAGTTGGACAAATGGAAAAGGAAGTACAAACCTAACTGGAGAGAATAACTTCTTAAAAGGAACAATAGAAGAGATGGAAAAGGAGATGCAAAAGTTAACTGAAGAAAACAATTTGATAAAAATTAGAATCAAGCAAGTAGATGCTAATGAATCTATGAGACATCAAGAATCAGTCAAACAAAATCTAAAGAAAGAAAAGATAGTAGAAAATGTAAAATATCCAATTGGAAAAACAACTGATAAGGAAACTAGATCCAGGAGAGAAAATCTAAAGATTTTTGGTCTATCATAAAACCATGATGATAAAAAGAGCCTGGACAATACCATCCAAGAAATCATCAAGGAAAATTGTCCATAAGTCCTAGATCCAAATGCAAAATAGTCATCTAAAGAATCTACCATTCACCTTCTGAAAGGGATCCCAAACTAAAAACACCAAAGAATATTGTTGCCAAATTCCAGAACTGTCAAGTGAGGGAGAAAGTACTGCAAGCAGCCAGAAAGAAACAATTCAAATATCAAGGAGCTACAGTCAGGATCACACAGGACCTTGCAGCTTCTACATTAAAAGGTCAAAAGAATTGGAATATGATATTCCGTAAGGCAAAGGAGCTGGGATGACAACCAAGGATTAATTACACTGCCAAAGTGAGCATAATATTTCAGGCAAGGAGCTGGACATTCAATGAAATAAAAGATTTCTAGAACTTCCTGATGAAAAGGCCAGAACTCAATAGAAAATTTGATCTTCAAAAACAGGTCTCAAGAGAGGCATAAAAAGGTAAACAGGAAAAAAAAAAAACTTGTTACTCAATATGGGCAAACTGTTTACATCCCTATATAGGAAGATAATACTTGTTAATCTTGAGAATTGTATATTTATTAGGACATATAAAAGGGATATACATAGAGGGAGTGAGTATAAATTAAATGATGTGATGATAACAGATGTAATTTAAGAGTGTGAAGGGTTTGTAATGGGAGATGTGAAAAGGAGGAGGCAGAAAAACAATAAATTACAGTACAGGAAGAGGCGCAAAAATGTATTGCAGTAGAAAGAAAGAGGGGAGGGAGATGAGCATTGTTTGAGAGGTACTTTTATCTGACTGGGATCAAGGAAGGAACAACAAACAGTTCAGTGTAGAAATGAAACTAGCTCTATAGGCAGTAGGAGGGGAAGGGGGAAAGAAAAGGGAGGGGAGGCTAAAAAGAAGGGAAGAAGTAGTAAAGGAAAAGGGGATTATAAGGGAGTGGGTCTGAAAGAAAGGAGGGAAGACTGAGGGTGGTCAAGAATTAAAACTGTTGTGGAGAAGGGAGAACTAAAATCATAAACAAGGGGAAATGGGATGGAGGGAAAGACACAGATAGTAATCATAACCGTGAATGTGAATGGGATGAACTCTCCCATAAAATAGAGATAGATAGCAGAATGAATTAAAAACCATAATCCAACAATATTTTGTTTACAAGAAACACATTTGAAATGGGGGCATACATATGGGGTAAAGGTAAAAGATTATAGCAGAATATTTTGTGCTTCAGCTGATGTAAAAAAATCAGAGGTAGCAATTCTAATCTCAGACAAAGCAAGCAAAAATAGATCTAATCAAAAGAGATAAGGAAGGAAACTATATCCTGCTAACAGACACCATAGACAACAAAACAATTTCATTACTAAACATATATGCTCCAAGTGGTATAGAATTCAAATTCTTAGAGGAGAAGTTAAGGGAGTTACAGGAAGAAACAGACAGCAAAGGTATACAGTGGGGGACCTCAACCTCCCTCTCTCTGAACTTCATAAATCTAACCTCAAAATAAACAAGAAAGAAGATAAGGAGGTGAATACAACTGGATAAGGTAGATATGATAGAACTCTGAAGAAAATTGAATGGGGATAGAAAGGAATATACCTTTCTCTCAGTGGTACATGACATATATACAAAAATTGACCATGTACTAGGACATAAAAACCTCACAATCCAGTGCAGAAAGGCAGAGATAATCAATGTATTCTTCTCAGATCATAATGCAATAAAAATTATATGTAATAAAAGGCCATGGAAAGATAAACCAAAAATCAATTGGAAACTAAATAATCTAATTCTAAAGAAGGAATGGGTTAAAGAAGAAATCATAGAAACAATCAACCATTTCATGCAAGAGAATGACAATAATGAGACAGCCTACCAAATCTTATGGGATCCTGCAAAAGCAGTTCTTAGGGGAAGTTTTATATCTTTGAATGCCTACATAAATAAAATGGAGAAAGAGGAGATCAGTGACTTGGCCATGCAGCTGAAAAAGCTAGAAAAAGAATGAATTGAAAATCCCCAAGTAAATACCAAATTAGAAATACTGAAAACCAAAGGAGAGATTAATAAAATTGGAATTAAGAAAACTATCGAATTAATAAATAAAACCAATAATTGGTTTTATGAAAAAACTAATAAAATTGATAAACCTTTGGCCAATTTGGTTAAAAAAAGAAGAAAATCAAGTTACTAATATCAAAAATGCTAAAGGGGTGAACTCACCTCCAATGAGGAGGAAATTAAAACAATAATTAGAAATTACTTTGCCCAACTTTATGCCCACAAATTCAATAATCTAAATGAGATGGATGAGTATTTTTAAAAATGCAAATTGCCCAGATTAACAGAAGAGAAAGTTGAATACTTAAACTACCCCATCTCAGAAAAGGAAATTGAAAAAGCCATCAATGAACTCCCTATGAACAAATCTCCAGGGCCAGATGGATTTACAAGTGAATTCTATCAAACATTTAAGGAACAGTTAATTCCAATATTATATAGACTATTTGGGAAAATTGGGGAAGAAGGAGTCGTACCAAATTCTTTTTATGGTACAAATATAGTTCTTAGACCTAAACTAGGAAGAACCAAAACAGAGAAAGAAAATTATAACTCAATTTCTCTAATAAATATAGATGCCAAAATTTTAAATAAGATATCAGCAAAAAGAATACAGCAATTTATTACAAGAATAATACATTATGATCAGGTAGGATTTATACCAGGAATGCAGGGCTGGTTCAATATTAGAAAAACTGTTAGCATTATTGATTATATCAACAACAAAACTAACAGAAACCATATGATTATCTCAATAGATGCAGAAAAAGCTTTTGACAAAATACAACACCCATTCCTATTGAAAATACTGGAAAACATAGTAATAAATGGAACTTTCCATAAGATAATAAGCAGTATCTACCTAAAATCATCAGCAAGCATTATATGCAGTGGAGACAAGCTAGATGCATTTTCAGTAAGATCAGGGGTAAAACAAGGATGTCCATTATCACTATTGTTATTCAATATGGTACTAGAAATGCTAGCTGTAGCAATAAGAGAAGAAAAAGAAATTGAAGGAATTAGAATAGGCAAAGAAGAAACTAAGTTATCACTCTTTGAAGATGATGTGATGACATACTTAGAGAATCCCAGAGAATCAAGTAAAAAACTACTTGAAATAATAAACAACTTTGGTAAAGTTGCAGGTTACAAAATAAACCCACATAAATCATCTGCATTTCTATATATTGCTAACCAAGCCCAACAGTAAGAGATAGAAAGAGAAATCCCATTTAAAGCTACAGTAGACACTATAAAATTTCTGGGAGTCTACCTGCCAAAACAAACTCAGGGACTATATGAACACAATTACAAAACACTTTTTCACACAAATAAAGTCAGATCTAAGTAAGTGGATAAACATCCGTTGTTCATGGGTAGGCCAAGCTAATATAATAAAAATGACAATTTCACTTAAATTAATTTACTTATTCAGTGCCATACCAATCAAACTACCAGATAATTATTTTATAGAGCTAGAAAAAATAATATCAGAATTCATCTGGAAGAACAGAAAGTTCAGAATATCAAGGAAACTAACGAAAAGAAGTGCTAGGGAAGGTAACCTAGCCCTACCAGATCTCAAATTGTATTATAAAGCAGCAATCATCAAAACCACTTGGTACTCACTAAGAAACAGAAGGGTAGACCAGTGGAATATGTTAGGTCCCCAAGACACAGTAGGCAATGAATATAGCAATCTACTGTTTGATAAACCCAAGGACCCCAGCTTCTGGGATAAAAACTCACTGTTTGACAAAAATTGCTGGGAAAACTGGATAACAGTGTGGTGGAAACTGGGCATAGACCAATGCCTGACACCATACACAAGAATAAAGTCCAAATGGATACAGGATCTAGGTATAAAGATTGATACCATAAACAAATTAGGGAGTAAGGAATAGTGTATTTGTCAGATTTATGGAGGATGGAGAAATTTATGACCCAATAAGAGATAGAGAACATTATGAAGTGCAAAATGGATAATTTTGATTACATTAAATTGAAAAGTTTTTGTACAAACAAACCCAATGCAACCAAGATTAGGAGGGAAGCAGAAAACTGGGAAAGAATTTGCAACTAATGTCTATGATAAAGGACTCATTTCTAAAATATATAAGGAACTGAATCAAATGTACAAGAGTACAAATCGTTCCCCAGTTGATAAATGGTCAAAGAATATGAACAGGGAATTTTCAGAGGAAGAAATTAAAGCTATCTATAATCATATGAAAAAATGCTCTAAATCACTATTGATTAGAGAGATGCAAATCAAAACAACTCTGAGGTACCGCATCACACCTATCAGATTGGCTAATATGACAAAACAAGGGTTGTCTTGCCCGGTGCTAATTTTTAAGGAATTCTTGTCTTCAATTAGCTTTTGTGCCTCCTTTTCCATTTGGTCAATTCTCCTTTCAAAGGAGTTGCTTTCTTCAGTGCATTCCCTGCCACCCACCCCCAATTTAGCTGATTCTATTTTTTAAGGAACTATTTTCTTCAGTTAATTTTTGTGCTTTCTTTTCCAAATGGTTGACTGTTTTTCATAATTTTCTGACATAACTGTCATTTTTTTCCCCAGTTTTTCTTCTACCTCTCTTACTTGGTTTTTAAAAATCCTTTCTGAGCTTTTCCAAGAAGTCTTTTTGGGATTAAGATGAATTCATATTCTCTTTTGAGGTTTTGCATGCAGTCATTGTGACATTGTTGTCATCTGAGTTTGTGTTTGGATCTTCCCTGTCACCCTAGCAGCATTCTATGGGCAGAGCTTTTTGTACAGGGAACCCTGTCTCAAGCTCTTGCACTGAGGGCCAGGGGTCTGGTCACTGGCTCTCTATGCCAGGGACTTTGGAGCTGGTGGCTTGCCCACTGCACCAGAGTGGCCCACTGTTGTCATGCCTACTGTGCCCTGGGGTTTGGGTCTGGCAGTTTGCCTGCTGTGCTGAGGGTAGAATCTTCACAGCTGGTCTGCCGTACCACTGGCCTGCTGCGACAGGACCATGAGACATTTTCTTCTAGGAAGGAGTTGTAGCTAGGAGCTTGTTTTAGGCTCTACTCCTCCTTTACCCAAGTGAGATAGACCTTTCCTGAAGTCCTCCTAAGTTATCTTGGGCTAGAAAATTGTTTGACTCTTTTGTGGATTCTGTCACCCCAGAATTCTTTTAGAGGTTTGATGTAACATTGTTTCTGAGGGAAACTGGGGAGAGTTAAGGCAAATTCCTGACTTCTCTCTGCCATCTTGCCCAATCTTCCCCACCCCTGGGTTCAGTTTTCAAACTATATGTTCCATTTGGCACTAACATATAAGTTTTATACTTGAATTTATTGCAAATATTCAATGTTACAGGCCTACTTAGATAAAGGTATTTTTATAAATATTTACATATAGTTTTCATTACATATGGTATTTTTATAAGTACAAATGTTATGTATGCATATACTTATAAAATGCCATACAAAAAAATTCCTTGCACTCATACAGAGACATTCTTTACACATATGTCTGTGTGCAACGTTTTAATACATACACACACACATACACACATACACATATACACACACACACATATATATATATTCATATTTGCCCTCTCTGTTGTTAGCTGTTAGAGCACCTTATTTTCACATGACTAAGGGAGTAACTCCTTTCAAAGTATCACAAATAGATCACATGGCAGGCAGGTTGAAGTAATAGTTTTATTCTGTCTCTATTTCATTTACCTACAGTATCCTTGTAAGACATCATGGGATATTAGACTTGGATTCAGGAAGACCTGGGTTCAGATCCTATTTTTATCACTTACTGGTTGTGTGAAGATGACCAGATTACTTAGCTTTCTGAGCATCAGACAACTCTCTAACACTATAAGTTTGAGATGGGTTGTCCTCTGTGTAGGTGGAGAAAGTTCTCATATTAATGAAAGCACAGGTCCTTGATAGACTGGACAATATTTTAAATCTTTCTTTATTCTCTCCTCTCTCCTCTAAGGTTGTCTAAACTTGGTGACTTTGATTCTTGAGATTATTCCTATCTCCATGATTTGCTTCTCCAAAGATCTAGTGGCCAAGTCTCTTATGGCCTCTTAGATTTCTCTCCCTAGTTGCTGTAGTGCAATATAGTGGAAAAATCAAGAGAAGTGTGATAATTCTCTACATCTCACTTGAAAAAACAATACTGGGAGGTAGGTACTGTTCTCCCCATTTTATAGAAGAGGAAACTGAAGAAAACCGAGGTTAAGCAACTTGACCAAGATCACATAACTAATAGATGTCTAGGGCCAGATTTTAGCTCAGATCTTTCTGATTCCTGGCCCAGCTTTTTATTCATTGTGCCATGTAGCTGCCCTTAAATGTGAGCTTTTGTTATTATCATCTTGACATTTAAGAACATGTATGTGGCAATTTGTGTATATGTTATTTGACATTCAAGACACTGTGTTAGCATAAACCCAAATTGGCTTTTGTACTGCCTTCCTTAATCCTACGGAAAGGCAATGTGTCACTATCTTAATTATTTAGCAGGGGAGTGTAATATCAGAATTGTCCATTTAGCAGCACTTTCCTCAAATTGCTAGCCCAGGAGTCTTCTACATCATCCAACCTTACAGCTCCAAGAGCTGAAGCAGTTTAAATCTATGCTAGCCAGGTTCTGTGTGAATTTATTTGTGGCCTACTGTGAAGTATAGCTCAAAAACAATTAAAAATAGGAAATCTCTAGTGCTGACCCAACCTCACATTTAGAGTTTTCTCTGTCAAATAGTCCCAATGACAGAATTAATATAGTACTGCAGGAATCAAACTACCCCTATATAGACATTTTTGCTATAAATAATATCAGAAGACAAATTTTAGTCAAATGTAAGGAAGGTTCATAGGTACGCCTGATAGGGACAAATAAAGCAGTTGTAAAAGTTGGTTTCACCATGCGTTCACCAAAAGCAATAAGAAACATCATTTCTTGGGATATTTGGCCTTCTATGTCTTACACTGCTCGCAATCAGCACATGGAAACAGATCATTTTGAAGATTATTATAGCTAATGCACCAACATTTGAAGAGGATAAAGTAAAGGAATCCAATGAGAAATATGGCAATAACTTCCAAACTCAGCATATTCCTCAACCCTTGGTGACTTCAGTGTGAAAGTGGGTACAAAGAAGGGTGGTGAAAACCCCACTGAAAGAGTTCAAGTTCAAGAAGTAAACAAGGTAAAAAAAAAAAACTCAAAAGTCTCCCACAGGTTCATCATGACTCTCTCCAAGAAATGACTTGGATGGCAGTAGATGTGCCAAGTACTGAACAACATCACCAACAAACAAGAAAGAAAAGAAAAAGAAACTGGTTACATTTTAGCCTATAGGAAATAACATGATACTGACATGAAAGTTATTTCAGAATCACTAGTCTAGTGAAGTCAGATCATCAACTGGTTATAATAAAACTCATACTTAATACCAAATTAGAATACAAAATAGACATAGAAAGATTGTAAGCATTGAAAGTACAATTGTTTTGTTCAAATGAGTGAATTAAAAAATAGATAGCATGAGATGTATGGACTGACCACCACTATTTCTTGGGGACATTTAACTGATATAAAACAGTCACATTAAGGAGGCCAAAAAATTCAGAAGTTTTCCTTTGCCTGAATATCCTTGATATTCTTCCCTGGTTTAGAGTGTAAGTTCATTTAGAAAACTTTATAGAGGAGAATGAGAAAATAGTATGTATAATATGGCCTCCTGAAATGTAAAAACCTGTTGAGATAATCAACAGGCAGAAGGTTTTAGCATGAAGTATATTTGAGCTAGATCCCAAGAGTATTTGTAAATTAAACTGGAAGGATAACAAATACATAGAAAATGGAACAGATCTGCCAGTATTTTAATATTTTCTGTTCTCATTACCAATAATAACAGAACCAGCACATCTGGGCTGTACCATCTCAGTCCCCAATATACTTTGTGGGGAAGTGGTAATATCATTATGAAGATGAATTAGAACTGACCAAATACATACAAGAAGAAATCTGATTTACATGATACAATCTTAAAGACTCTCAAGAATTTTTTCATGACAGTATTTCATGATAATCTAAAAGAGACCAAGATTCAAAAAATACGAAAAATAGTAGCTGGTAGTATTGCCAAAACAAAACTGTAGTGATGTAGAAAACAATTGCTAATCTATATGTCTACTTTCTCATGTCCCCTTCCAAAGAACCATGCCATTTAACAAAGAATATTTTTAAAAGAAAAAAATCAGGAAAACCAAAACATCTGATAACGCACACAATCCTCCACACAGGTGGTTCCTCTCTCCAACCCCTCACCCCCATCTCTGCAAAGGAATGGGGGGATGTGTCTTTTTCCATGCAGCTCTTCTTTGGGGCCCAGCTTGTTCTTGTAATTTTGCAGCATTCATTTTCAATTGCTAAGCATTTTTTAAATGCCTGTTATGCTCCAGGGACCATTTGATTCCTTAGAGTGAGTCACATTCCTACCTCTATGGAATGTTGGGGAAATAAATGAAATGTTATTTGGAGCTTGAGTTTCCCAGAAGTCAGGTGCTATCAATTTGGTGATAAAGGAGTAAAAACAGAAAAAGAAGACATTGTCTGCCCTCAAGGATTTTGCATTCAACCGAGGAGTGGCACACATTTCATTTGTTTTATTGTTGTTATTTTGTTTTTATTTTTGTGTTTTTTTTCAATTGTGACCTTATTTGAGGTTTTCTTGGCAAAGATACTGAAGTGGTTTGCCATTTCCTTCTCCAGTTCATTTTTCAGAAGTAACCCTACAAATAGGGTTAAATAACTTGTCCAGGGCCATACAGCTAGTAAGTGTCTGAGGCCAGATCTGAACTCAGGAAGATGAGTCTTCTTGATATCAACCCCAGTGCTCTGTCCACTTTGCCACCTAGCTGCCTATTTATAACATTAGGCTATAACTTTGTACATATTGTACTGTTAACTCAAGTTTTGATTGATTCCACCTCCCTTGATCTCCTCTCCCCTCTGTTTGGAGGGCTGGAGGGTGGAGTATCAAATTTCTCCTAATGCCTTCCTTTATAGAGGACAGAAACTGGACTCTCAGTCTTTACGCTGTACATCTATTGCCCTCCTTGGTTTTAACTCCACTAAATGACACCCTAGTCCTCTTAGGTGTTATCTCTCTCCCTCTCCATTTAAGATCATAAGTGCCTTGAGGACATGAACTATCTTTTTTATTCATTGTATCCTCAGCCAGGTGCCTGTCACATAGTAGGCACTATAGGATTAAATGAATTGGATTATAATGTTGTTTTCCACCAGTAATATGTAACTGTCTCGAGTCAGGAACTATTTCAGCTTTGTTTTTGTATTCTGGTACACAGAGTTTGCCTTGCACATAGTTGGCACTTAATAAATGCATATCAGTTGAGTGAATAACGTGCACAAGAAATCTCTAACTGTGACAAGCACAGAAAGTGAAAGATTATAATTTCTTAACTCAAAAACATCAGCTGTAAATTTATAAAAACTCCATGGCTACAGAAATAATTATGATTACTCAAAGCATTCCTGAAATATCGAACTGTATGCTTTCTCACGTAGATTTCCAGTCACTTCTTTTTGGCTAAACAGAGCAGGGTCCACTTTCTCAGGGAGGACCAAATGTAGAACATTTCAGCTTCTAAAATCCAACCCTTTTAAAGTAATGCTTCCAAAAGATATCTTTATAGTCTTCAGATAATTCATATGAGAACTTTTTTTTCCTTTTTTCCCCAAAACACATGTCCTTAAGTAGAATTTTTCCTCAAAAGATCTATTTTCTCTGAAATTATGTAGGGACTAGGTTGTCCCTCAGGATTGCATTTTGGGGGAAGAGTGAGACTTGAGGATTAGAACATTAAAAATTATCACCTTTCATTTTGCTAGCTCCCATCTAAGGGCATACCGGTAAATGTTCCACAGTCATGTCTCTGGAAGAAAAAAAAGTGTATGCAGTACATCTTTTAAAAAATTTAATCTGCATTTTAATGTTTTCTCCATCATTTTCTTAAGTCTAGATAATAACAATGATAAAACCAACAATAACAACTCCAAACCAGGAAATTTGAGACCTGATTTGTAGCGTTTATGGATTTCCAAGGTGTAAACGTACACACTGAACATTTAACATTCAGCTTTCCCAAGCCAGTTCTGGCAAACCTCAGTCTCAGCTCTTGTCACCCACCACTTCCAGGGAATTTCCTCTGTAGTTTCTCAAAAGATTAAGGCATTGCTGGTCCATTTAAACTCTTCTAGGCTCTCTGAGGCAAATCAGGTGAGCACTTGATTCAGGTTCTCCTGATTTAGTGCCATAGAAAATACTCTAGGGGGATATTGTGGGTTCACCTCAGGGGCTACTAGAAACACACTGTTATCCTGGGAACCCAATCCTGATCCTGAGGCTGTTTCTAAGAGAAGATGGGTAATCAGAAGTACTTGCCTTGGCCCTTGAGACCTAACCAGTGCCAATTTAAACTTGTGGCTCAGGCTTCAAATCCATTTACATGTTTGATGCTAAAAGCTCGAATTTTGAGATTGGTGAATGATGATAATGGTAATAACAACACGCCTCCTGTATTTATACATGTACTTTCACACACATTATATCTTCCCTGTGAGGGAGGCAGGGTACTTATTATCCCACTGTGATGCATAATGACACTGAATCACAGAGGCTAAGTCCCCACCTATAGGAAGAATACCTAGTCCTTGCACATACTTTCTCTGTAAGGATCCCTCATCTCTCTCCCCAGCCTGCTGTTGTCATCAGGAGGTATATTGGGTATTCAAGGAGGGCTAACACTTCTAGTGTGACGGTTTGCCAAGCCCTTTTCAGGGTTACTTATCCAACTTGGGTGTCCACCTTCATCCAGCTCTCACCTATGGCTCCAAGTAGCTGTAGCACGTACAGCAGCTATACCCTGGTGAAGCTCTCTTGACACATGGGCTAAGCCAGGTTGAAGGTAACTGACAGGCCACAAACCCATCAGTGAATTAAGGGGATGTTTACTTCAAGCATATGAAGCCTTCCCCCAGTAGAATGGGCAGATGAGAACAATTTGGTCCCATGGCCATGAAAGCAGCTGAAGCAGGTGCTGTGGAGTGCTTAGAGCTTGGTTAGACATGGAAGATCCCAAGGTCATCTGCTGCATCCCAATCCACTGCCAGTCATCCTGACTTTTTTCTTGCCACTGGACTTTGATGACTCTGAAAGAAAGAGCGAGGCTGATGACTCTGCCTCACTAGAATCCAATTCACTCACAAGTCAAGGCATCACCCTGTGATGTCAGTTGGTCCTTTTCAAAAATGAAGGATAAACAATAAATTATCTGAGAATGCAGGCTGTCTGCCAAAGCTATTTTTTTTTAAGTAGCCTCATTGAATTTGTTTTGCTGGAATATACATCTTTGCATTGAGGATTCTATTTTTTCATTTGCCTGTTTTTAAAATTTCATTGGGGTGGAGGGAGCTGTATAGTGAGAGAGACAGATTAATAAAAGAAAAAAGGAGATAGATATATAATGACTATAGATGAGAGAGATTAATAAAAGAAAAAACTTCCTTTTTACTCATCCTTAATTAAAATTTAATGTTAATTAGATATAATTATTTTAATAATAATATTAACAAATTAATAATTCAGGGGCAGCTAGGTATCACAGTGGACAGAGTGTTGGACTTGGAATCAGGAAGACTCATCTTCCTGAGTTCAAATCTGGCCTTAGATACTAGCTTGTGACCCATTAAAACCCCATTTGCCTCACTTTCCTCACTTGTAAAATAAGCTGGAGAAGGAAATGGCAAACTAGTATATTTGCCAAGAAAACCTCAAATGGGTTCACAACAAGTCTGAACAGCAACAATAAAATTAAAAATTTATTAATACACAAAAAAGTATTTTCTTTTTTGATTTTATTCATGTCTCATATCATCATGTATAGTTGTGATATATGTATATCTTCTTTTCTATTTTATTGTCTCACTATCTCCCAAGATTAAATTTAAAAAACAAAACATCACCAATACATAGATGATAGTCCAGAAAAACAGACAAATACACACACAGAGAGACTTTTTAGAGGGGGAGGACTACAAAGGGAGATTTAGGTGATGTAAAAACAAAACTTATCAATAAAATATACATATATGCATATATTACTATGTAGTTTGGGGAGAAAATACACTATCAGTTGTAGGCACCAGGAAAGACTTCACATGGCAAAAGTGACCCCAGAGCTCAATTGTAAAGGAAAACTAGGATGCCAAGAGGAAGAGGAGAAATGGGAGTGCATTCCAGAGATGGAGAATAGCCACTCAAACCCAATCAGACAGAAATTAGATCATCCGTGGGTGTCTGGAAGAGAAAGAGGCAAGTATGGCTGGATTGCAGAGTGGGTGTCCTGGAGAGGTCAGAATGTTCCCCTTGCATACCAGGGGTGGGGAACCTGCTTCCTTAGGCCACATGTGACCTTCTAGGTTCTTAGGTGCAACTAAAGGGATTTGTTCTATGAAGTTTGGATTCAGTTGAAGGGCTGCCCCTGAGGACCTAGAGGGCCACATGGGACCTCAAAACCACAAGTTCCCCACTTGTGGCAAAGACATTGTATTCTTTTGCAGAGATGTGAAGCTATGTCCCTATCTGTCCTTGGCTGATTTGAGGATATTGCTTCAATATTGATGGGAAGTCCAAAGTTCTACAGGCCCTGAAAGGTTGTCTGTTTTGAGGAGGAGACCTAAACTAAAGCTGGTGCAGAAACCTCTCTTTGTTCCAACCCTGCCCCCAGGAGGGTCTTTCTTGGGGTTTAGCTGGTATCCACATTCACTACAATTTCTGGAATTTTTCAACTCACTTGATAATTTATGGATGATTCCTATGGTGGTAATTCTTGTAAAGTCACTACAGTTTCAAAGGCTTTGTGCACTTAATATCAAGTCCATGATTGAAATTGAAAGGTTTAACATCTTGTCACTTACTTTAAGTGGGGTGAGGTGCAATGACTTGGTTGATTTATTCAGTCACCATACCCTTACACATTCAATCCCCCTCTTGTTCAACTCCTCCTAAAATGGGGGAAGCTGAGAAAAGAGCCCCTCTTGGGGAACTCCTCTGAGTTAATGCAATGCACTTAGGAGGGGGGCAAGAAGCAGCATATCTAACAAGAAACAGACCCATCTTTTTTGTCCCTATCGCCCTGAAATCCCAGAAGAAAATATGGAAACTGTGGTTGGGGGTGGGGTCTTGGTAAAGATTCTGAAAGAGGAAAATCTCGAGCTATTTGTCTAGAGGGGAAAATAAGCTTTGGATTTAAAAAACACTTCTGACTTTAATCTCTTTGCCAAAAAAAGTAATAAGTATCTTGGGGGAAGATATGAACCAGTCATACCTAGGTCCTAGATTAGAGTTAGGTAGAATTTTAGCAGTGATCTAGTTCAAGCCTTTCATCTTGCAGATGAGGAAACTGAGCCTCAAAGATGTTAAATAAGTTACCCAAGGTTATGCAGCAGAGGTAGCATTTGAACCCAGGTCTTCTGACACACAACTGGTCACATAGATCAGGGCTTCTTAAACTTTTTCCACTGAGACCTCTTTTGGCCTTTCAGCAGTGCTCCTTGGCGTTGCACGGCCTGAGGACATGCCTAGCACAAAATATACAAGGTGTGTGTTCAGAACCAAAGCTGCAGTGAGGTTGGGCAATGCGACTTAGGCAAGCACTGCCAGAAACACCTTGAATTCATTACAAGTTTGATTTTTAATTAATTTTTGGTTGCTGCATGTTTAGAAACCTTTTACTTGTTGCCAAATTTTTTGAGACCCCCACATGGGGTCTCCACCCACAGTTTAAGAAGAACTGATTAGATTACAGGATCTTGGATGCTCTGTGCTGATTCCTTCTTCCTTATTTGATAGTTTCTATATATTCAAAATAATTTTTAAAAAAAGACAACAACTGGAACCAGGGTTGGGGAACCTACAACCTTGAGACTGCATGTGCCCTAGGTCTGTGAGTGCAGCCTTTTGATTGAGTCCAAGTTTTATAAAACAAATCCTTTTATTAAGGGGATTTGTTCTTTGAAGTTTGAATTCTATTAAAGAACTGCACTTGAGGACCTAGAGGGCTATATGTGGCCTTGAGGCCATAGGTTCCCCACGCCTGGGAACCATTCAGTTAGCTTAACTAACTGAAATCTTCCACCAAAATATTTATTGTTGTGTTTGTCCTTTGTCCTTAAAGAGGACCATGACATCAGGGAATGATGACATGACTTTCAATTGACTTGGATTTCTCCTCCAAAGCCATCTGGGTCCAGGGGCCTGATATTCATCAGGATGACTAGCGATGGCCCAGGATGAACAGAATTCTTAACAGAACAGAGGAAGATCTCATCTTTTGCCTGTTAGTTAAAGCATCTTTTCCACACTCTAATGGAGAAAATACAAAAATTATAAGACTACAAATCCATATCAGGTTTTTATTAAAAACAAATTCAACTCAATCTCCCACATCTTTTACTTGAAAACTATCCTAGAACCATAAGATTTCAAGATTTTAAATTAAAGATGATCTACTCCACCATTCTCATTTTTACTGAGGAAGTTGAGACCCAGATAAGTGAAGTCATTTGCATATATCACAAAGGTAGTAAAACAGTAATAACAATTTCTAGCATTTATATTGAAATTTAATATTTGCAAAGAACTGCACCTGTATGATTTCATTTGATCCTGACAACATCGCTGTGAGGAAACTACTATGATTACCACAGATGAAGAAATTGAGATTGAGAAAGGTTAAAGTGACTTGTCTGAGATCACACAGCTAGTAAGTGCCTGAGATCCAGTGCCCTTACCCATGAGGCCATCTCCTTACCTAGTATATTCATCATTCATAGATACTGAGCTGGAAAGGACCCTCAGAGACAATGTGTTAGAGCTGAGATTGAAATCCAGTTAAATACAACAGACATCTATTAAGTCAGTCCTGTGTGCAAAGTGGTGGTGCTCTGACTCAAACTCCATTTAGTCAATGGATCATAGATTTGGGGGCTGGAATGGACTTCAGAGTCAAGTAAGACATACTGTATATGAAAGAACTCAAGACCAGAGAAGGGACTTTCCACTTCACAAAATGCCTCAGGAAACCAAGACCTAGAGACACTAACTGACTTTTCACTTTAACCTGTGCTTCTTACACTATAAAAATAAATGTTCCTAGATTTAGAATCAGAACTAATTTTAATGGTTATATTATCCTGCCCCTACTTTCTATAGATGAGGAAACTGAAGATGAGACAGGGCAGGTGACTTACCTGAGGTCACACAGCTAAGAAGAACTTGCATTTATATTCAGTCTATCTGACTCCAAATCTTCTATTTCCATGGCACCATGCTGCTTCTATTGAGAAGGGTGGTCCTTAAGCAGGGCAAAATCTGTACTCATCAACCAGACTTGGATGAACTAAATCATGGATACATGTTTGCAAAGAATATTGAAGCAAAAAGCTTTCTGCTTACTCCTTCGTCAACCAGAATCAGAATCTTTCATCTCTGCCATTCCCTCAAAGAAACAAAAACATTTCAGTCAATATAGGTTTTACAGGGAACATGGATAAAAACTAATCTATAGAAAGTGGGGGCAGGACAATATGACCATTAAACTGATTGATACCTGGCATGAATGAGGGATTGTTTTGATTTCATGAAACCCATGCTATGTCACCATAGCAAGGGTGGATTAGCTTATGAAGGCCAGTACTTGAAGTATGCACAAATGTTTCCTGCCTGGTTTCAGTCTGATTGCCTAAGTGGAAACTTTGGTAAGCCTACTTCTTGCCAGGAAGCCTTGGTGCTGTGTGATGCTGGAAAGTTTTCTAGTTGGTTGCAAATCTGGAAGAACTGATGAATCAGGGGGTGCTGAACCAGGATTGATTGTTCATGCAAAAGGAAGGACCTGCCCATCTCTCAGGCTTTTTTTCTTGCCAGCTTCAAGTGACTTCTTTAAGCTGCTAGGTTGGGGTGGAGCAGTTAGCCACATTTCCTACCTATCACTGTGTTTGTAAGCAAATGACAATCCAGTTTCTTTTGTACTTATTCTTTCCTGATTTTAGGGAAATTTGTATTCTGAGATTGAAGTGCCCAGGTGACCTTGTGAGCTTCAGAGATCCAGAGGTTCCGCTGGCACTGGGAATTGGTAGAAGAATCTATCAGAGACTATAGAGCAGCTGCAGGAGACAGGAGGTGACCTAGTAGCAACTTTGAGAAGGACAAGTCCAGGACATGGCATTGCAGACATTTCTGGGTCTGCAGCAGTTCTAGAGTGGTCGCTGAGCAGCCTAGACTAGCAGCAACTGAGCTCAAAGAAAAGCTAAGGAGAATGTCAAGAGGATTCCACAAAGCGACATTGAGACCTCCAGGGCCAGGAGTGAGGGGCCACTCCTTGACCACATGTGCCTCACTGCCATTGTATTTTGTTTCAGTACCACTCTCACTAGGGTCCTTGTGTATGCAAGGGGAAAGGGTGGCCCCCCACTTTAGGGGAAATGGGTACGTTATATCAATTGTTCATACCCTACCTTTTCAGTAAATCTCTTTTCTAAAGGCTAATGAAAATCATTAGGGGTGAGGAAGAAGAGGAAATACTGAGGTAAGAAAAGTTTATATTTATACTCAGGCCATCAGAATCCAAATCCTCTGACTATCACCATGGCACCATGCTGCTTCTGTTAAGAATGGTGGTTATTAAGCACTTCAAAATCTATACTCATCAACCAGACTTATCTTGACTAAATCATGGAAACACATCTGCAATGAATGTTGAAGCAAAAAGTTTTCTTCTTACTCCTTAGTCAACCAGAAAATTCAATTAACCAGAATCTTTCATCTTACCCCTAAACCCCTCCACCTCCAAACATTTTAGTCAATTGAGGTTTTACTAGAAATGTGGATAAAAATTTTTATATCTGGCATGGACAAGCTTGCCTTGAGATTGCTCATTTTTTGTTACCCAGGGAACCACATTATTAAAACACTAGATCCCCTTGGTGACCTCTAGAAGCTTGAGGAGAAGTCAGTTATTCTACAGGGAACACAACCTGTCAATTCAAATGTTCAGTTAGGGGAACAGCTCCAAAGGATGTGCTATATCAGAATTAGGGTGGGGAAATTATGTAACATATACATATACATATATACATACATGTATATGTATATATAGATTTGTGCATATTATACATATGTGTGTGTGCATGTATATAGATATATAAAGGGATTTCAAATCCCAAAACTTCCTTAATTGAAATATTTGGTCAACCTAGTTCTATCATTTTTCTACCAAAAAACCCCCAAAACCCAGAGTTCTTTACTGATGTTTTGTTGGTAATCCAGATTAAGCGGCTTGCCCAGGGTCACATAGCTAATAAGTGTCTGAGACTAGATTTGAACTTAGATCCTACTGACTCCAAGGCCAGTGCTACCTCACTGGCCCAGACAGAGTTGTGTTTTTTCTTTTTTTTTTTAAAGATAGAAACAATTTTTGCCCAAGGAAAAAGACCTAACTGACCTTTTCTAGTAAGGACCCCAACTAGGAATTAGGAACACTGGGGTTCTGGTCCTAGCTAAGCCCCTGACTAGCTTTGTGGCAACAAGGAAATCCCAATGTTTCTAAGTCTTGGTTTGATCATCTGTAAAAGGAAAAGATTGGGCTAGATGAAATCTACATTTTCTTCTAGCTTCAATGATCTGTTTACCCTGAGCTTATCTGGATTTGCACTGAAGTATAACCCAGAAAGGGGATGTGGTTAATAATCTTCCACCAACACTGATTTCCTGGGCCCTATTTGAAGCACTGCTGTAAACTCTTGCTACCATCAAAGACCCAGAAGCCCAGTGATTCTTATGGCTCAAGGAGGATATTCTATGTGGAATCCCCCAAGATCACGGGGAAGGAATGACCTTTGTATCCTCTAGCTGTGGCATCCTGACAGTGGGACAATCTGAATCACACAGGAGCATCTCAGTCCATTGGGCTCTCGGTATAAAGTCAACATCCTTTGACACAGAAATATCAGCTGAGTAGATTGCAAAATATTTTGGTTGCAGGGTGAGTTGATTTTCTTTTCTTCCTTCTCCTATCCCTTCTCATGCAATATTGGTCAAGCAGTGCGTAGAATATTTGATGGTCTGTATTAGAATGGGAAAACTTCAATAAAGGCACAGAAGAAAGGCCTAAGCTGGAACAAGGAGAATAGTTAATTACACCAAGGGAAAGAGACAAAGGAAAAAAAAAATTGGGATAATCTAGAGCAGGGGCTCGTAACCCTTTTTTGTGTCTTGGAACCCTTTGGTAATCCAGTGAAGCCTCAGAAGAATCTTTTTAAATAATTAAAGGAAATACTAAATTTAGTGAAAATAAAAATAAAGTTATATCTTTTTCCCCATCCAGGTTTCTAGAGCCCATGAAATCTATCCTTAGATCCCTCACCCAAGGGAACCATTGACTCCTGAATGTTGAGAACTCCTGATCTAAACAATTATATTGACTCATCTTTATTAAGTTCTACAGTTACCAAGTTTTTTCACATATTTTTTAGGAACAAGACAACAACCCTGTGTGGGGATTCTTGCCTCTATTTTACATTTAAGGAAACTGAAGCCCAGAAAAGCTGGGTGGAGCTGTGAGCTCTCCCACCCAGCATGCTCTTGCCTCCCCCCTGCCTCCAGGGATGGCACCACCTCCTCTCTCTCTTACGGGTTTAAACCTGCCACTTCAAAGTTCACCATGGATGATAATATTGCTGCTCTTATTGTTGACAATGGCTCTGGCATGTGCAAAGCTGGCTTTGCCAGAGACAATGCCCCTTGGGCCGTCTTCCCCTCCATTGTTGGGCACCCCAGACATCAAGGTGTGATGGTGGGTATGGCCCAGAAAGACAGCTACATGGGGGATGAGGCTCAGAGCAAGAGAGGTATTCTGACCCTGAAGTATCCCATCGAACATGGTATTGTCACCAACTGGGGTGACATAGAGATCTGGCATCATACTTTCTACAATGAACTCCATATGGCCCCTGAAGAGCACCCTGTGCTGCTCACAGAAGCCCCCCTGAACCCCAAAGCCAACAGAGAAAAGATGACTCAGATTATGGTTGAGAAAAGCTGGGTGACTTTTCAAAGGTCACATAGCCAGTAATGGAGAGCTAGAATATTCAAACTCCAGTCTTCTAACTTGAAGTCTAGGATATCCCTAACAGCTAAGGCAAGAAGTCTACCTTTTTATACCCCCTTGATAATTTTGAGGAAAGTGAGGTGCCAGGAAAAAAATAATTACCACCTTGAATGGGCAACATATCAGGATTAAGGGAATAAAATCTCTTTTTTGAATTCTGATGTATTAATATCTGTGGATATTCCAGCTCGCTCTGAAAAAGTCAGTGTTGATCCATGGATCAGGGGATGACTAAATAAGTTGTTGTTCATGAAAGTAAATGGCATATTATTGTCAGAAGCAATAAACATGATGGTTGAAGAAAGGCATGGAAAAGCTTACATGAACTGATACAAAGTGAAAAAAACAGATCCAAGAAAACAATATGCCCAATAATTACAACACTGTTGATAGAAAGGACATTTGCAACCAAACAATGAAACAGTCTGTGAAATTATAAGGAATATGTGAAAATACAAGGAACAAGCTTAGCCTCAAAGAAGAGATATGAGCAGACCCTGCGTCCTGCCTTTTTCCAGGGGTGGGGCTCATCAAAGGGGTAGAACACTGCTGATTACATTAGATTTTGTTTTTCCATATGTAGATTGGCCTTACTGAGTTTTTCTCTTCAGATTTTCCCTGAGTTTTACAATACTTTTCTTATTCTTAGTATTCTTTTTCTTCCTCTTCTTTTTAATAAAGTTCTTTTCTTCTAAGGGATAGTTTCTTCAAGTCTCAGCTAACATTACTTCTTCTGTAAGAAGTTTTTCCCAATCCTCCTTCATGCCAAATGTTTTCCTTCTGAGATTACCTCCAATGTATTCAATATATCATATTTGTAAATAGTCATTTGTATGTTGTCTCCCCCATTAGATTGAGAGCTCCTTGGGAGCAGGGACTCAGTTTTTATCTTTCTTTATATAGAAAACTTAGCACAGAGCCTGAAAAGAGTAGGTAATTAATAAAGGCTTATTGAGTGGACTCCCTTACAAATGGAAATCTAGACAATGTAAAAAACTTTTGAAAAGATATCTGAAAATCCATTTCTGAAAATCAATGTATTCAGAATTTGGAAAGGGAGAGAATCAAGGGGAAAAGACAAGAGAAACTTCAAGCAAAGACATCTAAAAATCCAAAGGCTAATGAAGGAGAAAAGCTTTCCAGAATCCCTGGTCCCTGGATCTACTATTTTCCTTTTCTTGAGATCTAGATGGGTGCCCTCATTCTCTACTAGGAGGTATGTTTTTATTTGTCTTTGGAAGGAATATTCTCCTGTGTTCTGAGAAGTTATTCTCAGCATCTCTCTCTCTCATTCTTTCTAAATAAAGCATTGGTATACAGCCCTTTTCTGTTCTCCTATTTCATGACTGAGAATGTGTAAGTTGGAGCCAAGTGGGAGAAACAAGCGGGTCATTTCTTCATCCCATTTCTAATATAACCCAGGTTTGAGTAAATGTAAGGGAAGGGCATGGAGTTGCTCACCCGTTTTTAAATCTTGTTCAGTGGTGAATACCAAAACTGAGCTTTGTTCATCTTTTAAAAGTCACCATCTTCCTTGGCAAATCATTAAGGATTGGGAAAGCAGGAGGAGGAGATGTGATTATTTATTTTACTTCGATATTTGTAAATAGTCATTTGTATGTTGTCTTTGTCTTTGTCTTTAACACACTGTTCCATGACTTGGATCATGGAACTTAAATATTTTTTAATTATTCAAGTGAATTAACTTTGATTACAAAGAGTAATGGTCATATCCTCTAAGGAAACTGAAGGTTAAAATCAGAAAAGTCAGGACCAACCCTTGTGAAAATAAAATTGAGCATATATTTCTTAATGTCCTTTTAAAGTAGAATTATTATTTTTAAGTCCTGCAATATAATCCAAGAGAAAAGATGATATTGATTGATGAAAACCAAGCTTTTTTAATCTAACTGTCCATGTTGACCAAAACAGTAGTCTAACAGAACATAGGGATACTAGGACCTGGCTTGGAGAACTGTGAGCTAAGAAGGAAGGGGTTGGAAAGTGGAGAACCTAAACCATTAGGCCTCTGAGTAAATGGGTACAGGAGACACTGAGCCACTGAAGGGAAAGTCTCAGACACTTACGTCAGAGTGAGAAGCTTATCATTGGTGAGCAACACCTTCTTGCAGCTCATTCTTCATTGATTCATGATTAGACTTGTTTTAGTTCACTTGGGAGGGCAGAACCAGCAGCAGTAAATGAGAGATGCCAAGATGCTATTTTAGACTTGATGCCAATGTGGGAAAGCTTGCTAACAATTAGATCAGGCCCAAAGTATAATGGCCTCTCTCTAGAAGTGATGGGTTGCTCTGCACTGTAGGTTCTCAAACAATAGCTGAACAATCATTTGTTGTACCTTCCATGGTGGGGGTTCCTTAGGGGGTTGTACTAGATAGATATCTGCTCAGGTCCCTTCCAACTCGAAGTTTCTGTGTTTCTGTGATTCTGAATGAACCAAATACATTTTACTTTTAAATGTTTGTCAGATTATTCTTGACCCTAAAAATGCCCAAGTTCCCACTCTATTTAGTATTTGTTAAGACAATCTTCCTGGTAGTCTAGATGCCAAACTAGCTTTTATCGTTGTTCTTCACCCTGCTACTATCATCTTACATGGGTGGTAGACCAAGAAAAACTTAGCTCTCTGCCAAGGGGATAGCTGAAGAACTGTTCTTTATCCAGGAAGGGCAGAATGAATCAGCTGCCCTCTTGACTGATTAATGTTGCTTATGAAAGAAAGTTCTCCTGGTGGTTAACATTGGTCCTTGTGAGCCCTAAATCTGTAGCTCCATCTTTGACCTTTCTTCAGCTCAAACTCATATGTCAATAAACATTTATTAAGTGCCTACTATATGCTAAGTGCTGGGGATACAAAAACAGGTAAAAGACAGTACCTACCCTCAAGGAGCTTGGGGGTGGGGATCATGAAAACAAAGATATACAAAGCAAGATCCGTATTTCCAAATGCCCATTGGGCATCTCTGATTGCATTTCCAAACAAACCTAGTGAGTATTTATTAAATGCCTACTAAGTGCAGGGCACTATGACAAAGTCCTAGGAGTATAAAGACAAAATAAAAAAAAAAAACACTCCCTACCCTCAAGGAGCTTATATTCTGCTGGGAAATATAATGTATAAATACGTATGTATTATTATGACAAGCATATCATAATTTGAAGAGGAGAAAGAGAGAACTTCCTTTTGGAGACAAGACTGAGCTTTGAAAGAAGATAAGCATTTTCTGAGGCAGAGGTAAGCATGGAAAGCATTCCAAGATGGGGATGCTTCTGCAAAGGCATAAAAGTTCAAAGAGCTATAGTATACCAATAAGGCTGAAAAGCAGAATGAAGGGGAGTAACTTTTAATATATACTTGATCATTCCCCCTAAAACAACTTCTCCCTACCTCATTTTTTCTGTTAGTAGCACTGCCATTTCCCTTGCTTCCCAGATTGCAAACCTTTGTTTTATACCAGATTCTAAGGGCAACTAGCTTTCTATCCACTACACTAACCTATCTCTCTGACTGGAATATAGTAGGCATTTAGTGAGTGCTTGTTGATTCATTTTTGCTTTATAGGCATTTGGGTTGAGACCCTTGAAGTACTGGAAGGTGGTTATTTTGACTTGGTCATATCACTATCAGACTTTATGAGTCAAGCACTGTGGTCTTGACAAAACTTTCCCGCTTCCCTGGTTTGAATCTAATAGATGATTAATATGTGTCTATTGGATTGAATTGAGCAGAACCCAGTGGGCTGAAAAGTTGCTGTGCTCCCCATAAAGAATAAGAAGAAAACAAGTATTTATTAAGAGCCTACTATGTGCTCTCCAGGGAGGTAGGTGCTATTTTATCCCCAGTTTATAAACGGTTTACAGGTAGTGTGAAGAGTCCCACAACCATTAAATATTTGAGCCTGAATTTGAACTGAGTTCTTCCTCCCTCCCTGCCCGGCGCTTTATCCACTGCGCCATCTAACGGGATGTGCCTCTCCTCTCTGTGGTCAGCCAGTGTAACTGAACGATCTGGATTTCCTCTGTTTGAGCATCATCTCGGAACATCTCAGAAGGTAGGTCGTGCATCTTACCCCATAGCTGTATCCGTTTGAATGAACATCAAAGCACTCCCCCCTCTCCTCCTCCCCCTTCGCTGCAGTGAAATTCACGACGTGTTTATTTCCCCTCATTGGATACCTGGACCTGGGGTCCATTTAGTCATCCCAGAACAAAGGGTGGAAGGGGATGTCAAACTCCGCCCACTTGTCCACAGCTCGATTGTTCTCAGCGGGAGCCGGGCCACAGAGCAGCTTCAGCTGCACATTCCTGGAGAGTGAATAATACCAGTTGCGATTATGCTCCAGGATCCCGTCCAGTACCAACGCACCCAGAAAGATCGAATGTAGCCTAATTAGGAAATGTGAATATCTCCAGGGTGTGGATGAATGCAGCTATACAGTGGCTTTACGTGACTTCTCCCCTAGAGAATGGGGATTTCCAGAGGACTGGCCCCAGGTAGATGAACACAGGGTTAAAGTGTAGACTTCGGTCCTGCATTCCTTATACAACTGCCAATAACCTGGAAGAAGGGTGCTGCAGATTCCAACTATATTAAACTCCTCCAGAAATGTGTGTCAGAGAAAGTATGGGAAGATTGATGGAGGGGTGGTAGTATATGATTATATCATATGTGTGTGTGTGTGTGTGTGTGTGTGAAAGGTATATCTGAATGCTAGGGAAGCCAAATGATGTAATGAATAAAATTAAGAACCCAGATTTAGGATCCAAATCCTGTCTCTGACACTTAGAGTACTAGCTGTGTGTCATCTGCCAACTCTCCTAACCTCTCTGAGGCCTAGGCAATTTTCTGATTATAAGTTATAAACTAGATATAGTTTATGAGAAAATCCCAGCTCTTTGACCTGCTAAGGGATTCACATGCTAATCAGATCATGAACTTTTTTTTCCCTTGATTCATTTCTTTTTATTTCGTGTACCTGTGTGGGAATGGGAATTATGTCATCATTGACAATTGGGAGTGCCTTTTTCACTGAAATCTTCTAAATGTTATGTTGTAGACTGCTTAAAAAATTCAGCCTCTCAGAAGGTTATATTCTGCCTCTCAAAGGGCATAGAAACATTCCCCAAACATGTCTTTTTCTATGCCTCATGTAGAATTATATAGGATGAGAAACTGGCCTCCTGTTAGCCAGTGATCATAATGTTTACACCTTTGTACACAAAGGAGATTAATCCTGATTTACCATCTATAGGACAGACATTTTCAGTTATCTTTTCTAGTTCTGAAAGAATGTATCAGAGGCACACAAATGTAAAGATAGAAGTCCAATACCACCCCATTTTATTGATGCAGAAACTGAGGCTTCCAAGATCGTACCTGTTGTAAATATCAGAGGTGGGCTTGGAACTGAGGCCCTCCGACTTCAGAGTCAATGTTCTGTCTACTTTGTTTGCATCCTGGCATAGAGGATAGAGAATTGGGCTTGCAGTTGGGAAGACCTTAGTTCAGATTCTACCTCTGACATTTACTGTGTGATGTTGGCCAAGTCCAAATTCCCTTCCAGTTCTAAATCAATGAACTTTTTATTTTAGATCTTATGGAAGGTGCCGAGGTCCAGAGAAGTTCAGTAATTCAGCTAAGGTCACACAAGACAATAAGTATCAGAGGCAATTCAAATTTAAGTCCTCTGATTCAACATCTAGCACTCTTCTATGTATTGTCTCTTATACCTATATGGTTTCTAAGCTGCCTCTCATAACTATAAAGGGAAAGTGAAACATTTTATGGCCATGGAGTAGAGTGAAGTTATTTGTCCCACACTGGGATTGGACTGAGTCAAATTTTTCCCCCTTTATCTATTAGGACTTTCAAACTTGGAATCAGAAATCCATGGTGCAAGTCCTAGGAGAGTCACTTAATAGTTCTGTGCCTCAGTTTCCACATCTATAATATGAAAACCATGAGGGCTATAGATTTAGTGGTGGAAGGGACCTTAGAGGTCATCTAGTTCAACCTCCTCATTTTTTATAGACACAGAATCTGCAATCCAGAGTCTAAATGTCCTGCCCATGCCCAAACAAGCAGTAAGGAGTTAAATTGGAATTTGAACCCATATCCTCTGACTCCAGACACAGCATCCTTTTGACTGTGTCATACAACCTCTTTAAATAATACCTGTGGCACCGAACTCAAAAAATTGTGGTGACAATCAAATGAGATAATTTGTATAATCACAAAGCATTGCATAAAGATACACCTTTTGTTTTTCTTTCTTTGCTATTGTTCAGTCCTTATCCATATGTTTTTTCTCTTTCCCTTCTGCTTTGTTCAGTCATCTGCTCCCTTTATTCCTACTTTGCTCCTTCTGCCATACCATCCTACCATTAGTACATGGCCCTAACAGAGCTGCCCAACCCAAGCATCCAAGTCATCGTCATTTAAATCAAATACTGCAGGATTCAAGCACCTCATTTCTGAGAATCAACAACTTCCCTTGATGGAACCATCCCAAGTTGAAAAAATGAATCAGGGTTAATATGCTGATGACCTCCAGACATAATCTAATGTTCCTTTAGCTTCTCCCAGAAAAAAAAAAGAGCATGTTTCTATGAGTATGGTCCTGGAGAGTAATCCTAGAAATCAAGCCTGGAAGTTAGCAGACAGAACCCCTTCATGTTTTTATAAGCCGAATCTTTAAACCCAGTAATAGGACCAAATCAAGAGTTAGTTTCCAAAATAGCATGTCTGGATCCCAGACACATTAGGCACATCTACATTGTCATAGCACTTGGAACTGGATGCACCAGTTAAGAAGTAGCCAAAGAAGTGATTCACCATGTTGAAGACAGCATTGGCTGGGAGCTGACGGAACTGGAGGCAGTTAAGAATGGAGCGAACCAAGGCCCCTGGGTATACATGGACAGTTTTTAAACACTTCCTTTCAAAATGGGAAAACAAGCCTTTGAAGTAATAGTCCAACTATCAGTTCTACTTATGAGGCAAAAGACTCTAGAGTCAATCATCGTGGTACCCCTAACTTTTTCTATAACATCAGACACCCAAGTCTTCTATGCCTTCTAAAATAAATTCATAAAATAAACCCAACAGGATTCCTTGTGTGACAGAATGCAGTGGGGCTGTTATCTGCCTCTTTCTAGACATTTTATCAAACAAAGATTACTTTAGCTTACATCCTGTGTGATTAACTCATTAAGCTTAGAATCCCCTACAACTCCCAGATCTTTTTCACATGAACTATTGTCCATGTATGTGCCACATACACATCTCCATTTTGTACTTGAGTAGTTGGGTTTTTTAACCATAGAATAAATATTTTTCTCTATTGCATTTCATCTTATTAGAATTTGTCATTTTTGTTGTTCATTTGTGTCTGACTCTTCATGACCCTATTTGAGGTTTTCTTGGCAAAGATACTGGAGTGGTTTGTCATTTCCTTCATCCGCTCATTTTACAGATAAGGAAGCTGAGGCAAAAAGGGTAGAGTGACTTGCCCAGGGTCATACTTCTAATAAGCATCCGAAATAGATTTGAACTCATGAAGATAAGTCTTCCTGACTCCAGGCTTGACACTCTATCCACTTCATCACTAAGTGTCCTTTTATTGGAATTAGCCCTTTTATAACCCACTGGGAATTTTTTGGATCCCAACTCCTCTTTTTTTTCTAGAATATTAGTTATCCCCCTCCCTTCCCCCACTTCTGTGATCTGCTAATTTGAAAAACCTCCCACGTAAACCTTCATCCAAGTTCTCCATAAAAATGTTGAATAGTGTGGGACCAAGGACCAATCAGAAGGCCCTTCACAGGAAAGCTAATTCCAAATTGACATTGATCCATTAATTTGAACTCTTCTTTAACAAGTCATTTAACTAGTTCTGTGTAGTGCCATCAGGCTAACATCTCATCAATTTGTACAAAAGATAGCATTAGAAACTATTAATTAAATATTGGAATGAAGCACACTGAGTCTCTGGCACTTAGCACAGTGTTTGTCATATAATATGGTGCTTTATAAATGTTTATTAAATTTATAGTAGCCCATTTTATGGTACCAAAATTTAGAAATTGAGAGGGTGACCATCAATTGGGGAATGGCCGAACAAGTTGTGGTATACGAATGTAATAAAATACTATTATGCTATAAGAAATAATGAGCAGGCAAATTTCAGACACACCTGGAAAGACTTGTGAGAACTGATGTAAAGTGAAATGAGCAAAACCAGGAAAACACTGTACACAGTATCAGCAACATCAGGTGAAGGTCAGCTATGAATGACTTAGGTCTTCTCAGCAATATAACGATCAAAGACAAGTGAGTAGAAAGGACTCATGATGGAAAACGCTGTCCACATCCAGATAAAGAACTGATAGACTCTGAATGAAGATTGAAGCATACTTTATTCACTTTATCATTTTATGTTTTTTCCCCTGTTGATCTGTTTCTTCTTTCACGAATGAAACTAATATAGAAATGTTTTATATTACTGCATATCAGATTACCTATCTTTTTAGGAAGGGGGGGGAGAAAAAATGGTAATTTACAAATATAAAATCTTGTAAATATGAATACTAAAAATCATCTTGACATATAACTGGTGGAAAAATAAAATACTGTCAAAGAAAAAGAAATCCAAAAAGAAAAAAAAATGTTTATTGACAAGGCATTCTCTTGATTTGTCTGACTAATAATTCTGTCAAAAAAAAAAAAAAGAAAATGAGATTAGTTTGCAATGCCTAGGGGAGATCATTAGACTTAGAGTCAAGAAGACTAGGGTTGAACCCTGTTTTCTATCCATACTACCTGTGTGACCCTGAACAAGTCACTTAACTTTTCACAACCTCAGTTTCCTTATTTGTAAAATGAATACTTTTAAAAGACCTGCATGTTTTATGTAAATGCTAACTATTACCATTGTTTTACTGATCAAGCACTCTAGCCCAACAAGTCTCAGTGCCCCCATGAATATAATTTGCCTTCTTACATTAGAATTACTATTTCACTTTGTTTATTGCTCTTAATTTGCGTACTTGTGTACACACAATCCAAGGACATGGATTTCATTACTTCTCTTCATGAATGTTATTTACTTCTCTTCTTTACTGATATTTGTCATATGTTATACCAAATAAATATTCTCTGTGTCATCTGGTTTGGCATATATATGCCTCTCTTTTCATTTTCAGTTTAAACGTTTTTGATAAGAGTACAAATAGATATTTACCAGTCCTACTAGTTCAGAGTACATCATTCTTAGGTTTTAAACCAGGATCAAGAAATTAGAATCCCATTGTTAGAATTAAATAATTCTTTACTTCCAAATTCACTGTTCTCCTCCTAAGTCTTCAGTCTTTTAATACTACTGAGTCAAGGTCTTTGGGGTCACTGCTGCCCAGGGGGGAATGGGATGGCATCCTGTGGATAGATCTGCTTACCTATTATTTTTCTCGTTTTCTCTGCCCAGGACTGGAAAGGACAGAACGAAAATGTCTCATTGACAGTTGATACCTGATAAATGGGGAGAGAATAAGGGAGAAGCTTAGTTGCCTCTAACAAGTTCAAGCTACTTGACCCAGGTGAATTGTAACCTTTGAAATGAAAAGAACTGGCAGAAGCAACTGCTGAATCACTGTCAGGGATATCTAAAATGATCTTAGAGAACAGAAAAGATATCCTAGGGGGACTGGAAAAGGGTAAATTCTGTCCAATTTTTTTTAAGAGAATAGATCATGAAAGCTATGGGCCAGGGAACTTGACCTCCACTCCTGACAAAATTCTAGAATGTATTAGTAAAGAAATGAAATGGTTGATGAATATCTAGAAAACAAAGCAGAGATCACAAAAGCCCACGTAGCATCATCAAGAACTAACTGGTCAAGTCAATTCGTTGTCTTCAAGGCTAACTTTCAGGGAAGAGTGAGGAATACAAAGGATAATTCAGAGAATGAAAAAACAAAAAATTCTAATAAACAAACAAAACAAAAATTCTAATAAAAATCTACTTTTTATAAAGAGGACCAATTATGATAGCTTATATGGTTACCAGATTGTAATTCAGAAGAATGCTATACAAATGGTTCAACTAGAATTTTGTTTGCTTTTGTTTTTTAAGAGAAATTGAAAAAAAGCATGCTTCAATCTTCATTCGGAGTTTATCAATTTTTTAAGATCTAGCGTCAGAAGGGATCTTAAAGGCCATCTGACCCAACCCCTTCATTTCACAGATGAGTAAACTGAAGCCTAGTGGAGTTGTGTCTTACCCAATGTGACACAGTAAGCATCAGAAGTAGAATTTGAATCCAAGTCCTGCTAAGTTTGATGATGTTATACTTGCAGGAGTTTTGGAGAGAAATGTACTACCAACCAGATTCCAGATATATTCTTTAGGAAAATAGCAGACCTTGGTATTGTTGGCCAACAAACTGCTGCTTCAAGACCAGTAAGTAGTCACTGTCTTTTCTCTCAGGCGATTACTAGTTGGTCTCTTTCCTAATAGTACCAATGGATCCTGGGCAAATCACTTTACCAGTCTTAGTATCCTCACCTACAAAGTAATGATACTAATAATTCTTACCTTACATGATGGTTATGAGATCCAAATCCTAAAGTACTATATAATTGAGTTAAGATGATGATGGTGGTGATGGAAAATATTCTTCCCCTAGATAACTGGGACAGTTCTGAGGCATTCCTCATGTTTTTTCAGTCTCCTCTAGTAGGGAAAGCAACCCATACATACATAGCCATTACGTCTCACTGGAGAGAATAACAGCTTACTCTCTGCGGATCACTGAAACCCCTCCTCCCCAAAACTCAAACAAACAAACAAAACCTTCGTGTGCTGCACCTTTGCTGGAAGCAAGGCCAGCAGGCCTCTCTCATCCTTGTTGATTATTCTCATGGCTAACTGATGGTTAACTGTTCTGACAGATACTCAGTCACTGAGGGTTCCCAGGAAGGTTTTTTTCTCATGAAGATGCTAGATTGTTCTGCTAAGCACATTCCAGTCAAAGCTACAGTTCAAATTATAGTTCACTACAGCTTTCATCTGCAAGGGAGTCTCAAGCAGGCTTTGTACGCTTTGCTGGGTCTCTTATCCTGTCCAGCTGATCCAACTTCAAATATCCATTTTGCTGCTCCACTCCTGTGGCTTGTATTCAGGTTTCCAACATTTAGGACTTGATCCTTGACTAAGGAATGGGATTTCAGATTAGGAAGTGAGAGAATTTCAGATATATGGATCCTCTAAGTGGGGCAGAGGGAGGGTGGAGAGGAAGGTGGGGAGAATTAGCTCTTAAACCCCTCCACCTAAGTACTATAGCTATTTTTGCATTGGCACCAGGGAAGATAAACAAAGGAATATAAAGATCACAATAGCTGTTGGTTCTATGTAGCTCTTTAATGTTTACAAAATATTTTATAGCCATGATCTTTTTTGATCCTCACCATATCCCTGTGAGGTAGGTACCACATGGCAGAGATTTTTGCCGAGGTAGTCCCCAACTTATAAAAAGGATATGTTCCATAAGTCCATTTGGAAGTAAATTGCTTAGAACTCATGATATTTTCTCATAGAAATAATGTTACAAGTAGTAGTTAGATTTCCAATTTAGTCCACATATGTTTATTTAAAGTACTAAAATATACCACTATTTGTGATGCAGTTAAATTCATATGCTATCATGGTCATTTCTAGGCATTATGGCACAATGGAGAAAATGTTGAACTTTGAGTCAGGAAGATGTACTTTAAAATTCCACCTCAGATACTAGCTGTTCAACTCTGGGTGAACCACTTCATCTCTCTGGGGCCTCAGTTTCCTCATCTATAAAATGAGGGAGTTGGATTAAATTATTTTAGCTCTGAATCTATGGCCCTATGATTCTCATTTGCCCTCCCCTATCAATAGTACAGTTTTTAATAATCCTTCCAGACATAGTTTTTATAATTGAGACTACAGATCAAAATTAGGATACCAGTAAAGATTCCGTCCAAATTTGAAGTTCTAAGGTATCTTTAACAAAGCTTCTTCTAACAATTTTTAAGAGCTGGAAGATATGGCTCGTGAGATAAAAAGTGAGTGGGAAGGTGTTCTAAGGAGGAAGGACAGCTTTAAAAATGTGAAAAAATTAAGAAAAGGACAGAAAGAGACATGTGAGAGAGAAAAAAAGGGAGTGTTAGCAGTAGAGTTGGAAATAAAAGGGTAAATATAGCCAAAGGTAGGATCAGGTGAGGATGAGCAGTTAAAAGTTGAGAAGGAAAATAGAGAACCAACATGAGATTTAGAAAATGCGGATTTAGTTCAACTTGCCGGAATGTTCATCTTGAATACTCTCACTGTCATTTAAGAAACTATAATCATGCCTTGTTGCCTTCTTCTTCAAATCTCAGTTCCTCAACCTGAGTATCTAGGACCTTCAGAATCTGACTTTACTCTACCAATCTAGCCTTATTTTTCAGTATTCCCCAGCACCAATGCCCTTCTTCGGTTAGGCTGGTCTCCTCCCTTATTCAGAGAGATTATTCCAAGACAGTAGCTCTCAGTCCTTCATCTTAAGCTTCTATTTGTTCTCTCTCAGCTCAGGGCTCCATCTCCCACAGTTAGGGCTTATCAGCTCTGTGGTTAGCCTGGCACATAACAGCTTACTGACTAGGCCACTCTCTTCTGTACATTTCTCTCATTCCATATTCTCCCTCTGCTCCCTGAATCACTTCCACACTTTCCCCTGTATATACTTACTCTCACACCAAACTTGCTCCTTACTCAAACACTGGCCCTCTGTCTCTGTTTCTTCCTCAGCCACACCCTAGGCTGGTTTCCAACCACTCATAACCAACACCAGCCCTGTGGCTACTGATGCCTAATGCCCTTAAATAGGCCTGGGGAATAATTGGCAGTTGTATTCTCCCTCAACCTTGGACATACAGCTGTTTTTCCTTTACTGTTGAGTCTCATGGCATCTTCAATGCCTGGCATGTATAGTCTAGTTAGGGGAAAGGACACATTCGCATATAAGCATAGCATAAAATAATACATGATAAGTACCCTGGAGAGTTGTCCCTAGGCATCTCAAATTCAGCATCCCAAACAGAACTCAATAGCCTCCCCACAAAAAAACCTGACCCTCCTCCAAATTTTCCTATGTCTGTTAATGCCTTCATTCCAGTTTCCCAAATCCAATGTCTTTCTTTCTCCCTGTTCCCTACTCTATCCAACCAGTTACCAATTTTTGTTCATTGCACTTCCATAACACTTTTTATAACTGAAACTTTCTCCACTCACTTGGCCATTAATTTGGTTTGGATTTTCATAGTACCTTGACTGGGCCATTGCAATACTCCCCACAAGGCCCTCATTAGTTTCTCTGCTTCCATTCTCCACATAAATGTCAAAATTATCTTTCTAAGGCATAGGACTGCTCAAAAAAATTGCCTCTAGAATAAAATATAAACTTCTCAACTGGACATTTATAACACTTGACAATCTGACAAGTCTGACATTACAGACTTGAATATAGATCTAGAGGAACCTAGGTGGCTCAGTGCATAGAAGGCTAGGCCTGAAGTCAGGAAGACAAGTTCAAATCCAGCCCTAGAGATTTACTAACCTGAGCAAGTCACTTAACCTCTGGTTGTCTCAGTTTCCTCCCCTATGTATTGTTGATAATGATAATACCTGACTCCCAAGGTTGTTGTAAGAATCAAATGAGATGACATTTCAATATTATTAATTAATAGTATCAAATATTCTCAAATGAGTAATATTTGCAGAATGCTTAGCATGATGTTTGGCATATAGCAGGTACTTAATAAATGCTTGTGTCCTCCCTACCTAAGGCTGGAAGGAACTTTAAAAATCACCTAATCTAACCCTCTGGGCTATATGTGGTGTTCAAGGAAGACTAGCACCTTTGGAATGAGGGCTGTGGAACCTTTTTCAGGGCTGTTCATCCAACTTTGGCGTCTACCTTTCACCCAGCTCTCACCTGTGGTTCCAAAAAGCTGTAGCATGTGCAGCATCCACTTCCCTAAAACCGTCTTGGCAGATAGGCTAAACCAGATTGAAGGTAATCAAACCATTTGGTGCATTAGGGGAATGTCTACCCCAAGCATGTGAAGATGGGCTGATGAGAATAATTTGTTCCAATGGCCATGAAGGCAGCCAAAGCAGGTGCTGTGGAGGGCTTAGAGCTTGGTCATGCATTGAAGATGCCAAGCTCATCAACTGCATCCTGGGCCACCACCAGTCATCCTGACTTTTGTCGTGCCCTTGGACTGTGATGATTCTAGAAGAGGGAGTAAGGCTGATAACTTCGTGCAACTCTGCCTCACTTAAATCCAACTCATGCTTGAGTCAAGACATTGCCCAATGATGTCATTGGTCCTCTTTGAAAAACACCAATCTAGTCCTCTCATTTGACAAAGGAAGAAGGTGAAGTGATTTGAACAAAGTCGCAGAGGAAGAACTTGAACTCAGGTCCCCTAACTACAGAACTAGTGCTCGTTCCTTAGTGCATGACACTTCCCTATTTCATTTTATTTCCTTTTGCCTACACTGCATTGTACCCCAAATGAGCTAATAGTTGTTTCTTAAACTTAGCATTCTAGGTTCCCCTTTGTAAACTGGAATTCTTATACTGGGGGCTAAATTCAAAATTTTGGGAGGGAGGAGGTCTGGGTAAATGGGAGGTGATGTAGTGGGACATGAGAGGATGGTCTGTCTGTGGCCACTTTGAGGCTAAAATGTCACATGACCTATGCCACAGAAAATCCTCATGCCTCCATAAGGAGTTTAGAGTGCTAATGCTACATCTTGCAAGAGAAGAGCCATGGGAATAAGCAGTGAAAGTAGTGGCCAGAAGTAGAAACTGAGGGGATGCATATCAATTGGGGAATGGCTGAACAAGTTGTGGTATATGAATGTGATGGAATACTATTGTGCTATAAAAAATGATGAACAGGAGGACTTCAGAAAAACCTGGAAAAATTTATATGAACTGATGCTGAGTGAAGTGAGCAGAACCAGAAGAACATTATGCACAGTAACACCCACAGTGTGTGAGGACTGTTTCTGATAAACTTAACCCTTTACAGCAATGCAAGGACCTAAAACATTTTCAAGGGACTCATGATGCAAAATGCCATCCACATCCAGAGAAAGAACTATGGAGTCAGAATGCAGAATGAAACAGACTATTTTCTCCTTTATTATGATGGGTTTTGTTTTGTTCTTTCTTATTGTTTCTCCCATTTTTAAAAATTCTTCTAGCATAACTAATGTGAAAATGTGTTTAATAAGAATGTATGTGTAGAGCTCATGTAAGACTGCATTCCATCTTGGGAATGGAGGTGGGAGAGAGGGGGAAAAAAATTTAAAACTTACAGAAGTGATTGTTGGAAACTGAAAACAAATTAATTATTTTTTTTAAAAAAACTGTTAAAAAAAAAAAAGAATGTAGTGGCCAGGTGTGGTCTCACCATACAGCAGGTACAGGCCAGAACAGTGGGCCAATATCTTTGCCAAGAAAACCCCTAATGCGGTCATGAAGAATCAGAAACCACTGAAAGAACAACAAATGCATTATTATGGTATTTCCTCTAGCATAATGTAAATTCTTTGAGGATAGGAACTATTTTGTTAGAACCATTTCCAGTTTCTCTCTGTGTTTAATGGAGGCTCCTGAAAAATCACTTTGTATTAGAATCTCTCCCTCCAGGCAATGAAGTTTCAGGTAAGATCCTTGAGGGCAGGAACTGTCTCCTTTTGTATTTAAACAAATAAAGGAAAGGATAAGTGAAAAAAGTTCATCAGTGCTGCACTAAGAGCTGGGGAAATATGAGGAAAAGCAACACAGGACCTATGGTAAGGGAAGTATGCTAAGGGTTGGAGTGGGACAGGTGCTCCTAACTTCTCTCTGTTCCAAGTGTAGATGAGGTTTGTCTATCCAACTAGGAGGAAAAAACAGAAAAGAGTGTTGGCTACAAGGGTGGAGAGAGGAGAAGGGAGATCCTAGTGGACTCTGAGAAGAGGGGAAGTCTGGGGGTGGGGAGAAAGTTCTCCAATAGAAATTGTGTTTACATTCTAATGCCTAGTCCCTGGTACAGAGTAGGTGCTTAATAAATGCTCATTGACTTCAGAGCCTTACATGTAGTAGACACTTAATGAAAATGTTTCTGTACATATGTGTATATGTATATGTATACACCCACACCCACACCCACACCCACCCGCCCACACACACACATATATATATATATACATATATATATATATATATTACATATTATCCAGAACCTGGGCAAACATGACATCATGAAACTGACCTACAATATTGGTGAAGGTCTCCAGGCAACCAAATTTTGACATAATTTTCCATAAGCCTTCATGACTAACAGTGTCAAAGGCCTTGGTCAGATCTACAAACGTTGTGTACAGACTTCTGTTCTGTTCCTGGCATTTCTCCTGGAGTTTTCGGGCAGCAAATACCATATCAACAGTTCCTTGGCCCTTTCTGAAGCCACACTGGCTCTCAGGTATATGACCATCTTCCAGGTGAAGGATCAGTCTATTAAGGAGGACTCTAGCAAGAATTTTGCTAGTAATGACTAAGAGAGAGATCCCCCTATGATTGTCTCAGAACAATCTATTCCCTTTACCCTTACAGAGATGGACAATGGAGGCATCCTTGAACTCCTGGGGGATAAGCTCCTCTTGCCAAATAACCTGGAAAATTTCAGTCTGCTTTTGTATGAGCAATGGTCCCCGTACCTTGTAAATCTCAGCTGGAATAGAATCAACACCAGGGGCTTTGCCACATGAAAGGAGCCTAATGGCCCTCAAAACTTCTTCTTCAGTTGGAAGTTCAGCTAAGGAGGAATTGACTTCAACCTCAGGTAAATGGTCAGTGGCCTCAGCATTAATTGATGATGGTCTGTTGAGAACACTATTCTCTCTTGCCTTCTCAGTCATCAATGGAGTGAAACAGGGCTGTGTGCTTGCTCCCATGCTTTTTAGCATGATGTTTTCAGCCACATTGACAAATGTTTTCAATGAGGATGAAAACGGCATCAAGGTCAGCTACTGTACTGATGGTAAGTTCTTCAATTTGAAAAGTCTACAAGCCACGACCAAAGCATAATTTTTGTTGGTGCATGATTTTCTGTCTGCAGATGATTGTGCACTCAATGCAGCCTCTGAAGCTGAGATACAACAAAATATGGATCAATTCTCTTCTGCTTGTGCTAATTTTGGCCTAATAATTAACACCAAGAAAGCACAGGTGCTCCATCAGCCACCACCACACCATCCATATGTGGAACCATAGGTTACAACAAATGGAGAAGTTTTGCATGCTGTGGATAAGTTCATTTACCTTGGTAGTGTACTTTCCAGGAATGTACACATTGACAATGAGATTGATGTACTCATTGCCAGAAGCTCAGTGTTTAGGAGGCTCTGAAGAAAAGTTTGATAGAGAAGAGGTATTAGATTAACTACCAAACTGAAGGTCTACAGAGCTGTTGTGCTGACCTCATTGTTATATGCTTGTGAAACATTGACAGTCTACCAGTGCCATGCCAAGAAAACTGAATTGCTTCCATTTGAACTTTCTTAGGAAGATTCTGAGGATTACCTGGCAGGATAAGTTACCAGATACTGAAGTCCTTGCTTGAGCTGAACTGCCAAGTATTCAAACTATGCTTCAGAGATTGCAACTCCGATGGGCTGGCCATGTTGTTCAAATGCAAAATGTATGCTTGCTAAAAAGACTAATTTATGAAGAACTCACATGGGGCAGGAGATCACATGGTGGCCAGAAGAAACAATACAAGGACACTATCAAGTTTTCTCTCAAGAATTCTGGATTTGACTGTGCAACATGGGAGACCTGGCACAGAACTACTCAGCATGGTGTGCCCATATTGGAAAGGGTGCTGTGCTCTTTGAGCAAAGCAGAATTGAGACAGCACAAAGTAAATGCAGGATGTGCAAATTTGGGATATCCACCCCAAATATTCACATGGACTATCTGTGCCCAACCTGTGGTTGCACATTCCAAGCTCATATTGGCTTGATCAACGACAGTTGGGCACACTGAAATTTCACTTTATCATGGTGATGTCATTTTGGTCCCCTTCGAAGATGAAGGACAACAACTAACCAGATGTGTGTGTGTGTATGTATGTGTGTGTGTGTATATATATATGTATGTATATATATGTATATATGTATATGTATATGTAAATGTATATGTATGTGTATCTTCAGTATGAGGAACATGTGCTACTTTGTAGGAACCCTTTATTCCCTTCCTGAGAGTGTTCTCTCATTCCTCATGTTATCCTACTATACTTTGCTTGGGTCTCCCCTTTCTCTCCATTATCTCCCCCATCTTATATTATTCTCATCTCTGTATGTTGTATCCCTTGCTTTCCCTCCCCCAGTAGAATCTAAGGACTCAGAGAGCAAGGATTGTGATACTTTTCATCTTTATTTCCACAGCTATAGCACTATGCAGGGCACTTAATAAGTAGTCAATCAATCAACAAACATTTATTAATCACCTTCCATATGCTAGGCACTGTGCTAAGCCCTGAGTACCTAAATATTTGCTGAATTGAAATGAATTGAAATTAACCAGGGCCAGAGGGAAAGGGTGACTGAGCCTGAGGAAAAGCTACCATAATGAAAGGATATCAGGAGTAGGTAAGTGAGGACCCATGGCTGGTAAGAGTACCTCTGACAGGCTCATAGACCTTCCTCATGAACTTCCACATCACAATGTAGCATCTGTCTTTTTGCACAAGGCATATGCTGATTTTGAGGTTGGTGAGGCTATCCTTGGGGCCACTTCCATTGCCAGACTTTCCTTTGAAAAGGAAAGGGCAGGGCAGGGAGCCAGAATTAAGAAAGCTTGGAGATGTTATGTTTTACTAAAAGAATGGAATCCTCTTCTTTGGCGAATCAGTCATTCCCTTTGCAATTTTTTTTCAAATATTTGCAATAGCATATGCTTGCCAACACAAACTGTCCCAAGACTCATTGTTTGTAATGTTTCTCCACATGTATGGTGATTTTCTTGAGATCAGCTGCGTGGCTGACTAGGAATGCAGAATGTGAGAACATGTTTGAGATGTGTTTGTGCTCTGCTACTTGTGGTCACCCAAAAGCAGTATGAGGCTATAGGCTGTGGCAGTGATTAGCACACAGATTGCTTTTGAAGAGGAAACTCATGAGAGAGTGACAATGATGACAGTGTGCAGCAGTAGTTGAGGAGAAGAGACAAGTATCGATAGCTCCCCCTTTCATTCCCACAGGTGATTTTTCATAAATAAATCTGACTTTCAGATAGTTTTTACACTTTCTACTGTCACGCTGATTCTTCAAGCTACTCATCTTGACTTGTGGTACCAACCCAGGTCCAAATAAGAAAGGAATCAAGGCTGAAAGAGAGAAGGCTTCCATTTCTAAGGTTCATATCTGTCATAGAACCCTTTCCTGGGTGCTTACCCTATTTTCCTTTGGATTATATTATTTGGATTCCTGGCTTATCACTCCCACCCAGATTATGAGCTCCTTGAGGTTAGAGGCTGTTATATTCACTCTTGCATAGTTCTTTACATGTAGACACTAAATATGAAGTTGTTGAATTGACTGGTAAATATTTAATAACTGGCTTTCCAAAACATAGATTAGTTTGAGATGGTTTGGGTTGTACTGGATCTCCTCAGCTTACTTTATAGTGCTGCATTGAGGATTGTCTGAAATGTTATTGAAAACACATTGAAAAATTAAGCATCCTGTACCAATGTATGTTATTGTTGAATCTGGATGTGGGCATACTATGTAGGGGCATGCAATTCAAAGCCCAGGATAAAAGAGACATTGGTGTCACAGAGTGATTGGGGTAGGAAGATAGCATAGCTATTGGGATATAGGTGCAGATAGGTTTTCAGGGACTAGGTTGGTGGTTGGGAGGGAATCATGTCAAGAATGGTTCAATTTCTGTCTGTCCTTATGCGCATATTATTTAATAGTCCAGCATATCTATGTTAGGAAATGTTAAAAAGAATCTATATTTCCTTTTTTCAGCTAGAAAGAGTCATTACCTACAAAGTTAAGGGTGACAAGAGAGGATAAGTACTTTTATCATGTCTACTATAGCAGAGGCACCATACAAAGTGGTGTTGTTTTTTTTTTTTTATGTTTTACTAATACCTCATTTGATTCTCACAACAACACTGTGAAGTAGGTTCTATATGATCCCTATTTTACAGTTGAGGAAACTGAGGCAGACAATGGCAGGATTAATCAACTGCAATTTGTGATTACTCAGTCTCTGAAATGACCAGGGCTTTCAATGACTGGAGAACTCAGCATCAATTCAATTGCACAATTAACTGACTACAATGTGGCAGATAATTGTAATAAGTAACAAAATCAAAATAATTCCTACCTTCAAGGAGCCCACATTCAACTAGAGGGAGAAGAGGGGAAACTCTTCTTAGACATCACACCACACTGTCATAGGTCCTCTTTGAAAACATCAAGATGCATAAATACATGAGAAATAAATATAAACTAATCTGTGGGATAAGGAACACTAAAAATCTGGGGACTCAGGAGAGGTCTCTTAAAAGATGCAGCCTTTGATCTGAACCTCGAAGGGTATAAGGAATTCTAAGAGGGGGAAGTAATGAAGGGAAGCATTCAGAGCTCATGTTGGGGAACAGCAGGTGTGTAGGAAGCACCATACAGACCAGTTTAACTGCAACACAGAGTGCACAAGGGGAAGGATCAGCATTGAGTCAGTTTTGCTGCTTGTCCTTTAACATTTTCATATTCTTGTTTTCCATTTATTGGGCATCTATCTCCTCCCTGTACTCCAATTCCCTCCTGATTATGTCCCTGCTTTGAGTTTGTTAACAATCATATATTGTAGTAGAAAGAACATTAAGATGAGAATTGGTTTCTAGTCCCAGCTAGGCCATTTACTACCTATGAGACTTTGTTGCTTAAAAAACAAATCAATAAACAAGCATTTATTAAATATCTGTTGTGTGATAGATATTGTGCTAGGTTCAGAGAATTAAAAAAAAAAGAAATAAAACAACCCCTGCTCTCAAGATGAGAGCATTACATGGAGGAGACAAAGTGTGTCTCTGTCCCATGTGAACATGTGTAAGTATATATGTGTACATATATGAATATACAAGCACAGTGCTTAGCACCTATTAAGCACTTAATAAATGCCTTTTCATTCATTTGTTCAGATAAAAAAATTGGGGAGTTAAGTGAGGGAAAACACAACCTCATTTTCCTCATGTATGAAATGGAAATAACAATATTTGTCTAGATTTGAAAAGACTTTGAAAGTTATAAAGCATCACATTAATGTAATATGTCACTATGGTCACATAGTTTCCCTGCGCTTTATCCTCAGATTTGCACATGTCAGGTTCTGTCTCTGAATCTGTCTTCCTTTAGCAAGAACTGAGGGTTTGATTTCCTTCATAGTCACTGACTGTGACAAATGAAATCCCTGAGAAGTGCTATCTGGGTAATTAATAATCAATTTTTTAATTAAGCTATTTGGGCTATCAATAAATTGGTGACCAAAGATATCAAGGAAGACCCTGAAATGCTTTAAATCACTCCTGAAAGAGAATTCCCCTGACAAGTGAAAATCAACCATGGTTGGTACACAGTTAATGAGGAGGTGAGCTAAAAGTCTTCAGCTTCTCCTGCTGAAAATATATATTTGATCATGAGATTCAGCAGTCTTAAGGCATCTGGGCAGGGGAAGATATCTCCATTCATACCTCTCTAGCCAGTTTTCTCCTTCAGGAGCTGGGCTGCCCTAAATTCAAATGGAGGGGATCAAGGATAGGGTTCTCTTTGCAAAGCTCTTCCAGACTGGATTCTGTTTATACTCGAAACAGAAATTAAGTCTCACCATTAAGTAGGATCCCACCCATCTAGTTAATGAGCATGTACCTTGGGGGAGAATAGTTATTAACATAATAGTATTAGTAATTTCTCTCATTAGTATCTTCTGCCTGATCCCTCGACGTTGTCTGTTATTGACCAACTTGTTCCTCTGTCCATTCTGTTCCTATTTAAATACTCGTGTACAAACTCTGAATCTTGGACATACTTTGGGTCTTATGCTAATAGGAGTGCTTGTCCACCTTACCACCATCCCTTTGATCTTCAGGCATCCCCCATCAGACTTTAATCTCCAAACCCTAAGATAATTTATCACTGGCCTTATTCTTAAACTCAAAAATTCTCTGCCCTTTCTCAACCTTTCTTTGATCTTAAGTAATTTATTGCCACCTGACTCTTGGTTTTGAGATTCACTACTTTGCTCAAAAACCTTTGATGGCTCTATATAGTCTACAGGGATAACGTCCAAATTTTCTGCCTTGGCATTCAAGACAAGGATGCTGGTCACAGTTCCAGGATCAAAAAGAGTATTTGTGGTCATTCACAAAGCAGTGCACAGTACAGGAGAGTAGTAAACATACCTCTCCCTAGATCATACCACCTTGGAAGAGTCAAAAACTTACAGGTCCCCAGAATTACCTTTGAAAACAAAAGCACAAAAACTGTGAAGTTTGGGATAGTGCCCCCTCCACTTGAGAAGCAGAGCCTTACTTTAGCATAGAATTAAAAGTCAAGAAATAGCCTGTAAAATGAGCAAACAACAGAAAAAAAATTCTGACCATAGAAAGTTACTACAGTAACAAGGAAGGTCAAAATACACATAGAGAAAGAAACAAAATCAAAACTTCTGCATCCAAAGCCTCAAAGAATTGTAGGGATTAGTTTTAAAAGTCAAGTAAGAAATGTAGAAGAAAAATTTGGAAGAGAAATAAGAGTGGTGCCTGAAAATCATGAAAAAAGAGACAACAGTTTGGTAAGGGAGTCACAAAAAGTATTAAAGAAAATAATACCTTAAAAAGCAGAATAGGAGAGGGGATTCTAGAAAGATGGTGGAGTAGGTCAGGAAATGTCAAGCTCTCAAGTTTTTCCTCCACCGGAAATTAAAACAATAACTAGAAACTACTTTGCCCAACTTTATGCCCACAAATTCGATAATCTAAACGAGATGGATGAGTATTTTTAAAAATGAAAATTGCCCAGATTAACAGAAGAGGAAATTGAATACTTAAACAACCCCATCTCAGAAAAAGAAATTGAACAAGCCATCAATGAACTCCCTAGGAAAAAATCTCCAGGGCCAGATGGATTCACAAGTGAATTCTATCAAACATTTAAAGAACAGTTAATTCCAATACTATATAGACTATTTATGAAAATTGGGGAAGAAGGAGTCCTCCCAAATTCTTTCTATGATACAAATATGGTTTTGATACCCAAACCAGGAAGAGACAAAACCGAGAAAGAAAATTATAGACCAATTTCCCTAATGAATATAGATGCAAAAATTTTAAATAAGATTTTAGCAAAATGAATACAGCATCTTGTCATGAGAATAATACATTATGATCAGGTAGGATTCATACCAGGAATGCAGGGCTGGTTCAATATTAGGAAAACTCTTAGCATTATCAATCACATCAACAACAAAGCTAACAAAAACCACATGATTATCTCAATCGATTCAGAAAAAGCTTTTGACAAAATACAACACCCATTCCTATTAAAAACACTGGAGAACATAGGAATAAAGGGAACTTTCCATAAAATAATAAGCAGTATCTATCTAAAACCTTCAGCAAGCATTATATGCAATGGGGATAAGCTAGATGCATTCCCAATAAGATCAGAGGTGAAACAAGGATGTCCATTAGCACCACTATTATTCAATATGGTACTAGAAATGTTAGCTGTACTAATTAGACAAGATAAAGATATTGAAGGAATAAGAATAGCCAAAGAAGAAACTAAGTTATCACTCTTTGCAGATGATATGATGATTTACTTAGAGAATCCCAGAGATTAAAGTAAAAAAATTACTTGAAATAATAAACAACTTTGGCAAAGTTGCAGGTTACAAAATAAACCCACACAAATCTTCTGCATTCCTATATATAAGCAACGAAGTCCAACAGCAAGAAATAGAAAGAGAAATTCCATTTAAAGCTAGGGTAGATACTATAAAATACTTAGGAGTTTACCTGCCAAAACAAACCCAGGGATTATATGAACACAATTACAAGACACTTTTTGCACAAATAAAGTCAGATTTAAGTAAGTAGAAAAACATCAGTTGCTCATGGGTAGGCCGTGCTAATATAATAAAAATGACAATTCTACATAAATTAATTTACTTATTTAGTGCCATACCAATTAAACTATCAGATAATTATTTTCTAGAGCTGGATAAAATAATATCAAAATTCATTTGGAAGAACAAAAGGTCCAGAATATCAAAAGGACTAATGAAAAGAAATGCTTGGGAAGGTGGCCTAGTGCTACCAGACCTCAAATTGTACTATAAAGCAGCAATTATCAAAACCACTTGGTATTGGCTAAGAAACAGAGAGGTAGACAAGTGGAATAGACTTGGCACTCAAGACACAGTAGGCAAGGAATATAGCAACCTCCTGTTTGATAAACCCAAGGACCCCAGCTTCTGGGATAAGAACTCACTGTTCGACAAAAATTGCTGGGAAAACTGGATAACAGTGTGGCAGAAATTAGGCATAGACCCATGCCTGACACCGTACACAAGAATAAAGTCCAAATGGGTACATGATTTAGGTATAAAGATTGATACCATGAATAAACTGGAGAAGCAAGGAATAGTGTATTTATCAGATTTGTGGAGAAGGGAAGAATTTTTTACTAAAGAAGAGATAGAAAGCATTATGAAATGCAAAATGGATAATTTTGATTACATTAAACTGAAAAGTTTTTGCCCAACCAAACCCAATGCAGCCAAAATTCAGAGGGATGTAGTAAATTGGGAAAGAATTTTTACAGCTAAGCTCAGGGATAAAGGCCTCATTTCTAGAATATATAGAAAACTGACTCAAATGTATAATCATACAAGTCATTCCCCAACTGATAAATGGTCAAAGGATATGAACAGGCAATTTTTGGAAGAAGAAATTAAAGCTATCTATAATTATGTGAAAAAATGCTCTAAATCACTTTTGATTAGAGAGATGCAAATCAAAACAACTCTGAGGTACCACATCACACCTATAAGATTGGGAAACATGACAGAACAAGAAAATGATAAATGCTGGAGAGGATGTGGGAGAGTTGGAACACTAATTCATTGCTGGTGGAGCTGTGAGCTCATCCAACCATTCTGGAGAGCAATTTGGAACTATGCCCAAAGAGCTACAAAAATGTGCATATCCTTTGACCCTGCAATATTGCTACTAGGACTGTATCCCCAAGAGATCATAAAAATGGGAAAGGGTCCCACATATACAAAAATATTTATAGCAGCACTCTTTGTAGTTGCCAAAAACTGGAAATCAAGGGGATGCCCATCAATTGGGGAATGGCTGAATAAATTATGGTATATGAATGTAATGGAGTACTATTGTGCCATAAGAAATGATGAACAAGAAGACTTCAGAGAGGCCTGGAAGGACTTATATGATCTGATGCTGAGTGAAAGGAGCAGAACCAGGAGAACGTTGTGCACAGCAACGACCACAGTGTGCAAGAATTTTTTCTGGTAGACTTGGAAATTCATAATAATGCAAGAACTTATTAAAAAAAAATCCCAGTGGTGGATTTCTAAGGCAAAATGCCTTCCACACTCAGAGAAAGAAATATGGAAGTCATTCACAGAATGTAGCAGATCATGTTTGTGTATATGCGTGTTTTTGTGTATCATGTTTTGATTTGTTATATGATTTCTTCCATTTATTTTAGTTGGACTACATAGCATGACTAGTGAAAATGTACTCAATAGGAAAGTATATGCAGAACCTATACAGAATTGTATGTGGTCATGGGGGGGAGGGGGGTAGTGGGGGTAGGTGTGGGGGGATAAAATCTTAATTTTATGGCAGTGATAGTAAAACATTAAAAATAATAATAAAAAACAGTTGAAGCCAAAAATAAATTAATTAATTAATTAATTATTTTTTTGATAAAAAAAAAGATTTTCCTCCACAAAAGAGATAAAATAGCACCTCTGGGCAAACATAGAGCCTTGAAAACAAACAAGAGGAGGGACAGAACAAGGGTCCTTTTGGGATAATTGGAGAAGACCTGAAGAAAAATCCCAGGACTAGATTTCCTCTTTGTGAAGAGTAAGCAACTTCAGGCCAGGGTCAGCATTAACAACAAGCAACAAGCTGCTTAAACAACAAGGGGAAAGCCCTGAGGTTAGCTGAATTGGGAAGCTGCCTCAGCTGCCACCAGAGCTTTTACCCCCAGGACTGTAAGGGGAATTGGGTGTCTAACCTGAGGAAGATCTAGGTAGCCTATGCTCACAAGGAACACTAGATCCAGATGTACTTTGGAGACTGGTAGGGACAAGAAGGAACCACCACATGTCTGGTGAGTGCAAAAGCAGTGGGGTAGGATGTTGCTAACTGTGGTCACTTACAGGAGGCTAGAGGTCTTGTTTTGAGTTTAAGGTTAAAGGGGAGAACTAAAGAGGATCAGAGACCAGAGGCACCATTCCTCCATGCACCAAGAGTAGAGGTGATTATAAAAACTAAATTATCACCCCCCCCCCAAAAAAAATGCACAAGCAAAAGAGAAAGAATCCAAACACAGAGAGCTACTATGGGAATAAAGAAGACCAAGGTTCATCTTTAGAGGAATATACTGAAACAAAGAAACCCTCTTCTACAATGAAAGAGTAATCGTAAATGGCCACCTGCCCCAAAAGAATTCACTAAAGAACTTAAAAAAGATTTTTAAAATCAAACGAGAGAGACTGAGGAAAAATTAAAAAGAAAAATGAGGATAATGCAAGAATAGCAAGATGATTATGTAAAGAAAGTCAACCAATTAGAAAAGGAGATCCAGAATCTTAAGGATGAAAATGACTCCTTGAACATCAGACTAGGGCAAGGGGAAGCCAGTGAAGTTATAAGAGAAGAAGAGATTAAAAAAACAAAATGCAAAGCACAAAAAAATAAAAGAGAATGTAAAACACCTCCCCCAAAAAGCAACAAATCTAGAGAAGAGATCAAGAAGAAAAAACATAAGAATAATTGGACTACCTGAAAGTTCTAATCAAAAAAGGAATCTTGATACCATAATATTTGAAATAAAGAAAATTGTCCTGAAGCATTAGAACAAGAGGGGAAAGTAGAAATAGAAAAAATCCACCAATTCTACAAGGAAAACTCACAGGAATATTATAGTTAAATTCTGAACCCCCCAAATCAAGGGCAAAATATTGCAAACAACAGGAAAAAACAATTTATATATGATGGTACCACAATTAGAATCACATAAGACCTAGCATTGGTGACACTAAAAGATCACAGGTCTTGTAATATTATATATTGAAGAGCAAAAGAACTGGGCCTCTGGATGAAAATATCATCCCCAGCAAAGCTAAGCATAATTTTTAATGGAAAAAATGGACATTTAATCAACTGTCAAACTTTCTGGACTCTGTTTAAAATATTAAAAAAAAAACAAAACAACCCTGAACTCAACAGAAGATTTGACATACAAGAGCCAAGAGAAATATAAAGTACATATTAGTGACCAATTATCAGGGACTCAATAAGGATAGGATGTTTACCTTTTATGTATGGAAAGTGTAAAATCTGTGTCTAATAGTAGTTAGGTAGCTTATAAGAAAGATAGGGATAGATCTGAATGATATGACTTCAAAAAAGGAAAATTATTCAAGAATAGATAAAAGAATGATTTCTATACAAATGAGGTGCAAGAGGAAGAACCAATATAAAGGAATTAGATGGGGGAGTGGTGTTGTTACTTCTGGAAGCCCACTTTCATTGGAAATGGATTTAAGAGGGGAAAATATCTATACTTCCAGAAGAGTATAAAAGTCTTCTAAATTTAAAAAAGAAATAAAACTTTAAAGGGAGAGGGAAGAGAGAAAGGGAAGGATCTTCAGAGGGGAGAGAATAGGTCAAAGGGGTAAACAAAAGGATGTTTAGATTTAGGGGAATGGGAGGATAAGGTAGAGATTGCTAGAGTGGGGGTAGGTTAAGTAATAGGAGGGCAAGGTAGCAGGTAAAAGTAAAGTAGAGGAGTTAGGTGAGATAGGAAAAAAGATACACACAAACATAAAAACAAGATTAGGAGTAGAATCTCTTAGGGAAAGTATATGTTTACATATTATGTATGTAAATATGTATGTATGCATGTATATATGTATAAATGTATGTGTATATCAATACCTAAATATAAACATATCTATGCTCAATTGTGTCCTTGGGGTGGTGAGAAGGGGGAAGTAAGGAAGGGAAAAGAACAAAGTAAAAAGTGTATAGCAGAGAACAAACAAAAACCTCCAAGGAAGCAAAGAAAAACTGGACAGCTTTCAGCTTAATGCACAGTATTTAATATATAGGCTTTCTTGAAATGATAAGTTATTGCTATATATTTTGTATCCTCTCTTATATTCTGCTATGCCGATGATGTTTTTTCTTTTTTTCTTTAATATTTATTTATAATTTTTTTCTTTTCTTATTATGTATTTAAGGTGCAAAAAGAAGAACGTATGTTCTTCTAGACAAAAAGAATTTGTCTAGAATAAAAAAAAGAAAAAGGGATAAAAAAACAGAATAGGTCAAATGGTAAAAAGAGGCAAAAAAATACAATGAAGAGGAAAATGCCTTGAAAAGCAGAATTGGCAAAATGAAAAAACATATTAAAAAATTCACTTAAGAGAAGAACTCTTTAAAAAGTAGAATTAACCAGATGGAAAAGGAGGTACTGAAGAAAATAATTCCTTAAAAATTAGAATTGGACAGGTTGAAGCTAATGACTCTATGAGACATCAAGAAGCAATCAAACAAAATTAAAAGAATGAAAAATAGAAGAAAAGGTGAAATATCTCATTGGAAAAACAACAGACTTGGAAAATAGATCCAGGAGAAATAATTTAAGAATTATTGGACTACCTGAAAGCCATGAACAACACCAAAAAAAAAAGCCTCTATATTATCTTTCAAGAAGTTACTAAGGAAAACTGCCCTGATATTCTAGAAGCAGGGTAAAATAGAAATTGAAAAAATCCACAGATCACCTCCTGAAAGAGATCCCAAAATGAAAACTCCCAGGAATATCATAACCAGATCACAGACCTTTCAGGTCAAGGAGAAAATACTGCAAGCACTCAAAAAGAAACAATTCAAATATTGTGAATCCACACTCAGAATAACACAAGATTGAACAGTTTCTACATTAGGAAATTAGAAAACTTATACAATATGACATTCTGAAGTTCAGAGGAGCTAGGATTACAACCAAGAATCACCTACCCAGCAAAACTGAGTATAATCCTTCAGGGAAAAATTGGACATACAATGAAATAGAGGACTTTCAAGCATTCCTGATGATACGAACAGAGCTGAATAGAAAATTTGACTTTCAAATGCAACATTCAAAAGAAGTATAAAAAGGAAAAGAGAAATCACAAGGGATTTAATAAGATTAAACTGTTTATACTTCCACATAGGAAAATGATATTTATAACTCCTAAAAACTTAGAAGGAGTATACAAAGACAGAAAGCAGAAGTGTGAATTGAATGTGATGGCATGTTTATCCAAAAGCAATAAAATTAAGAAATGAGAAAGAAAAATGTACTGGGAGAAGGGGAAAGGGAGAGGTAGAACAGAATAAATTATCTGGAATAAAAGAGGTCTTAAAGAGATTTTACAGTGGAGGGGAAAATGAGGGATGAGGGGAAGGGAGCACATGAACTCTACTCTCATTGTGTATTGGCTCATAAAGGGAATAATATACATACTCAATTAGGTGCATAAATCTATCTTGCCAAACAGGAAAGCAGGAGGGGAAGGGGATAAGAGAAAGGGGTTGGTAATGGTGGAGCTGATAGAAGGGAGGATGGTTTAGGGGAGGTAAAAGTCAGAAGCAAAATATTTTTTTTCTCAATAGTATTTTATTTTTCTCAATTATATGTAAAGAAAGTTTTCAACATTCATTTTTGTAAAATTTTGGGTCCAAATTTTTCTCCCTCTCTTACTTCCTTCCTCCCTGCCTAAGACAACAAGCCATTTGATATAGGTCATACATGTACAATCATGTTAAACATATTTCCATACTAGTCATGTTGTACAAGAAGAATCAGAACAGAAGGGAAAAACATGAGAAAGAAAAAAATTTTAAAAGTGAAAATAGTATGCTTTGTTCTACATTCAGACCCCATAGTTTCTTTTCTGGATATGGATAGCATTTTCCATCATGAGTCTTTTGCAATTGTCATGGATCCTTGTATTGCTGAAAAGAGCTAAGTTTATCACAGTTAGTCATTACATAATGTAAGTAAAATACTTTTGAGAATGGACAGGGTAAAAGGAGAGAGACAATATGGTAAACAGGAGGAAAATAGGATGGGGGAAATACATAGTTGATAATCATTACTGCAAAAAATTTTTTTCAGTGAGTTTCTCTGATAAAAACTTCATTTCTCAAACATATAATAAACTGAGTCAAATTTTAGAAATAAAAACTATTCCCCAATTGACAAATGGTCAAAGATAAACATGAACAGGCAGTTTTCAGAGAAAGTAATCAAAGCTCTCTATAATGCTTTAAATCACTGTTGATTAGAGAAATGCAAATTAAAACAACTCTGAGCTACTATCTCACACCTGTTAGATTGGCTAATATTTGGAAAAGGAAAATAACAAATGTTGGACTGAATGTGGGAAAATTAAAACACTAATGTTGTTGTTGTTGTTCTGTTTGCGTTTGTCCTTTGTTCTTGAAGAGGACCATGATATCAAGAAAATGATGTGACTTGCAGTTGACCATACTGTGAGTAAGGGAGGGCTGTGCAAGGTCACCAGCCTTAACTTTCTCCTTCAGAGCCATCTAGGTCCAGTGGCCTGATATTCATCAGCACAACTGGAGATGACCCAGGAGGCAACGTGAGACCTTGGCCCTTTCAAAGTAAGGTCTTATCATATTCTCACATGACTTCCATTTCATATTCATAAGGCATGTTATTTAGGTCATTCCTATATGGTCTGATGGTTTTCCCTACTTCTATTTAAATTTGAACTTTGAAATAAGAAGCTCCTGATCTAAATTACAGTCAACTCCAAGTCTTGTTTTAACTGACTGTATATATGTCTCCATCTTTGACTGCAAAACATATAATCAATCTGATTTCTATATTGACCATCTGGTGATGACCATGTGTAGAGATGCCTTTTGGGTTGTTGAAATAAGAATGTTCACTATAACCAGCAAATTATCTTGACAAAACTCTATTAGTCTATGCCCTACTTCGTTTTGTAACCCAAGGCCAAATTTGTATATTATTTCAATTATCTTTTTATTTCCTACTTTAGCATTTAACTCCTCTATGATGAATGTTATGTCTTTTTTTGGTGTTATTTTTGGAATATGTTGTAGGTCTTCAGTGAACCAATCAAGTTTGACATCTTTGACATCAGTGGTTGGAGCTTAGACTTTGAGGGTCTACTCCTCCAAGTTTAATTTTTTTTTTATTAAAGGGGCCATTCCTTGAGCAGCTTTAAGAAGCCTATTCGTTGAATTGGGGTAGTGTTGGTGAAGCTGTATATTGATCAACTATTCTGTAAGGAAATTTGGAGTTATGTCCAATGGGCTATAAAATCATGCATACCCTTTGACAAAGCAATACCACTATTATATCTGTGTCTTGAAGAGATTAAAAAAAGAAAGTGAAAAGACCTATGTATGCAAAAATACTTATAGCAGTTCTCTTAGTGGTGGCAAAGAATTGGAAGTTGAGGGGGTGTCCATCAATTGGGGAGTGGCTGAACAAGTTGTTGTACATGATTGTGATGGAATAATATTGTGCTTTATGAAATGATGAGTGGGATATTCTCAGAGTAACCTGGAAAGACTTGCATAAATTGACACAAAATGAAATCAGCAGAACCAGGAGAACATTGCACACAGTAACAAAAATATTGTATGATGATTTACCTATTCTCAGCAATACAATGATCCAAGACAATTCTGTAGGATTTGTAACGAAAGGTGCTGTCTCCAGAGAAAGAACTGGTAGAACCTGAAAGCAGATCAAAGATACTTTTTCTTTACTTTCTTCATTTTTCTTGGTTTTTTTGTCCATCTTTTCTTTCACAGAATGACTTACATGGAAATACATGTTTTGTATGACTACACATGTATAATCTATGTCAAATTGCTTGCTTTTTCAACAAAGGGGGAAAGGAGGCAGGGAGGGAATTTGGAATGCAAAATTTGAAAAAAAATGTTAAAATTGGTTTTGCATATAATTGGGAAAAATAAAATATTAAACAAAACATACACTGAACATCAAAACAACTGAACTCACTTAGCATCAGTAAATAAGTTACTTTTAAAGGTCACTGAAACCTTCTCTATGTCAAGAGAAAAGGAAGAATGAGGACTTATCACATGTTAGATAAATCCCCAATAGTGATATCTAGACAAGCATTATATAAGATGGAGAAGCATGGATGGGTCACGGGCTACGTTATTGGAGAGAACTCCCTAATTGATGAGATCAAAGCTCTATTTGAGTATTTGCTTGATTCCAGCCTACAAAGTAGCATAACACTATTTCAGTTACTCTTTCTGCATCTTCATCAGGATTTTTCATCTGTTCATTTTTATTTACTTTTTCCTATAGTTGGTATGTGTGATATTTTTCAGTTCTGTTTCCTCTGTGTTATTTCATTGGTTGGAATACTCCTCTATCTTCTGAAGTATTTGACTTGCCCTCCATTGAAAACCCAACCAAGGGTTGTAACTGTACCTTATGCATCTTTATATCCTCAGTACGCACCATAACATCCTAGACACATGCATAGCAGACATTCAATGGGTGATTGTTTTTGACGGTAATAACCAAAGCTGAATGGATGTAGATGTTTTTCTAGTATTTTCAATTTCAGGGTGATTTCACAGACCTGACTCGAGCATTAACACAGTCATATATTTTTAAAGCATCATGCTGCCATGGAAGGCAGCACCTTTGGCTCAAGATTTAACATTCAAATGAGCAATGGCTTCCAGCTTCCCCAGATCTCAGTCCAGTTTCTAGGTCATACCCTTCTGCCTTCTGGCAGAGCTTTTCTCTGGGCCCACAGAATCCTTTTTCATTAAGTGACCTGAGTGGTGACTCAGTTACTTTTCAGAAGTGCAGAAGAAATTTCACTGTTTGTGAATTAAGATGACCAAAGGGTCTGCACCTGGAGAAGGGGGGGAAATGAAACAAACAAACCAGCAAGAGAGCTGTTCTTGTAAGAGAATGGCAAGTTAAGCTCTTCTCAATTGTTATAGGAATTTTCTATGTGACCTAGATTCTTTCACTTCCAGAGAAGGTCACTATCTAGTTCAAGATGCTTTGCTGGCTTCCAGAAAGATTAAATACCAACTTCTCTACTTTCCTCCCCTCTTGGAATGTTACCCATTTTCACTTATATTCTTTAGAAATTCTTTTTACCCTCAGGCTCAGTCCAAGTTTGATTTCCTTTAAGATAACTTTCATGGTTTTGCTCAGTTTCATCACTGCTTAACCCCCCACCCCATCCTCCAAAGACCTCTATCTATCTATCTATCTATCTATCTATCTATCTATCTATCTATCTATCTATCTATCTATCTGTCTGTCTGTCTGTCTGTCTGTCTGTCTGTCTGTCTGTCTATCTATCTATCTATCTATCTATCTATCTATCTATCTATCTATCTATCTATCTATCTATATATATATCATCTATCTATCTGTTTGTCTATCTATACATATCTTGTATTTACTTAGGGTTATAAGTTTATTGCTGAAAGAGATTGTAGAGGTGTTCAAGTCCAACACCACCCATTTTACAGATGGGAACCTGAGGCCTAAATCATTAGTCTGGGGTCATATAGTTCATGTCTGAAGCAAACTTTAAACCTAGGTCTTCCTGCCTCTAAGCTTGTGACTTGATTCTCTATCCCAGGCTGTTTCCTTGTTGGGGGTAGCTATTATATCTCTCCTGTAGACTATAAGCTCATAAAGAACAGGGAAGATCTCATTTTTGTCTTTGTCTTTGCCTACACTTAGCACAATATCTGGCACATAGTAGGCACTTAAATCTTTGATGATTGATTGGTATTCACTGAATTGAATCTCAGGGCTCTAGATTACGTTTATAGATGGACATCAGGATACTTGACCTTGGCCTCCGTCTTGTGGTTATTATGACAATAAAATTTCATAAGTGGTTTTCTGCTTCTTGATACCTAATTGACTAAGTACAGATGAATCTCATGATTGGTGGGGTGGGGTGGGGGAGTGGTGTGTAAGAGGGAGGCAATCAGGGTTAAGTGACTTGCCTAGGGTCACAAGCTAGTGAGTGTTTGAGGTCATATTTGAACTCAGGTTCTCCTGCTCTAGACTGGTGTCACCCAGCTGCCCCACATGACTTTTTTAAGAATTAAATTCTTTTTCAAATTAAAATCTACCATCTTTCTCCCCTGCACTGAGAAAGCAAGCAGATTAACAAAACCCCTATTACAAACATGTATAGTCAAGAAAACCTCCTATCATGTGCCTTTCTTTCCCCCAAATATGCACATATACACACATACATATATAGTGTATATTATATATGTGTTTATACATATACATTTGCACTGTGAGTTCATCACCTTTTTTTCAAAAGGTAAACAGCAATGTTTCATCATAAGACCACTGGAATCATGGTTGGTCATTACATTGATCAGTGCTCCTAAGTCTTTCAAAGTTGATTGTTTACAATATTGTTTTTAGCATATGCATTGTTCTTCTAGTTCTGCTATACTTTGCCTCAGTTCTTATAAGTCTTCTCAGGTTTCTCTGAAATCATCCTCATCCTCATTCTTGTAGCACAATGATATCAAATCATATTCATGTGCTATAACTTATTTAGCCACTCCTCAATGATGAACCTCCTCTCAGTTTCCAAATCTTTGCTATCACAAAAAAGAGCTACTATAAATATTTTTGTACATATGCCTCCTTCCTTCTTTCTTTGTCTCCTTTGGGGTATGGATCTAATAGTGGTATTTCTGGGTCAAAGAACTTTTGGGGTATAGATCCATATTGCTTTCCTAAAGGGCTGGACCAGTTTACAGATCCAGAAACAATACGTTAAAGTAGCTATTTTGCCACAGCCCCTCTAGCATCTGTCATTTTCTTTTATGTCAACTTTTTATGTCTTTATGTCTTTTTTGTCAACTTTGTCATTCTGATGAATGTGAGACAGTATCTGTAAGCTGTTTGAATTTACATTTTTCTAATTATTAGCAATTTAGAACTTTTTTTTTCATATGGCTACTGATAACTTGAATGTCTTCCTCTCAAAATTGTGTATTCATATCCTTTGGCCATTTTATCATTTGGGGAATGGCTCTTATTCTTATCCATTTGACTCATTTGTTTCTTAGATAAGAGACCCATAAGAGACATTTACAGCAAATACAGCAGATACACGTAATTCAATTAGGCAGGTGAGTGTATCTCTCCTGGGCTAATTTGAAAGTTCCAAAGGCTTTAAGGAGACAAAGACCTTTCTTGAAAGATGACTTACTCTTTTTTCCACCTAGTGAACTTCCATCACCCTCTTGCCTCAGAATAGGGAAATTCCTAATAATGAACATTGCTTATGTAGCCATGGTGCGTTTTCAAGGGCATGATCGATTGTGCTTCCAGACCAGTCCCAAATTCCCAAATTCAAGTAAGCAAATCTCTATGGAGAAGGGTCCAGCCAACCCCACCAACTGCTGACTAGCCATCACCTAAAAGATATGTAAGCCAGCCTAGCTGAATCAGCAGACAACCTAGAGGGAGAAATTGGTGGCATCTACCAGGAAAGTCAAATCACTGTCACCATCTTGACTACCACTTTCCCTCACACTCTACTGGAGATAGCCCATAAATGCCCAGGAGCTCCAAGGAATAGCAGTGTCCCCCCAGACTACTGGCTCTGCTTCCAGTCCAGACCCCATAGCTATCAACCAGAGAACCAACCTCTTTGGTAGTTCAGTCTAGAAAGTGATTTAAAAAAATGGGGGTGATGAAGCTCCACCTTTCCAGTAGTCACAGTTCCCAAAGACCTGGAAAAGAAAGTTCTCATACAAAAGTGCTTGTCACTGTCTAAAGGCAAAAGTTGATAGGATTTTGATCAGTAGAAATGACATTAGGGAAGATGAATTTCCATTTATTTTTCTACTGTGTTCTAGGAACCACTGAATCTTTCTATCTACCCTGAAGTTGAAACTTTCTAGATGTGTGTTAGCCCCTATTAGAAGGGGAGCTCCTTGAGAGAAGAGACAGTCTACCTTTTCTGTTGGTATCCTCAGTGCTTATCACAATGCTTGGCACACAATAAACATTTGATCTATGCTTTTCCATTTATTCATTCACATAAAAATCTTGGTTGTGAAAAATCAAGCTACCCCCAACTCCCCTTTTAAAGAATACTAAGTCTTTAAATGAAGGTCATATTTTTTCCCATCCATAAATAATCACAAATCCCCAGAGTGTTTATGGGGCACTCTTTACTCAGAAACCATAGAGAACACTTTATGAGTAATTAGATGTGGCAGTAATAAGATATTCCATGATTCCAGTTTCAGAATGCTGAGATTCTGGGTAAGGCTATGGCACAATCAATAAAAATGATGCCAGACCACTGCTTTGATATGATCTTAGAGTGATTGGTAGAAACTTCACAGACTTAGAGTCTTTGGAAGATTCTTGAAACCTGAACTGATATATACAATTTATCTGAGCATCAGGTATCTCTACTTAATCAGAAGGGAAGAAACAGATCAAGGAGTTCTGAGAAGTTTCCCCAACTTATATAATAGTAACTATCATTTACATAGAGCCTACTAGGTGTCAAGAATTATGCGAAGGGCTTTACAATTATCTCATTTGTTCCTCATAAATAAGAGGATGTTCATCATTGGGAATGACTAAATAAGTTATAGTGCACAAATATGACATGATATCATTGTGCTATAGGAATGATAATGGGGGTGTGGAGCCAAGATGGTGGAGTAGAAAGACACACATGTGCAGGGTCTCCCCACACAGCCCATAAAATACCTGTAGAGAGGGGCTCTCAACAAATTTTGAAGCAGCAGAAGTGGAGAACAACAGAGTAGAGGAGATTTCCAGCCCAGGGTGACCTGAAAGGCCCATGGGAAACACCAGCTGCACCTGACAGGGACAGGAGCATGGAGGCCAGCCCAGCCTTGGCCACACAGCACACAGCTCGTGAACAGCCCTCGTGGGTGGAATCTCCAGTCTAGGAATCCCCAGTCACAGAAGCAGTGGGCCCACAGATCCCTCAACCCACAGGCACCAAAGGTAAGTGACGGGGTTTTTTCAGCTGGCTGAGAAGGGAGAAGGGCCTTTCTATAGCTCTTGCCTCAAGCAGCAGTCAGCAGAGGTCGCATTGGGAAGGGGGCAGGAGTTCTCATGGTAGCCCCTACAGCAGCCCAAGACCATTGCTGGATCGTACAATCCCTTGGGGGCACTGAGGGAGCTGGTCTTTGTCTCCCACTGAATGGTGGCCCTGCCCCCACAGCTTGACTGAATCCCACCCTCCGAGTGCTAGCTTGGCAGAACTGGAGGTCAGATGCCTGTGGAGAGGAAACTCTGCCAAGATTCTGGGAACAAAAATCCTTCTCTGTGCCCAGACCAGTACACACTTGATTGTGTCACCTTGGAGGAACTGATATCCTACAGGTCCCCAGACTATACCCTACTCTTGACAAAGAACCCAAAAGTCAAGTAACTGGTTGGGAAAATGCCCAAAAAAGGGAAAAAAAATAAAACCATAGAAGGTTACTTTCTTGGTGAACAGATATCTCCTCCCATTCTTTTGGATGAGGAAGAACAAAGCTTACCATCAGGGAAAGACATAAAAGTCAAGGCTTCTGTATCCCAAACATCCAAAATAAACATTCAATGGACTCAGGCCATGGAAGAGCTCAAAAAGGATTTTGAAAATCAAGTTAGAGAGGTGGAGGAAAAACTGGAAAGAGAAATGAGAGAGATGCAAGAAAAGCATGAAAATCAGGTCAACACCTTGCTAAAGGAGACCCAAAAAAATGCTGAAGAAAATAACACCTTGAAAAATAGGCTAACTCAATTGGCAAAAGAGATTCAAAAAGCCAATGAGGAGAAGAATGTTTTCAAAAGAAGAATTAGCCAAATGGAAAAGGAGGTTCAAAATCTCACTGAAGAAAAGAGTTCTTTAAAAATTAGAATGGAACAGATGGAGGCTAATGACTTTATGAGAAACCAAGAAATCACAAAACAAAACCAAAAGAATGAAAAAGTAGAAGATAATGTGAAATATCTCATTGGAAAAACAACTGACCTGGAAAATAGAGCCAGGAGAGACAATTTAAAAATTATGGGACTACTTGAAAGCCATGATCAAAAAAGAGCCTAGACATCATCTTTCATGAAATTATCAAAGAAAACTGCCCTGACATTCTAGAACCAGGGGGCAAAATAAATATTGAAAGAATCCACCAATCACCTCCTGAAAGAGATCCAAAAAGAGAAACTCCTAAGAACATTGTGGCCAAATTCCAGAGTTCTCAGGACAAGGAGAAAATATTGCAAGCAACTAGAAAGAAACAATTCAAGTGTTGTGGAAATATAATCAGGATAACACAAGATCTAGCAGCTTCTACATTAAGGGATCAAAAGGCATGGAATATGATATTCCAGAAGTCAAAGGAACTAGGACTAAAACCAAGAATCACCTACCCAACAAAACTGAGTATAATACTTCAGAGGAAAAAATGGTCTTTCAATGATATTGGGGACTTTCAAGCATTCTTGCTGAAAAGACCAGAACTGAAAAGAAAATTTGACCTTCAAACACAAGAATCAAGAGAAGCATGAAAAAGTAAACAGCAAAGAGAAATCATAAGGGACTTACTAAAGTTGAACTGTTTACATTCCTACATGGATAGACAATATTTGTAACTCTTGAAACTTTTTTTAGTATCTGAGTAGTTGGTGGGATTACACAGAGAGAGAGAGAGAGACAGAGAGAGACAGAGAGACAGAGACAGAGACAGAGACAGAGAGCACAGGGTGAATTGAATAGGATGGGATCATATCTTTAAAAAATGAAATTAAGTGGTGAGAGAGAAATATATTGGGAGAAGAAAGGGAGAAATGGAATGGGGCAAATTATCTCTCATAAAAGAGGCAAGTAAAAGACTTTTCAGTGGAGGGAAAAAGAAGGGAGGTGAGAGAAAAACATGAAGCTTACTCCCATCACATTCGACTAAAGGAAGGAATAAAACATGCACTCATTTTGGTATGAAAACCTATCTTACAATACAGGAAAGTGGGGGAGAAGGGGATAAGTAGGGTAGGGGGAATGATGGAAGGGAGCGCAGTGGGAGGAGGGAGCAATTTGAAGTCAACACTCTTGGGGAGGGACAGGATCAAAAGAGAGAATAGAAGCAATGGGGGGCAGGATAGGATGGAGGGAAATATAATTAGTCTTACACAACATGACTATTGTGGAAGTCATTTGCAAAACTACACAGATATGGCCTATATTGAATTGCTTGCTTCCCAAAGGGAATGGGTGGGGAGGGAGGGATGGGGAGAAGTTGGAACTCAAAGTTTTAGGAACAACTGCTGAGTATTGTTCTTGCAACTAGGAAACAGAAATACAGGTAATGGAGTATAGAAAGTTATCTTGCCTTACCAAAAGAGAAGATGGGGATAAGGGAAGGGAAGGATGTTTGAAGAGAGGGCAGATTGGTGACAGGGGAAATTAGAATGCTTGGTGTTTTGGGATGGGGGAAGGGAAGAAATGGGGAGAAAATTTGGAACCCAAAATTTTGTGGAAATGAATGTTGAAAAGTTAAATAAATAAATTTAAAAAAAAAAAGAATGATTATGGGGATGATTTCAGAGAAACCTGGGAAGACTTATATGAACTGAGGCAATGCATAATAAAACTAGAAGAACAATTTATGCACTAACAACAGTATTGTAAATTATAGGTAGGTGCTATTAATATCCCCATTTTATAGATGGAGAAACTGAGTCAGACAGAATAAGTGAATTTCCCAGGGTCATACAACTAGGGAAAATTTTAATTTGAGTTTTCTTGACTCCAGTACCAGCACTCTATCTGCTGCACTCTCAGGGGCCATATACACCCAAAAAACCCAAAAAGCAAAAAAACAAAATCAGGTTATTCATGATACTTTTACCTCCCTATCCAATTATCTTGTATTTACCTTGAATATTTATTTTTCATGTATTTTATATATGCATTCTATGTACACATTGTTTCAGCCTAATAGAAAGTAAATTCTTTCAGGACAGATTCCATGACATTTGTATATCCAGAACCTAGCACAGTGCCAGGCACTTAGTAGGTACTTCATATACCATTGTTGGTTGGCTGATTAATTGAAAGAAAACTGAAATAGTAGTTCCTATTTGGCCACCATCTTGAGAAAATCACTTGTCCTCTCTGTCATTTTTCTTCTGCCTCTTTCCCCCATAAAACAATGTGTGTAAAATGTATTGTAAAACCTTAAAGTTCATTTCAATGTACAAGTCAGTCACTATTGTTTTCTGTAAAATGGAGTAGCTGGATCAAAGTTTTAGAAGAGAAAGGGGATTTAAAGGTGTTTCAATGCAACATCTTCTTGTTATGGGGGAGGAAGCAAAGACAGAGGTGATAAGTGACTTCCCCAAGGTAATTAACAAATAGTCTGTGTTCCTCAAACATGATGCTTCATCTCTAGGCTCTGAGTGTTTTCACTGGCTTTCCCAATGCCTGGAATTCTCTGCCTCCTTATCTCCCCCTCCTGTCTTCTCTGGCTTCCTTGAAGTCCCAGCTAAAATCCTGCCTTGTGTAAGAAACATCTCAGTCCTACATAATCTAACTGCCTTCTCTCTGAAACTACTCCCAGTTTATCATGTCCATATTTTGTTTGCATAAACCTGTTTCTAGGTTGTTTCCCCACTTGAATTGGTAGCTCCTCCCAGGGCACTGATTGTTATTTATCTTTCTTTGTATCCCCAGCATTTAGCACAGTACCTGACACATAATAGGTACTTAGTAAATGTTAGTTGATTGACTGACTGAAGGGCAGGATTTTGACCCTGGTCCAAATCCAGTGCTCTTTCCACTCGACCCCTTTCATGACTCTTCTGGTTCTTATTACTTAGGAATCTGATGACATTCCCCCAGTTAGGGGTTTTAAGGGCACATGGTCTGGAAGACCAGCAGGTATGACTGGGTTTTCATGTGGCTGCAATATAAATGACACGTCTCTCTGAACCCCCTTTGTAACAAGTGCTAGGACTTGGTGGATGCTCAGCAGGGTTTGGAATTTCAGCTGAGAAGAAGCAGGAGCTCTCCCACACACATCGCAAGTGTTGAACCACCACTGTGGTTTTCCTGGAAGCCTCTTAAATGGCTTTCAGAGCATTCTTTGTTGGGGCCCAACATTCTTTGGCAGGGCTGCCATAGCCACGGGGTGTGGTTAGCAAGCCACATCCTTTGGGGTGTGCTGTGGGTTGCTGTGCAGCGTGGCACGTAAGGACCGTAGCTTAGGGGACCCTTTGCTCCAAGGGAAGCTTGATCGAATTGGCATCAGAAGTTGTTGTTCAATCATTTTTCAGTCTTGTCTGACTCTCCATGACCCCATTTGGGGTTTTCTTGGCAAAAACACTGGAGTTGTTTGCCATTTCCTTTTCCAGCTCATTTTACAGATGAGGAAACTGAGGCAAATAGGGTTAAGTGACTTGCCTAGGGTCACACAGCTAATAAATGTCTGAGGCTAGATTTGAATTTAGGAAGAGCAGTCTTCCTAACTTTATCTACTTTGCCACCTATCATCAAATTTTAAATCTGTTGCTTGCTACCTGTGTGACCTTAGGCAGATCACTTAACTTTTGCAGACTCAGTTTTCATCATCTATAAAATGAAAGGGTTGAACTAGATAGCTTACCTTGAAGGTCCCTTCTAGGTATAAACTTGTGGTAGTATGAATGAATAAATGTTTCACCCTTTTCTATACGATGGGAAGGCCCAGGTCTTAGAATAGCCTCAGTTTTGCCATTATTACTGGGTTAGACAGAGCATGTGTGGATGTTCATTGCTTAGTTCAAATCTGACACATGCAACTATTCAAATCTAGCACATGTAACTTACATGTAATAGTCTTCCTGGCTCTAAGGTCTTAACTCCGTCAACCTAGCTGACCCTGCAGTGGATTTATTCAACAGCTAAGCCAATACATCCTGGAAGCAACCATTTCTGGCTAAGCAAGGGAACAACTCTTCCATTACTTTTCTCATCCCAAGTCAAGCTTTCTGAAAATTCCTCCAATGGAAAAAAAGTTTCCCAAGGCCAGGAGTTGTAGGCTAACCCCCCTCCCTGATCCCATGTGTTCTCTCTATGTATGACTCACTGAAATGGTACTTAAACCCCCTCCCTCCATGTGTATGTGTTTGTGTGCAAAAAGATAACATACTCCCCCAGATTGGGGAGGATTGTTTTTTTTTTAATTTTTTAACTACTTTTTTTGGACTATACCTTTTCAGTAAACATAATTTTTAAAAGCTAATGGAAGGAGAAGAAGTTTGGACCTGCTGTAGCTCTCCCCGCATAGCCCATAAAATACCTGTAAAAAATTACTCTAAACAAATTCTAGAGCAGTAAAAACCACAAAATGAAAGAGTGAAAGAGATTTCCAGCCCAACACAGCTGGAAGGTTGACAGGAAAGGTCTATTCCACCAGACTCGGAGCAGAGCCTTGGCCCAACCTTGGTCCCATGGCAGTGACTAGATTGAAGCAGGCTTCAGGGTGCAGAATCATGGGAGGCAGCTAGGGTTCCCAGATTTCTCAACACACAAATGCTAAAGACAGCTTCAAAGGTCAGTGAGAAAGCTCTTTCACCTGGGTGAGAAGGGAGCACAGTCTAACCCTGGCCCCAGGACCAGGACTTCGGCAGCCACTGTGGCACAGCTGTACAGTGTCCGTTTTTGGAGCCCTCAGTCTAAAGACCCTGAGAGAATTGAGCAGCTGATCTGGGTCTCAGTCCTGAGTGGCAGCCCTGGGATGAGGAAGAGTGCTGGTGTGGTGGAGCAGGTGGAGGCTCTGGAGAGGGAGCCCTACTCACAGATCCTGGGCAGAAAAGCTTGGGGTTGCTTCTAGACTGGAGCATAGGTCAGGAGAGGAGTAGACTCCTCTCTCTTGATTGTGCCACCTTGGAGGAACTGAGAACGTACAAGTCTCCAGAGTCCTCTTGACAAAGGACTTAAAAGTCAAGTACCTGGCTGGGAAAATTCCCAAAAAGGGGAAAAAATGAGACTATAGAAGGCTCCTTTCTTGGTGAACAAGGATTTTCTTCCATCCTTTTGAATGAGGAAGAGCAAAGCATACCATCAGAGGAAGACATAAAAGTCAAGTCTTCTGCATCCAAAACTTTAAAAAATATGCAATGGTCTTAGGCCATGGAAGAGCTCAAAAAGGATTTTGAAAATCAAGTAAGAGAGGTAGAGGAAAAACTGGGAAGAGAAATGAGAGTGATGCAAGAAAATCATGAAAAACAAGTCAACAGATGGCTAAAGGAGACCCAAAAAATGCTGAAGAAAATAATACCTTTAAAAATAGACTAACCCAAATTGCAAAAGAGGTTCAAAAAGTCAATGGGGAGAAGAATGTTTTAAAAAACAGAATTAACCAAATGGAAAATGAGGTTCAAAAACTCATTGAAGAAAATAGTTCTTTAAAAATTAGAATGGAGCCGATAGAAGCTAAGGACTTTACGAGAAACCAAGAAATTACAAACAAAACCAAAGAATGAAAAAATAGAAGAAAATGTGAACTATTTCATTGGAAAAACAACTGATCTGGAAAATAGATCCAGGAGAGATAATTTAAAAATTATGAGATTATCTGAAAGCCATGATCAAAAAAAAAAAAGACTAGACATCATCGTTCATGAAATCATCAAGGAAAACTACCCTGATATTCTAGAACCAGAGGATAAGATAAATATTGAAAGAATTCACTGTTCACATCCTGAAAGAGATCCCAAAAGGAAAACTACTAGGAATATTGTAGCCAAATTCCAGAGTTCCCAGGTTAAGGAGAAAATATTGCAAGAAGCCAGAAAGAAACAATTTGAGTATTGTGGAAATACAATCAGGATAACACAAGATTTAGCAGCTTCTGCATTAAGGGCTGGAATGTGATATTCCAGAAGTCAAAGGAACTAGAACTAAAACCAAGAATCACCTACCCAGCAAAACTGAGTATAATACTTCAGGGAAAAAATGGGCATTCAATGAAACAGAGGATTTCAAGCATTCTTGGTGAAAAGACCAGAGCTGATTAGAAAATTTGACTTTCAAACACAAGAATCAAGAGAAGCTTGAAAAGGCAAATGGAAAAGAGAAATCATAAGGAACTTACTAAAATTGAACTGTTTACATTCCTACATGGAAAGATAATATTTGTAACTCCTGAAACTTTTCTCAGTATTTGGTTAGTTGGAGAGATTGTATACATACATGCATTCATATATAGATATCTATCTATCTATATACACAGGGTGAGTTGAATAGGAAGGGATGACATCTAAAAAATAAAATTAAGGAGTAAGAGAGGAATGTATTGGGAGGAGAAAGGGAAAAATGAAATGGGACAAATTATCTCTCATAAAAGGCAAGAAAAAGCTTTTCAATGGAGGGGAAAAGGGAGGAGGTAAGAGGGAAAAAGTGAAGCTTACTCTCATCACATTTGGCTCTAGAAGGGAATAGAGTGCACACTCAATTTGGTATGAAAATCTATCTTACACTACAAGAAAGTAAGGGAGAAGGGGATAAGTGGGGTGTGTGTGGGGATTATAGAAGGGAGGGCAAATTGCAGGAGGAAGTAATTAGAAGTAAACACTTTAGAGGAAGGATAAGATCAAAAGAGAGAATAGAATAAATTGGGGGGCAGGACAGGATGGAGGGAAATATAGTTAGTCTTTCACAACATGACTATTATGAAACTCTTTTGCATAACTGCACATGTATAGCTTATGTTGAATTGATTGCCTTCTCAGTGGGGATCCAGCGTTTATTTTTGTTGTCTCAGTTCTGCTTTGCTCAAAGAGTACAGCACCTTTTCTTATGTGGGCACACCATGCTGAGTGGTCCTGTGCCAATGTCTCCCATGTTGCACAGTCAAATCCAAAGTTCTTGAGAGAGACCTTGAGAGTGTCCTTGTATTATTTCTTCTGGCCACCATATGATCTCCTGCCCCATGCGAGTACTCCATAAAATAGTCTTTTTGGCAAGCATACATTTTGCATTCAAACACTGTGGCCAGACCATTGGAGTTGAGCTCTCTGAAGCATAGTTTGAATACTTGGCAGTTCAGCTCAAGCAAGGACTTCAGTGTCTGGTACCTTATCCTGCCAGATGATCCTCAGAATCTTCCTAAGACTGTTCAAATGGAAGCGATTCAGTTTCCTGTCATGGCACTGGTAGACTGTCCATGTTTCACAAGCATATAACAATGAGGTCAATGCAATAGCTCTGTAGACCTTCAGTTTGGTGGTCAGTCTAAAATCTCTTCTCTCCCAAACTTTTCTTTGGAGCCTCCCAATCACTGAGCTAGCTCTGGCAATGTGTGAATCAACCTTACTGTCAATGTGTACATCCCTGGAAAGTACACTACCAAGGTAAGTAAATTTATCCACAGCATTCAAAACTTCTCCATTTGCTGTTACCTACGGTCCCACATATGGATGGTGTGGTAGTGACTGATGGAGCACCTGTGCTTTTGTGGTGCTAATTATTAGGCCAAAATTAGCACAGGCAGCAGAAAATTGATCTATACTTTGTTGCATCTCAGCTTCAGAGGCTAAATTGAGTGTGCAATCATCTGCAAACAGAAAATCATGCACCAACACTCCCTCCATTTTGGTCTTGGCTTGTAACCTTTTCAAATTGAAGAACTTACCATCAGTACAGTAGTTGACCTTGATCCCATGTTCATCCTCATTGAAAGCATTTGTTTACATGGCTGAAAACATGCTAAAAAGCATGGGAGCAAGCACACATCCCTGTTTCACTCCACTGGTGACTGGGAAGGCACGAGAACTTTGTCCACCATCCAGAATCTGGGCAAACATGCCATCATGAAATTGACATACAATATTGATGAACTTCTCCAGGCAACCAAAATTTTCCATAAGCCCTCCTGACTAACAGTGTCAAAAGCCTTGGTCAGATGCACAAACGTTGTGTACAGACCTCTGTTGTGTTCCTAGCATTTCTCCTGGAGTTGTCGGGCAGCAAGCACCATATCAACAGTTCCTTGGTCCTTTCTAAAGCCACACGGGCCCTCAGGTATATGACCATCTTTCAGGTGAAGGATCAGCCTATTAAGCAGGACTCTAGCAAGAATTCTGCCAGTAGTGACTAAGAGAGAGATCCCCCTGTGATTGTCTCAGGACAATCTATTCCCTTTACCCTTATAGAGATGGACTATGGAGGCATCCTTGAACTCCTGGGGGATAACCTCCTCTTGCCATATAATCTGGAAAATTTCAATCAGCTTTTGTATGAGCAATGGTCCCCCTACCTTGTAAATCTCAGCTGGAATAGAATCAACACCAGGGGCTTTGCCACATGAAAGGAGCCTAATGGCCCTCAAAACCTCTTCTTCAGTTGGAAGTTCAGCTAAGGAGGGATTGACTTCAACTTGAGGTAAATGGTTAATGGCCTCAACATTGATTGATGATGGTCTGTTGAGAACACTATGGAAGCATTCAGCCCATCTCTCTAGGATCATGTCCTTATCACTAATCAACGTGACTCCATCAGCACTGAGTAGTTGTGATGCACCATAGGTTTTTGGTCCATAAATAGCTTTCAGGGAACCATAGAAGCACTTTGTATTGTTAGTATCAGTATAAAACTGAATTTCATCTGCCTTCTTACTGAGCCAGGAATCCTGCATCTCTCTTAGTTTTGCTTATACTTTGCTTTTGATGGCATTAAATGCTGCCTTCTTAGAGGTGGATGAACTATCCTGCTGGTAAATCCTATGGAGTTCTTGTTTTTCATTTAACAGCTTCTGAATTTTCCCATCATTTTCATAGAACCAGTCTTGGTGTTTGGGAGTGTTCTGACCCAGATGAGCAAATGGATTGCTGTACACCAAATATCTGAACGCTGTCCACTCCTTTTCTGCTCCACTGTTACCAACTGTGTGTTGGCTCCACTTTCCCTCCAAGTCAGCAGCAAACTGTTCACACTCAGAGAAGAGATATAATTTATTGACATTAATTCTTCCTTCAGTCATTTTACCTTGGGCACAGCACTTTTGATTAATGTAAATATTTAGCTTGGAAAGGATAAGTCTATGATCAGTCTAGCACTCTGCACCACACGTTGCCTTTGTCACCCTCACATCTTGTCTGTCTCTTCTCCTTACAATCACATAATCTATTAGATACCAATGTTTGCTGTGAGGATGCATTCATGAAGTTTTATTGCATTTAGGTAAATGGAAGACAGTATTGGTGATGAGAAGGTCATGTGATGCACAAGTCTTCAGCAGTAAATGACCATTGCTATTGCTGTTTCCAATTCCATTCCTCCCTAGGACTCTCTGCCAAGTCTGGTAGTCTGAGCCTACTCTAGCATTAAAGTCACCCAGAATTATAAGCTTGTCTTCTTTTGGCACATTGACGATAAGGATCTCTAGGTATTTATAAAATTTGTCTTTGACTTCATCAGGGTTTGTCATGGTGGGAGCATAGGCACTGATGATGGTGGCATGGTGTTTTCCTGTGAGTGGCAATTGCATTGTCATCAGCCTGTCATTCACTCCTTTTGACAGGCATGCCAGCTTGCTGATTAGATTGGTTTTGATTGCAAAACCCACACCAACTTCATGGTGCTCCCTTTCACTGTTCCCACTCCAGAAAAAGGTGTATCCAGCTCCAACTTCAGTAAGCTGAGCTTCATTTGCCAGCCTTGTTTCACTCAGGGCTGCTATTTGGATGCAATCCTTTTTGAGTTCTCTTGCAGCAAGAGCAGTTCTTCTTTCAGGTCTACTGGATTTTGTGCTGTCTATTATTGTGTGCATGTTGCATGTGCTGATGATGAGTGGAATCATCTTTGCAGATGTCTTCGTACTTTTTTTTTGTTTTGACTGTATGGGGGATTCCCTGCATTCCATGGTAATCAGGTCAGGGTTAAGTAAGTAGGTAATGTTTAGGGCACCTTTTCTAGCCCCCTTCCTCACACCAGGAGGTGAGCAGTGAGATCCTTAAAAGACTACTCAGACACCCAGGGGGCTGCCGAGTCCCACTGCTGCTTGCAATGAGGAAAGACCCTATGGCTTGGGCCACCTATGTGCAGGGTTGTGACTACAGCTCCCAGTGTATCTGCACCTGTTGCTTCATCACTTGTCTATCGCCACAGAACTTTGAGGTATAATGGTGAAATGGTATGGGTGATGTCTTTTGATTCGTATGTAAACTGGATTTAAGTGAGGTAGAGTTGCACTAACGCATCAGCCTCACTTTCTCCTAAAGAGTCATCATAGTCTAGTGTCAGGACAGAGTCAAAACAACTGGCAGTGGCTCAGGGTGCAGTGGATGACCTTGGCGTCTTGGATGGCTAACCAAGTTCTAAGTGCTTCATATCACCTGCTTCATCTGCCTTCATGACCATTGGAACAAATTATCCTCATCTGCCCATTCCACCAGATGAAGTCTTCACATGCTTGGGGTAGACACCCCCCTAACTCACCAATGGGTCTGAGAATCCTTGATTACCCTCAACCTGATTTGGCCCGTCTGCCAATATGGTTTATCAGAGTGTGGCCACTGCGCATGCTGCAGCTTCTTGGAGCCACAGGTGAGAGTTAGGTGGAACAGGTGGATACTTAAAGGTGGGAAGAGCCTTGAAAAGGGCTCGGCAGCCATCACACCATAGGTACTGGTACTGATCCCCCCTGAACACACCCTACACCCCAAGGAGAAGAGAATAAGCACTTACTTAAAACCTACTATATGCTGGCACTATGCTAAGCCCTTGTTTCATTTAATCCTCACAACAATTCTGTCAAGAAGGTGCTGTTATTATTATAAGTTAAAGAATTCTCCAGAACTTTCTCATTTTGATAATGGGATCTTGTCACACAGCAATGAGAGGTTATAATACCTTTACATCTTCTGGGTCCATACCCAATCATCTTCTTGTCCTTATTTCCAAAGTTCTCAAATAATAGAATATCACTCTCTCTGTCATTTGCAAGTAGCAAATGATCACTTTTGCAATAAGTGAAGAGAAAAAGAGAACAATAATTGAAATTTATATAAAGTGTTTTAAAATTTACAAAGTGCTATGTATACAATAGCTATCTATGTATCTGTCTATCTATCTATCCATCTACACACCTCTCTATCTATGTTCATCTCATTTGAGCCTCAACAATGTGATATAGGTACTAGAATTAGAATTATCGCCATTTCACAGATGAGAAAACTGAGACTTACATTGGACAAGACATTTTTTGTCTTTGAGCCTCATTTTCCTGATTTATAAAAAGAAAAGGCTTAAATTTATCTCTAAAAAGTCCTTCAGAGTTAACATTCTGTGTCATTTGTCCATTTTGCAACATTTATTTTTTCTGTCAGAGTGCTTCTTAATCACCTCTCCTTACCATCAGTTTGTCTGTGCTTAGGGAATGAGGGGGAAGACAGAGGACAAGAGAACAATGATTTATTAAACATCCACTATGTGCCGGGCATTGTGCTAAATGCTTCTATTATTTTGAAAGTGACAAAAGTAGCTTTATTTATAACATAACATGATGCATTCCCAAATTGAGCAGCAAAAAATTGTTGTACAGATGCCATTTTGAATAATTCCCATTGTTCAGTGTCAAGGACTGTGTTGTCAAAATTCAGGCCTGGGAATGGCATAAAATGTGTTTTCAGTGCCTGAAGTCAATGCTGAAGGAAAGTTAGGTACGTGGATTATGTACGTGGTGGATTTGGAGCAAGGAGACCCAAGCTCTCAGCTCAGACCCCTAGTGACTCCAAAACAAGTCACTTAAAGTCTATTTGCCTCAGGCACTCTAGATTTAATCTGCTCTATTTCACTGATGAAATCCCAGGTCTTGGTGGACAAGCGCTGACTTGTCTGCCCCACCATTTGCTTTACAGAAGGCGTCACTCCCCACTCTCTCCCTCTTAAATATTCATCTCCTAGGAGGGTGATAAACAACACTATGTTCAGACAGTTTTGAGTAGTAGTCTGCAGACTCTCTGAAGTCAGGAGTCCAGTAAGCAGAAAGGGAACTATTCGGAAGTTAACTGGTCTGGAGTAAACTCCCTGTTGTTGTTCAGTCATGTCTGAATCTTTGTGAGCCCATTTGGGGTTTTCTTGGCAAAGATACTGGAGTAGTTTGCCATTTCCTTCTCCAGCTCATTTTACAGATGAGAAAACTGAGGCAAGCAGAGTTAGTGATTTGCCCACAGTCACATAGCTAGTAAATGTCAGAAGATAGATTTGAACTCTGAAAGATAAGGTCTTCTGACTCCAGGCTTGGCGCTCTATCCACTGCACCACCTAGGTGCCCAAATCCCAAACCACTACCACCACCACCAACCCCACTGATTGGTGGTTGTCCTTTGTTCTCGAAGAGGACCAAAATGATATCACTATGCCCAAGTTAAGTTTCAATGTGTCGGACTGTGGTTGATCAGACCAATATGAGTTCGGGATGCTCTACCACAGACTGGGCACAAATGGTCTGTGTGGACATTTGGGGTGGATATTGTAAATTTGTGTATCCTGTGTTTCCTTTGAGCTCTCTCAATTCTGAAAGGACACTTTGATGAGATCCCAGAGGTTCTCCATCACTTCTGAGGTGCATGTACCAACAAATAGGCAGGTAACAGTGAGTAGAATGTGGTACTTGGAGCCAGCAAAACCTGAGTTTGAATCCTACATCAGACTATCTGTGTGACCTTGGGCAAGTCCCTTAACCTCTTTGTGTCTCCCTTTCCTCATCTGTAAAATATGGGTATTAGTAACACCAGCTTCCCAAAACTGTGATAAGGATTAAATGAGATAAAATGTAAAACACTTTAAGGTTTGCAGAGGCAAATCTGAAGTCAGCAGCCAAATGAATGGAAAAGAAAATATTTAGTAATCAACTGGCGTAGAACAAATGCTAGAAAGAGATACACTAGTACTGTGTGGACTGGATACTTCACTGAGTAGGAGGGAAAGGACAGTCTCCAGAGCTTCCCTTGGGTACATGGTCCAGAAAGAAAACAACCTTCCTAATTAGTAATATTAGGGGTCTAATATGTCAGAAGAACTCAGCAATGTAAGGTATGCTTTTGTAACTTCCTCAATACCTTTGGAAGAGATGAAGGTTCTTAAAGGACATTTGTTTCTTTTCCCTCTATTCGAATATTAGCAGTAAAACACTTCTCATTAACTCAAATACATTTGCATTTCTCTGTTTTTCTGGACTTTTGCTTGCATTTCAAAGTTTCTACTCAGTTCTCAACTTTTCATCAGAAATGCTCCTCAGGATTTTACTCAGCTTTGCAGGGTAAGTCATTCTTAACTGGAAGGCCATTTGGAATATTGGATTCCAAGATAGCGTCTCATTTTTAGTAGAAGCTGTCAGTGATTTTGCTCATTGTATTTGCTTTGCACTAAGGAACCGTCAGACTGGAGCGGATGATTGCTTAGCTGGCTAATCAATCGGGTGTCAACACCTGGACAAATTGGTCCAGAGATAACACTATGGGAGAGAATGACTTGAAGAAATAATGGAACGTAGACTTCCTGGCTTTCCTCAGCAGCAGCCCTCAGCGTCCCTGAGGAATAGATTGCTTCTCTGCAGCTAACAGAGGTGTGAAAACTAAGAAACATGTTCCAGATATTTGTAGGGAATTTGATATTTATTTCCACAAACAAGGCAATCATCAAGTTGGTGAATATTAAATGTAAATGAAACAGGAATTAAATCAGAGAGCTTGAATTTGAATCCCTACTCTATGAATAATTGGAAAAAAAAGATGAAAGGCTTAAGGGAAGGCTCCCTATATTATGTCTTATTAGGCTGGAAGGATGTAATAGTAATAGTTGCAAATAATTATGCAGAGCTTTAGGATTTGCAAACTGCTTTACATACATTGTCATTTGATCCTCACAACCACCCAGGAAAGGAGGTGCTATTATTCTACTCCATTTTACAGAAGAGGAAACTGAGTAAGGGAATTTAAGTGACTTGCCCTGAGGCAGAATTCAAACACACAGTTCTTTCTTTAATCTAAGTCGGGCATTCATCCCTTATACTACGGTACCTCCACTAAATCAGCCATTAAAGAGGAAAAGGAGAAAAAAAATTCTGAGGAGGTAAAAAAGAAAAGAAATCAGAAGAATGAGGTCTGCAAATGAAAAAAAAAGTGACAGGGTGGAAAAATAAACAAATCAATCAACCATATTTATTAAGCATCTGTTACGTTCCAACCACTGATCAAGGCACTGAGGATTAAGGAAAAAGAGCAAAGTGAGAGACCCTTCCATCATTACATTCTAAGGAGCAGGCTATGTGTGCCCATGGAGATCTTCTCAGACTTCCCCACTAGCAAGGCTGTGGAAATGACTGATCTTGGGGACTTCTGTCTACTTGAGAGGACCACAGATGGACCTCCTCCATTTATCTGGTTACCAACTTGTCTGAGCAAGCCTTTTGATGAGGAGAATGGGGGAAATCCTTTCACTGTCTGGAAGTCTGGAGATCCTGCTTTAATTAGTATGCTTTCTTATTAATGAGTCCGTTGGACATTAGCTTTGAGATGATCCTCTTGGACTTTTGCTAGCACACAAGAGGAGAGAGGTGAGAAAATTCTGGTGCTGGTGGGAAGGGGATGATGCCAACCCCAAAGGATGCTGTCCTGTTTCCAATGGGCAAGTGAAATTGACATGACTTTACTCCTTCACCCCCCCCCCCCCACACACACACCCCTCCTCAACCTTTTTACATCCCCCAGTGGCAATTTATCCCAGCTACAGAGCAAACTCCCTCCAGGGATGGGAAATCTGTAGCCTTGAAGCCACATGTGGCCCTCTAGGTCCTCAAGTATGGTTCTTTCACTGAATCCAAACTTCACTATTCTGTACTACGCTGTTTCTAAACAAACTACCTTTATTATCACTACGTTTACTAACTATCCATTTATTGATTTCTCAGGGAGATGCAATCTACAATAGAAAATACAGTTCAAAAAATCCCAGACATTGTTCAGTACTTTGCATCTTGGGCAGGCCTGCTAACCACTTGGAGAGCATTCATTGACCACTGGTGTCCCATAGACCACATTTTAAGAAACATGTGGCTCTAGAATGGTGTTAATGAGGCCAGGGGCAGAGGTTCAGTCCTCATATAGAATAATGAAAAAAGAAAACTTGTACCCTGAGCCTCCTGCTATTTTCTTTTCACTTCAGACTCTGGGAGTCCTGAAGTTAAGGACTGGGGGGAGAATAGAAGAGGAGCAGGGAAGAGTTGTCCTTTGGGCAGGTGGGGTAGGATTTCTTAAAAGCTTGGAGAGTGAAAGTGGCTGACCACTCATTTTCCCAAAGCATTCGTATACATGTGTATGAGTTAGGGGGTTAGATGAGTTGCTCTGTGGCTTCACGCTTTGCATGCTGGGAATGCAATCAATATTATTGATGAAATAGAAATGGCGGAAGTCCTAAATGCACTTAGAAACACTGAATGTTATTGTATTGGCATACATGTGTGAATATCCTATAAATGAAGCAAGGGAAAGAATTCTAATGAATTTTCTCAGTTTTAAGTGCACTAATTCTATTTGTCAGATCACAGCAGAAGGCAAAATGAAGAACTTTGCCTTTGGTGTTGCAATTCTCTCCTTTCTTTTTGTATTTGTTGGGTTTTTTTTTTTTCCCTTCCCTTAGAAGCAGTCCTTCCTCTTGATTCAGATCCCTGCTTCTCTTATGTTTCCCCTCCTCCCTTCCTGCTGCAAAATAGGAAAGGATTAGTTATCATTTGTCCAATGAAATAATGTATTTGGCCCTTTGTGAACCATAAAGCATGACACCAGTGTCAGCAATCGTTATTTACACTGTAGTGTGAATGGACCTCCATCAATTTTTCTTTTTCCAGGCATATTTGTCTCCCAGATTTTTTATCTCCAACTGTAGAATGGGGGGCTTTGTCCCCTGTTGAAGGCATCTCTAAGTAAGTGTGGGAGATGTCTGAGGAGACTAGGACCTTCCCCTTTCCTTTGAAATTATGCTACCTCCTGTTCCCAAGCTTTGTGGTGGACTTACCAAGTGGAGGCAAGGGCATTAGACTATGACATCAGGGACTGGACTTTTTTTTTCTTTTTTCTTTATATTCTGATCATAGCACCTTGTACACAGGCACTTAATAAATACTTGCTAGATTAAATTGAAAGAGAGTTAGAAGACCTCAGTTCCAGTCCCAGCTCAAACATTTAATCAGCTGTGTGATCCTGGGCAAGTCCCTTCATGGTTTTGAACCTCCGTTTCCCATCTGCAAAAAAAACCAACCAAACAAACAAACCAAAAACCTTGTATAATGCTTTGAGGATTGCCAAGCTCTTTACAAATATTATTTCATTTCCCCTCCTCACAATAACCCTGGGAGATAGGTGTGATTATTGTCCCAATTTTACAGGCAAGGAAACTGAAACAGATAGAAGTTAAATGACTTTTGTCTGGGGTCACTCAGCTGGTCAGTGTCTGAGGTTGAATCTGAGCTCAGGTCTTCCTGACTCCAGGTCCAGCTCTCCGTTCATGGCACCACCTGGTTGCTGCAACAACAACAAAATGGAGATGATATTTGTACTATCCATTCCAACTCTGGCATCTATTAGTTGTTGCTGTGGGCATGCCACTTGACTTCTCTGGGCCTCAACTGTAAACTGAGAATAATACTAAATAAGGTCATGAAGAGTTGAACACAACTGAAATGACCAAACACATTGGTCTTAGGGAAGCTAGGTTGCCCAGTGGCTTGATTGCCCAGCCTGGGGTCGGGAAGATGAGTCTTCCTGAGTTCCAGTCTGACCTCAGACACTACTTATGTGTCACTAGTCACTTAACCCTGTTTGCCCCAGTTTCCTCATCTGTAAAATGAGCTGGAGAAGGTAAACGTCAAAATCATTCCAGTATCTGCCAAGAAAACCCCAAATGAAGTCACAAAGAATCAGATGTGACAGAAAAATAAGCAAAAAAATTATCCAAAAAAAATTATGAGGATAAAATGAGACGTTGTATGGTGTCCACCAAGCATCATTGTGCAAACCTTGAAATATAAAATATACATGCTGGCTATTATTATTATGACTAGTCTGTGGCTACCTTGACTACCTGTTCATAACTTAAAAAGAAAAGAGAACGTCACAGAGCATTTAGAAAATGACAATAACTTATGTAATGCTTGGAGGTTTGCAAAGTGATTTATAAAGATTATCTCACTTTATCTTTACAGTGCCCCTGGGAGGTAGGTGCTGTTACTATCCCCATTTCACAAGTGAGGAAGCTGGGGCAAGCAGAGGTAGAGACTGCTACAATCTTTTATTTTTTCAATCCTTCTAATGTAGTGATTAAGACAATGGTTGATGCCGTATTGTTCAGTCATAGCTGGTTCTCTGTGATCCCATTTGAGGTTTTCTTGACAGAGACTGGAGTGATTTTTCATTTCCTTCTCAAGCTCATTTTACAGATGAGGAACCTGAGGCAAACCAGGTTAAGTGACTTGCCACTCATCCAGCTAATAAGTGTCTGAGGACAGATTTGAACACATGAAAATGAGTCTTCTTGACTCCAGGCTCTGCACTCTATCCATTGTGTCACCTAGCTTCCCCAGGTGAATAATAATAGGTCCTTAGTATGCCACTATTCATTGATGGAATTTTCCATTTTAACTAATCCTAGATAGACCATTACCAAGAGTACGTGATTTTATTTCAGGTCAGTAAGTTACTCCTTGTAGATCTCAAATAAGAATTTCTATAAAGCCTTTGGCAGACCTTTAAAGAACTATATGGGTATAACCCACTGTTGTTTTTGCTCTTCATCTGATCTCATTCACATTTTCAAAATTGTTTTCAAGTAGCGGCCCTCCAAGAACAAGTTGATATACTGATATTATCATTTTATATTTAATGTTCTGCACAGGAACTGCACAGGTGGATAAATTGCTTTTTGTAAATGAATGAAAGTATTGGGAGGTGAGCTCATCTTTTGTAGACTCACTGAAAACATTTTTGGAACAACTCCACAGCACGCAGAATGACAGGAATGGAATGTACCTTGTTTGTGCCACCTGGCTTTGATTTCCCCTTGTGGGTCTCTATATTTTGAAGGCTTTTCATTCCATGGGGTTTGGAGATGATGAGTTTTCAGTAGGACAACACTTACTAAATTGTTATTCTTAAATTATTATGGATCAAGGTGATGGCCAGATGATTATGGGTGACATTTTTTGTAATAATATTGCAGTACTGTATATTTGTAGAATTATCAAGAATATTTGGGGGTTTGTGTTGGCACTACTGGGATTCACCATCTGTTTGTAAATAAAGGATAGCAAAATAGTTTTTGTATGACTTTGGGCTCCAAACATATTTTCTTGGCATTAAGTAGGTGCCAAATTTTTGTAGCTTGCAGTGATGTGTTGAAGTTTCTATCATGAAGTAGAATGTAAATCAATAAATCTAGGTTCCATAAGGGAAATCGTTCTGTACTTTCTCATATGAATGACCTGATTCTGAATTGTTATCATAAAGTCTTCCACGTCTGTAAACACATCCAGATCACTCAGGCATTTGTATGTTTTGTAGATACTTACTAATGGACATGTTGTCTCACCTTCTAGGATGTAATTTCCTTGAGATCAAGGATTATTTCTATTTTGTCTTTGGATCCCCAGGGCCTAACCTAGGACCTTCTGTGGAGTAGGTGCTTATATATTACTGACTATCGTTCAGTCGTTTCAGTAGTGTCTGACTCTTCAGGACCTCATTTAGGGTTTTCTTGGCAAAGACACTGGAGTGGTTTGTCATTTCCTTCTCTAGCCTATTTTGCAGATGAGGAAACGGAGGCAAGCAAAGTTAAGTGACTTGCCCAGAGTCACACAGCTAGGAAATGTTTGAGGCCAAACTTTAACTCAGGTCTTCTTGATTTCAGGCCTACCATTTTTTCTTTGATCTAACTAGGGTTGGTAGTAAAAGGAAGCAATATTCCTTAGGGTATAGAAATTAAAGCAATCATGATAAAGATGAGAAGAATGAAATAACTTAACTTCTCTGCCCCTCAGTTTCCTCATCTGTGAAAGAGGGGGTGGATTTCAAGCCCTCTCAGGTCTCTTCAGTCTCTAAATGTATGATTATATGAATACCTGACATAATAATGAGTGGAAAAAATACTTTAATTAGGTACATACCATGTGTCAGAAATAGTTCTAAGCACTGGGGATAAAACCTAAAAATCAAGGTTCTCTCTGGTGTCAAGGGTCTTGTGTTCCAAAAGTAAGATGGCAAATGTTGGGGAGTGGTGCACAGGAAGGTCTGAGAGGACATAAGGATGCTGAGTGAAGTAATTGGGAAATGGATTGCTATACACTTTCTTTCCATGAATGGCAGTATCATCACTCTAAAGCTAGGAGGGTCCAGAAGAGTCCTTAGGCAGGTCCCCATTGGCCTCCCAGCTTCAGAGTGCAGTAGGTCTAAGGTTTTGGGAGGGGAGGGGAACTAGCCAGTAAAACCCAGTCAGCTGGACATCTTTTGGCCATCCAAATTTACCTTCCTTTGGAGAGGAGGAGGAAGGGGAGGGGGAGGCAGACAGGAGAGGAGGAGCTGAGCTACCCAGCTTGCAGGGTCCCCATTCAGCCAGCTGTGTCTACTCACAGGATTGTGTTCCTCCTTCATTACAGAAGACGCTGCCTGAGGATTCCTCTGCACTCTCCGAGCTTTACGGTGATTATCGATAGTAACTGTTGCTATTTCCCTCCCAGTCTGATGTCTTTCTTTTTCTTGACCTCATTAAAGCGGCCATGCCCTGGCTACTTCTTAAACAGTCCTATTCAATGAATGGGCTTTACCTCACCCTGAGTACCTGCAGAGACCTTGGCCTAAAAGGCCCAAGGTCTCCCAGTGCATCCTGGGTCATCTCCAGTCATCCTAGTGAATATCTGGTCACTGAATTCAGATGGCTCTGGAGGAGAAGTGAGGCTGGTGACCTGCACAGCCCTCCCTCACTCAAAAAACAAACAAAAAAAGACAATTCTTATAGAAAGAAGTAGAAAGATGTGGAAGGAGATGGTTAGCATATTGCAGCATAGGAGGAAAGTGGTTGGAATCCACTACGGTGGTTCTGGGAGTCACCTAGGTAGTAATGAACACTTCATATTCTTCAGAAGCACAGGGTACCAGGGTGGGAAATGAAATGCCCACTGGGAGCCTGAAGGTGGTACAAGGTGTCTTGGCAGGTAGAAGGTTATATGCTACCACATAACGCTTAAACTTTTGCAAAGTGCTTCAAAACATTGAGAAAAGTTGAAATGTACACGTTGCCTACGTTGTTTCTCCCTAAAAAATGTAAGCTCTTTGAAGTCAGACTCTCTTGGTTCTTTTCTTTGCATTTCCAGTGCCTGTCACAGGACCCAACATGTAGTAGGTGCTTAATGTGTGCTCCTTTGTTGCATTATGTACATGATTTAATAAATGTTATTTGAGGTTTACAAAATACATACATTATGTCAATGGATGGAATTTATCATGTTCTTTAATCAGGACTTCTTAACTTGAGGTCCTTGAACTTTTAAAAAAAATTTGACAATTGCATTTAATATCAGTAGTTTCCTTTGTAAGCCTAGGTATTTTATAAATTTAAAAGCCTTGTGAAAAATATAAGTTTTACTAGACTCCTGTGGGGATCCATGACACAAAAAAGGTTGAGTGTCTGTTCTGGAAGTTCCTCTTACTTACCCATGTCATCTAGACCTCACATGCTTTGAACATGATCAAGTCCTATTCTTTATTTATTGATGGCAACCTGGGTAACCTCTAATCTTCTTATTGATGGCTTGATGGTCTTAAAGGGTACATATGAATGACATAAAATACTAGTGGGAGAGTAGGTTCCAATGAAATAGAACTGCACATTTGGAAAACCATTCTCTTGATCCCTACTGAGAGTTTCTTGCTTCTCAGTAATATTCATTAACCTCTAACTAATCTCTCCTACCTAGTTACTTTGTGGGTTAGGGAGGAATCTTGGAAAACCAAGAGACTGAAAGAGATCTCTGAAGTCATCTGGTCCAACCCCCTTGTTTTACAGATAAGGAAACTGAGACTCAGAGAGGTTTAGTGAATTGCCCTAGGTTATATAAATAAGGGGCAGCTATCTGTAGTGGATAGAATGCTCAACTTTTAGTCAGAAAACCTGACTTTGGGCACTTACTACTTGCATGACTCTGAATATATCAATTCACCTCATCAAGCCTCGATTTTCTCATCTCTAAAATGGGGATAATAAGAGCATCTTACAGAGTTGTTGGGCTCAAATGAGATAGCATATAAAGTCCTTTGCAAACCCAGAAGTACTAAATAGCTAGCTAATAATAATGATGGTAATAATGCCCAAGTCCGATTTGAACTGCAGACCCTCTGACTCCAGAACCAGTGCTTTTCTAAAATGTCCTGACACTGTTTGCTTCATGATCTCCTACAATTCTCTGCACTTTTTCTTCAGAGCAGATCAGGAGATGTGCAGCTGCATGCCATCAGCTGCAAACTGAGAGCACAGAGACCCTTTGCCTACAAACAGGGCTACTTTTAGAGAATGTATTAATTCCATGATTTTTTTCTTAATGTGGTGTAATTCTAAACTTGGTCTATACAGCATCTGCAAGGTTTATTTAACATGCTGCTTGATGTTTTCAAATTTTATGTACCATACTGTGCAAAGATTACAATCTCAGGCTCTCACATTACCCTGTTCCCGAATGTGATGATGCAGTACAAAAGAGTGCATCGTGGCCATGCTGTTTTTACTAAGGGAGTGGTTGGAACCGAGGGGATCTGGGATCCTAGCTCCATAGACTCAGGGAGTATACATTCCTAAGAGGGGTAGAGCTCAGAAAAGCTATGCTTGGGTCAAATAACATCCCTGGCAAATCGACCATGTTGATTCTTCAGTAGTGGAGGCTTTTCACAAACTAAAATCATATTGGCCTATAACAAGGGCATTATTAAGTGGAGTGATACACAGCTGTAAATATCCAAGCAAAGCTAATGCTGGTCATCCTGAGAGGATCTGTAGCCATCTTTCAGGAGAGTGTATGTTTCAAAGACATCGTTCTTTCTCAAGGATATAGAGGCTTTCTCACTAGATAGTGGGGATAGAAAGTTGGCAGATATCCATGCCCAGAAAGGTAGAAATATGAAGAAAAGGGGGCACAAAGCATATGAGGAACAGAAGGAAGTTACTTTGGCTGCACACAGTGGAGCATGTCACTATATCCTGACAAGGGAGAAGGTCTCCTGGGAATGTTGATACATGAAGCCATGCATTTGAGAAGCAGATTCAAAGCAGGCCATTGGTGCCAACACAACGAGTACATATACCACAGATATTTACCACTGGGCATGCACTGAGGGACTAATTCCCCTTTTCAAAGAAGTCTTTATTAGGTGTAAGCTGTGTGAAGGCATTTCTGGAGAAATCATGCTTTTAAATATGGCATTAAAAATTAAAGTCTGAACAGTTGGATATAGGAGCAAGGGGGGTAGGGGAGCGGGGAGCGGGGATGGTATTCACTAGGAAAAGTGATGTTAAACTGTAAAAATCCGAAAGGACTCATCTGTGCTGCATGTGTAAAAGTGGGGACTGTGTACTACGAGGTATAAGATTGTCCTGACACCAGACACTTTGGACAGTTCATGACAGTAGATGGAAAAAGTAACCTTTGCATGGGCAATGATATTTGCTTTGGTCAGCTGAATATTAATAATTTATTTTCACTGAATAACATCTGCATGGTGTGTTGCCCATCTTCCCCTGTCTTCCTCACACTACGTCGGATCCCCTCAGGCAGAAGTAATCCCTTCCTCTCTGCTTTCCTCTTACCAATCAACTAGTCAACAAGCATTTATCAAATACTTTCAGCATGGCAGAAACTGGGAACATAGCCCCCCCAAACCTCTTGCCCCAAGAGGTCTACATCCTAATGAGCTGTATTTGTACAGCAACTAGATGCTTACCATTTTCAATTTGGTGTTTTAGTTATTTGTGTACGTGTTTCATCACCCACAAACACTTGCTTGACTCCAATGGTGTCCTTCTTGGCAGCCCAAGCGTCAGGTATAGCAGGTTTACCTATTGTTAGGTGCTTAAAAGCATCCCATAGGATCTGAGAGTTGGAGGGACTTGTGAGAACATCTGATCTAACCTCTACAGGAGCGAGAATTTTTTCTACATGTTGTGCCAGTGGGTGTCCTGCCTTTCCTTGAGATCTGCGATGAGGGGAGAAGGAATTACCACTTCATAAGGCAGTCACTCCACTTTTGAATAACCTTCATTCTTAAGAAATATTTTCTTAACTTTAGCCTAAATGAGAGTGCTTTGTAACTTCTAGTGGTCAACTGTCCTGAGTTCCTCCCTCTGGGACCAAGCAGTAGGTTAAACCTTTTTCTGTCCCATAGACAGCTCTTTGGAGAAGCCATCATGTTTGCCCACTGCCCATCTCCTCCCACCCTTCTCATCAGCCTCCGTATTATTCAAGCTCAACATTCCTCATTCTCATAGCACAATCTTGATATCAGGTCCTTTACTACACCTTTTTCAACTCACTTCTGGATTATGCAATAGCCTGCTGGTTGGTCTGCCCACCACAAGTCTCTCCCTCCACTCCATCCACTCAGGTATCAAATTGATCTTTCTAAAGAGTAGGTGTGACCATGTCACACACACACACACACACACACACACACACACACACACACGCTCATTGATAAAGTCTAATGGCTTCTAATCACCTTTAGGATCAAATATAACATCGTCTTTGGGACATTTGAAACTCTTCTAACTCCACATCCCACCTCCACCTTCCTAGTATTTTTATATCTTTCACCTACTGTACTATATGACCCAATGACATGGGCCTCCTGGCTGTCCCTCCTGCCTGGAATGCTCTCCCCCTCACCTCTGCCTCCTAACTTTTTTGATACCTTCAATATCCAGTTAAAATCCCACTTTCTACAGGAAGTCTTTCTCAGTCTCTCAATTCTAATGTCTTCCCTCTGTTGATTATTTTCTATTTTTCATATCATCTATCTACCTGTCTATCTATCTATCTATCTATCTATCTATCTATCTATCTATCTATCTATCTATCTATCTATCTATCTATCTGTCTATCTATCTACCTATCTACCTATCTTATCTGTATGTAGTTATTTGCATATTAGATTGTAAGGTCCTTCAGAAGACTGTCCTTTCCTTGTATTCCTAGAGTTTAGCACAGTGTCTAGCATATGGTAAACACTTAATGATTGCTTATTGACTGATTCCTCTGGATACTCACCAGCTCAACATTCTCCTTCTTAAAAAGTGATGCTCAGATATAGTCTAATCAGGGAAGAGATGGGATCATCACCTCCCTCTCCTGGCCATTATACCTCTCCTGATGCAATCCAAGACTGTTAGTTTTCTTGGCTGCCATATTGATGCATGTTAGCAGAATTCATTAGGGATGCAGAATTCATTTTGCTGTCCAGAAAAGCAACACATGTCAAATATTTTCAAACAACATACTTAGTGAGAACTTAGTGGACTGGTGGAAATAGTATTTTAAATTTTGGCTCTTTCAGTTACTAGGCATGTTACCTTTGGCAAGTTGTTGAAACTTTCTGATTCTCAATTTCATCTCCTGTAAAAAAGAAGATAGTTTTACCACTATCTACCTCATAGGACTCTTATGGCCACTGTGAGGAAGGTGATTTTTAAGCTATGAAGCACTGTTTAAATGTTGGTTGTGATTATCATTGCCTTATTCCATAAGGGTTCACCCAACTTATTGTGACCTCTGAATGACATCCATTTCTTTTTGACATTTCTATTTCTGTCACTGAGACCTGACAGGCCAAGACATCTTCTAAGGTGCACTTTGAGACTGCAGAGCCAAGAGAAATCACTAAAAACTATGGACAAGACCACCATCTTGGATGTCTATTTTGGCCAGTAAGCTCAGTCCCAAAATACCAAGTTGCCTAATTACAAATCTAAACTTAGCTCCTAGATTTACATGTGTAAGTAATCAGGGAAAGCATTTGCTTAGAAATGTGTTCCATTTCCTGTTTCCTCCAAATCAAATTTCAGAGTGACAGATTTGGATTCTGAAATAATATTGAAAATGTGCTTGGGAACCCCACTACTTCAGACTATGATCTTGTCAGACCTCATAACCCAAATACAGTGAAAGAAAATATGAAATTATTTGGGAAGTAGCCAAGAAAAGCAGAAGATTCCATGGAAAGGAGTGTAGGTTACTAAGGATAGTGTCAATTTCTCCTTTTCTGCCTATCCTTCTACTGACTTCTACTTACAGTTTTTCTTCTCCATATTACCCACCTCAAGCCTAGGCAGAGAACAGATTAAAAACTAACACTGACAGCAACAGTAACAACCACAACAAAATCCCAAATCTGTCATGCTTTGTCAAGAGTTTGAGTGTTACACAAAATTGAATTCAAGACCTGATCCACTCAAAGGCATGGAAGGTCCATAGAAGGTCATGTTTTCAGGGATAAACTTGAGGAGTTCTATCTGATGTTAACAGGCTAATGGAGTACATCCCATAATGTTTGCAAAATTGTGATTTCTTTCTTCAAGGCCTTTTTTTTTTTTTTTTGGAAAATGGAGAACAGAGATCAAGTTGTCCAAGAAAGAATATTCCATTTTGTTTTTCTCAATAGCCACTCAGTAGGCACTAAAAAAAAAAAAAAGAGAGAGAGGAAAACAACCCAATTTATACCTTCTAGGTGGCACAGTGCATAGTCTTCATAGTTAGGTCATGGATAACTGGCTTCATAGTCAAGAACGCTTAGTTTCAAGTCTTGTTTCTGAGCCAGAAAGACCCAAGTTCAAACCCAACCTCAGAGACATACTAGCTGTGAACAAATTACTTAGCCTCTATTTGCCTCAGTTTCCTCATCTGTAAATGGAAATAATAATAACATCTACCTCACAGAGTTGTTATGAGGATCAAATGAGATAATAATTGTAAAGCATTTAGCACATAGTTAAGTGCTATATAAATGCTAGCTATTATTATTTTTCTCTGTTAAGTGACCATCCCACATACTTAATCCCCCCTCCCACTTTGAGGACATGTCCAATTGGAGTGGGAATTGCCTCAGAACCCAGTTAATATATACAGCAGATATTACTATTCTATTAGTTATAGTAGAGATAGCATGGCATAACACATAACTTGATTCATAATCAGGAAGACTGGGTTGTAAGTTTTGCTTCTGACACTTACTAGCTATGAGACTCTGGCCAGGTCACTTGATGGCTCAGTGTCCTTGGACAATATTCTTTTTCTTTTTGAGACAATTGGGGTAAAGTGACTTGCCCAGGGTCACGCAGCTAGTAAGTATCTGAGGACAGATTTGAACTCAGATTCCCTGACTACAGGGTTAGTGCTCTATCCACTTTGCCACCTAGTTGCCTCCCACCTCCCCCAACAACATTCTAAGGTAGGGGTTTATAATCTAGGGCCTATGATTATTTTGTTCATTAATTAATTTACTTTTAGTTTTCAACATTCATTTCCACAAGATTTTGAGTTCCAAATTTTCTCCCCATCTCTCCCCTCCCCCCACCCCAACACACTGTGCATTCTGATTATCCCGTCCCCCAATCTGTTCTCCTTTCTATCACACCCCTCCCTTCCCTTATCCCTCCTCTATTTTCATGTTTGGTAGGATAGATTTCTGTACATACATAATACATTACCTGTATTTCATGGAGTTGCATGTAAAAGCTATTTTTAACATTCATTTTTAAAACTTTGAGTTTCAACTTCTCTCCCTTCCTCCCTCCCCACCCATCCCCACTGAGAAAGCAAGCAATTCAGTATAGGTTATCCATGTGTAGTTAGGCAAAAGACTTCCATAAAAGTCAAGTTGTGAAAGACTTACTATATTTCCCTTCATTCCCTCCACTATCCTGCCCCCCCCATTTATTCGATTCTCTCTTTTGACCTTGTCCCTCCCCTAAAGTATTTACTTCTAATTATCCTCTCTTCCCATTTGCCCTCCCTTCTATCATCCCCACACATACCCCACTTAGCCCCTTCGCCCCTACTTTCCTATAGTGTAATATAGATTTTCATACCAAATTGAGTGTGCATGTTATTCCCTCCTTAAGCCAAATGTGATGACAGTAAGCTTCACTTTTTCCCTCTCACCACCCCCCTTTTGCCTTCCATTGAGAAAGCTTTCTCATGCCACTTTTATGAGAGATAATTTGCCCCATTCCATTTCTCCCTTTCTCCTCCCAATATATTCCTCTCTCACCCCTTAATTTTATTTTTTTAGATATCATTCCTTCCTATTCAACTCACCCTATGCCTTCTGTCTATATGTATATAATCTCTCCAACCACTCAAATACTGAGAAAAACCTCAAGAGTTACAAATATTATCTTTCCATGTAGGAATGTAAACAGTTTAACTTTAGTAAGTCCCTTGTCATTTCTCTTTCCTGTTTACCTTTTCATGCCTCTCTTCATTCTTATGTTTGAAAGTCAAATTTTCTATTCAGCTCTGGTCTTTTCATCAAGAATGCTTGAAAAATCTTCTCTTTCATTGAATTGCCATTTTTTTCACTGAAATATTATACTCAGTTTTGCTGGGTAGGTGATTCTTGGTTTTCATCCTAGCTCCTTTGACTTCTGGAATATCATATTCCAAGTCCTTTGGTCCCCTAATGTAGAAACTACTAGATCTTGTGTTATCCTGATTGTATTTCCACAATACGAGAATTGTTTCTTTCTGGCTGCTTGCAATATTTTCTCCTTGACCTGGTAACTCTGGAATTTGACTACAATATTCTTGGAGTTTTCCTTTTGGGATGTCTTTCAGGAGGTGATTGGTGGATTCTTTCAACATTTATTTTACCCTCTGGTTCTAGAATATCAGGGCAGTTTTCTTGATGATTGCATGAAAGACGATTGCATGAAAGACTCTTTTTAGGATCATGGCTTTCAGGTAGTCCCATAATTTTTAAATTATCTCTCCTGGATCTGTTTTCCAGATCAGTTGTTTATCCAATGATATGTTTCACAGTCTGCTATTTTTTCATTCCTTTGGTTTTGTTTTATAGTTTCTTGATTTTTTCACTTCCATCTGCTCCATTCTAGTCTTTAAGGAATTATTTTCTTCATTGAGCTTTTGGACCTCCTTTTCCATCTGACCAATTCTGTTTTTTAGGTCTCTCCTCATTGGCTTTTTGGATCTTTTTTGTCATTTAGGTTAGTCTATTTCTTAAAGTGTTATTTTCTTCAGCATGTTTTGAGGTCTCCTTTCAGAAGCAGTTGACTCATTTTTCATAATTTTCTTGCATCATTCTCATTTACTGTTCCCAGGTTCTCTACTGCTCTTACTTGATTTTCAAAATCCTTTTTGAACTCTTCCATGGTCTAAGACCAATTCATATTTTTATTGGAGGCTTTGAATGGAGGAGCTTTGACTTTGTTTTCTTCTGTTTGCATGCGTTGGTCTTCCTTGTCACCAAAGTATGATTCTATAGTCTGATTCTTTTTCTAGTTTTTACTCATTTCCTCAGTCATTTACTTGACTTTTGAACTCTTTGTCAAGGTAGTTCTCTGCTTTGAGTGGGGGTATAGTCATTCCCCCCATAATCTGTGGGCCTAAAACCCCAGAAAAGTGACTGCAGTTGCCCCCACTGCTGCTGTGGCTGCCATAGGTTCCTGTGCCCCCTCCCCCCTTACTACCCTGGGGCTAGGGCTGCAGCTGGACCACTTCATTCTCCTGCACTGGTCCCACAGGCTTTTCCCACCAACCTTCCAATTTATCCTCAGCATTTTGGGGGTCATGGAGTCTGAAAACCACCACAAGTAAATGAGATTCAGTTTCTCCAAGACCTGCTCAGGTCCCCTCTGTGCACTCGCAGACCATACTGGTCCCCCAGCATGGCACGATAGACACTTCCTGGTGACCTCTCAGGCTGTCTTCAGCTGGAGATTTGCTTCACTTCATCATTCTATGGGTTCAGCAGCTCCATAGTTTGTTTAGAACCATTTTTTATAGGTATTTGGCTGGGCTTGGTGGGAGCACTCTAGAAAGTCTGTGCTGTTACTCAGCCATCTTGGCTCCACTTTTGTAAGACTTCATACTTTTGTATGAATTTTTCAAAAAATATTTTGGCAACTGTGTTTCAACACAATGGCTTCCCTTGTAATTCTGTGTATTTTGGTTTGTGCATTTACAAATATTATTGAGAGAAGGAGTCCACAGGCTTCCCCAGACTGTGGGGTAGGGGTCTACAACATACATAAAAGATGAAGAATCCCTGTTCTATAGCCATGAGTTACAGAACACTTACTGCTCTGCCTTGTTAGAGGGAGTTCTTCACTGGGAACCCCCTAAACTGATTAAAACATAGATCTGAGGGGGAGAAATCAGTTATGCTATGTAGTACAGGCAGAGTATATATGTGAATACTTCAGTGGATTAAGACCTAATCTATAAGGTCACATGCTGTAATGGAGTAGATAACAATCTACTTCCCATTCCTCTTCCTCCTCTGTAATTCTCCTCCATATTTCTCAGGTGGTCTTCATTCATCCAATGGGGCAGGGACTCTCCTCTTGATCTTTTTTTTTTTTTTTTTTTTTTGGTCTTTCTATCTCCAGAGCCTAGCACATGGTCTGATATACCATTGGAGCTTGATAAATGCTTGTAGTCTACTTGATTGGGCTGCTAGATGGTAAAGTGGATAGAGTGCTGGGACGAGAGTCAGGAAGACCTCAGTTCAAATCCAGCCTCAGACAGTTGCTCATGGTGTGACCCTGGGCAAGTTACTAAACTCTGCCTCAGTTTCCTCATCTGTAAAATGAATTGAAGAAGAAAATGGCAAACACTCCAGCATCCCTGCCAAGAAAATCCCAAGTGGGGTCATAAAGAGTCAGACATGACTCTGGACAAAGTTTATTTAATTGATATAACATTACTAATGCCACACCCATGGGTTGTAAATCCCTATATCACTGAAATTTAGGCTTTATTCAATATACAACCCTTTCTTAAGTTCTGCTAGTTGTAGGTCTCCTGGGCACACATTCAGGAAAAGCCAGATCTAGTTTTCTCACTCGAGTTTTCTCATAGTGAATGTTCCACTGACCCAACCCTAGTTCATCTCTGATAGGAAGGCGACATGGCATTTTAGAGAAGGGCCCATGAACTTCAAAAGGTTAGAGATGCTCCCCAGATGTCCTGGTATATCTTGATTACAAATTTCTTGGAAGGTCACAGTCTGTATGGAGAAAATAAACAAACCTCATTCTGCATTCCTCCCTCAGTCCTGGTGATCCCAATGTGACACTTTTGGTTTGTTTACTTGTTTTCTTTGTGTTCATTTTTCCTTTCGTTTTTGTGGAAAGTTGCTTTAGAATGCAATAAAATCAAGCAAATTTGGATGAAATGTTCCCTTCCAATATGGACTTGAATTTTGAGATAAATATGGGTATGGATAATGCCTACATATCCTACATGAAAGTCCCATCCAACACCTTGTCATGATATGGAGACATCGTTAAGTTTCTCAAAGTCTCTGCCAGAACTTTATCTCTGCCATTTCTATAGAACTTTAATTTTACAACGTTCCTAATAGACATGACCTCGTTGCTCCTTTTTCCTCCACCCAGGTCAGTAGAAGAAATATTCTTATGCTATTTCATTGAGACTCAAGGAGGTTAATTGACTCCATCCTCTTTTGACTCCAAGTTCGGTGTTTTTTCTACTATAGTCAGTCAGTCAACAAACATTTAATAAGTGCTGACTTGAGTCTTTGATAAGCATTTGTGTGGTCACTTTAACTCTGTAGCAGAAATTCTTATATAAATATGGGTAAGATCATGCAGGTAAATGTTTAACAACTGGATCTCCTCCCTCCCCCCCAAAATGTGTCTTCAACATACTTTTATTTTCAAGTTCAATCTGAATTATTCACATTTACTCCATCACTTTCTTTAGAAGAATCAACAAAATGATAAATCAAGCCCCAATTTGTAGCTGTTGCTGATCTCTAAGACATAACTATTCCCACTGAAAATTTAACAATGGGCTCTCTCAAAATGGGTAGAACTGATTTTGGCATGGTATGGGTCAGGCTTTATGACCTCTGAGATTCCTTCAAAATCAAAATTTTATAATTCGGTGGGTTAGATTTTTCTTTTGCATATTCTGAACATAAAAAACACTTTGTAACTCAAATTACAATGCATTTATTTGGCACCTACAATGCACCACACCTCATGCTAAGCAACTGAGATACAAAGAAAGGTTAAAACATGGTCCCTGTTCTCAGTGAATCAATTTTGTAATGGGGAAGATAACATCTAAAAATTGCACATAAAAGATATGTATTTCTGTCTCTGTCTTTTTCACTATGCATATTTATGTATGTATAATATATGTATTATACACACATGTATCACATTGTATTAACGCTGATATCTTCTACAAAATTGGACAAACTTTGACTATAATTTATTTTATGTTCTCTAAAGATCATCCTAGATGAGTCCAAAGAAATGATTGTATTCTACAATCCATAGTCATCCATCGCTGATGACATTGCTATTAAAAACTATGAGCTTTCAAAGCAATGAGTAGTTTGGAATTGCTGAAAGTGCTATGAAAATCTTCCCAAATGCACTGGTCCAGCAAATCTTGTCAAGCAGTTCTTATCCCAGCTCATTGCTCAACTTCATGTCCAAGATATAGGACTAACTTGAAGCTGCCCATCTAACTTTATATAATCTAATCAGGGGATTATGGTTTAGTTAATTTGATCTCTTTTGAGTGACCCCTGTTTGCGGAAAAGGCCCTGTAGCTTTGCAAATGGTATATTGTCATCTATAAACAGGAACATCTGGGAATCTCTCTTCCATTTGGACATGATCCTGCTATATTAACCTAAGTGTGATACTGGGGAACACTTTTGATAGGTGAACATGCATCTCCCTGTTTTATACTTTTTCTTGATAATATGAGAATCTTTGAAGTAAGTGTGATCTTAATATATTCATGGGAGGCATGTTGTTGAAAGCTAGATTTTAATGCTTCATTTTGCTATCCTTTGGTGTCACAAAGGAAAGACACATGATAGGATATTCAGGGTACAATACACAACTGATGGAGAGCTCTGAAGAAGAGGGAATAAAAGAAACAGTATGACATGAAGAAATGATGAGCTTTGGTCAATGGGCATGAGTCAGGAATGATCCAGTGGACAGCTAGAGTGATACTGGTATCTTCATAAGGTCAGGAAGTAGAGAAGGCTTTTAACCCATTGAGTATATCCCTCCCCCTCCCCATGGTGAACTGTTGGGAGAATATGGACATGAGTGATATGAACACAGAAGGACTGGGTGGGTCACAATTTGCATCACTTGATACACTTTTGGAACTGATTAGATCTATTTGCATATACTCAGATGTGTGCCCCAGACAGATTATTTTGAAAGATTTATAAAGAATGGATTGGAAAAAGGAGAAACTAGAAGCAGAGAGACCAATTAGCAAGTTGTTACAACAACCCAAGGAAGAGAGAAAATTTTTATTTTTGGTTATTAATGTGTGTTCATCATCTAATGACCAATGAATTGACATAATGTTCCAGGAACTAAACCACATTTATATTAATTTAACCACAAATGAAACTAAATAGCATAATTTCCAGGGGGGTTTTTTTGTCGTTGTTGTTGTTGTTCAGTTACTTCAGTTGTGCCTGACTCTTCATGACCCCATTTGGGATTTTCCTGGCAAAGATACTGGAGTGGTTTTCCATCTCCCTCTCCAGCTCATTTTATAAATGAGGAAGCTGAGGCAAACACGATCAGGTGACTTGTCCAGGGTCACATGAGTAATAAATGTGTGAAGCTGGATTTGAACTCAGGAAAATGAATCTTCTTGACTCCAAGTTCAACACTCTATTCACTGTGCCCCCTAGCTGCCCAGTTTCAAGTTAGACATGTAAAAAGACACCAGGAACAAATGGATTTACAAGGGACAAAGAAATTTTATCACAGTAACTATAAGACAAATAGTCTTGATCTTTGAAACTAGCAAGGATAAAACAGAAAAAGAAAAGTTCAATATCATATAATTTATAAGTATTTCTACATTTTAATTGATTCAAAGATGTTAGACAATTCCGACAAATGAAACATAGCAATATATGTTAAAATTATATATTATGCTTAAACAGTATTTATACCAGAAATAGAAAGATAGCAATATTAAAAAAAAAAACAATCAGGATAATGCATTAAATTAACAAAGCTTACTTCAATAGATCTATAATAACACAGATGTGGGTATTCCATTTAATGATGCATTCCAACCCATCCACATCTTCTTATCCTGTATGATTCTTATTCATGATCTCCCAAAAATTTTCCCTGGGGAGTCTGCCCATCATTCTATGGATTTTCTCTAGATCTCTTGAAATAGTGTAGATTCCAATGGAGTAAGTCCAATTCCTTTCTAGACCATCTATCTTTTTGATGACAACTTGATTCTTGAAAGTCTTCACTGGCAATATGTTGCAGGCTACAAATAACCACCATGAACTTTCCAGTTGTGCTTTGGCTGATCCACTTACAGATTTAATTCTTTGGACTCTTTGAGGCTCTATGATTCATAGCCATGGAACCTCAAGAATATTCATATTAAAAAAGATGTCTTTGATTCAGAAAAGAGTTTTCAATTTTCCAAAGACATTCCAGTCTAATTCTCTCTTCCAATTCAATTCTGAGCCTAGAACATTGTCTGTCCACACTGTGTCCACCAGCTCCGTAGTCTGTCCTTCCAACTGAATGTTATAGTCTGAACAACAGATTTTTTTCCCCATTTTTTTCATAAGGGAATAGTGAAGCTGAACTTTTAGGTCATTATAAGTCTTTTTTAGGAGATTCTGAACATTTTAGGAATTGATATAATCAATTCACTATCACCCTCAACCAGGATTATGAAGAGTGTACCTCACCATGTATAGAGAAGCCTTTTTCAATTTGCACTCTTAACTGGATTGGTTCCATGATGGTAGTGAAGAACTTTGGTGAGCATATGGCTATTCTATCTATTTATTAGTGGTCAGAGGGTCATTCTACTGGATTCTTTCTGACATTTTGCAGGAGATCAACAAGTATTTATTAAGCAAATACTATGTGTCAGGCATTGTGTTGGAGATATGCATGGAAAACCTCTTCCTGTAATAAATTTTGCCCAATGTGTTTCCTTTCTTTTTGTTTTAGATGCATTGGTTGTTGCTTAAAAGTTCCTTAATCTCATATGCATAAATTTTCCTATTTTGTAATCGTTCTATTTGTTGAATAATAAAAATACTCCCCATCATGGTGATAAATGACAATATCATTTGCTGATTTTGAAAATATTTAGATCAATGATCCAATTAAGATTTATTTTAGGTCATAGCATGAGAAGGGATTAAATTCCATTTTTATCTTGCTACAAATTTTCTCAACAATTTTTAATAAATAATAAACTACTTCTTATTATTTTATTGTTTTAAACATACAAATGCAAGACTTTTGTGTGCCTTTGGTCCTAATTCTGGATTATCTAATCTGAGCCATTTATCTATTTTCTATCCCAGTTAAAGAAGTCTGATGATTACTTCTTTATGCATAATTTAAAATTTGGAAGTAGCACAAGTTCTTTACCCCCTCACTTTAAAAAAATATTTTCTTTCAATTATCCTTGATTTATTTATCTAATTTTATTTATCTAATTCTGTAAAGCATATATTGTTATTTTAAATACAATTCTATTAATTTTTTGTTCAGATGATGCTACTAATAAGAAGTATGTATTAGAGACCTACTATGTGCTTAGGCCAGGAACTGAGCTAAGGACTAGAAATATAAAGTTAAAAAATGAAAAAAATCCTTGTTTAAAGGAGCTTGCATGCAATTGGAGAAACAGCATGTCCTAACGACAAAGAGCATTAGAGGCATGGGGGACAATCACTGCAAGGTCACATATAGAGATGAAGAATCATGTTACAGAAAGTCGAGTAGATCAGTATGACTGAACTATAATATCATAAGGTCACAAAATAGGAAATACCACAATTTTAAAGCCACCACATATCTCACCATTGTGAATATTCCTCAAGAAGAATTAAAAATTATTGGATAGGGTTAAGCTTCAAGTAACAAAAGATAGACCCAGGAACTAGAGTGGAAGTTGCAAAAAGGTAAATTTAGCTTTGATATAAGAGGAAAACTTCCTGATAATTCAAGCCCAGTTAATAGCATTTGTTAAAAATGTTGTTAACTTGACTAATAATTCAAGCTATCCAAAAATGAAATGGGCCATCTGAGATGGCAATATTCATCTTTTATCTAGGGAACTTCAAAAACAGATTGCATGACTAGTTGTTGAAAAAGTTGCATAGGGCAGCTGTTTTCAAAGTGAGATCCAAGGACCCTTAGAGTCCCTTGAATCTTTTTAGAGGGTCTGCCAAGTCAAAGCTATTTTTACAACAACACTATGACATTTTAATTTCTAGTACAGTAAATGTTGGTAGATAGAAGTCATATAAACAAAAGTTCTTTGGGGGGACCTCCATAATTTTTTAGAATGTAAAGGAATCCTGAGACCAAACAGTGTGGGGACTGGTAGTATAAAGTTTACAGTGCTATGCCTATAAATAGTTGTTTCCTATCCACTAAGATACAGGCAATTTAACTTTTAATGATGTCTATTTAATCTCAGAGCTGGAAGGAAACTAAATGACCTATGATTTTCCATTTCATCTCTGGGATTCTGTAAGTCTTGGGAAGATTCTAACAAGTGAAATTGATTATATCTAAATAGTGGAAAACAATTGGTTACAGGCATAACAGTCACATTTCTTTACAATTGGGTAACTAACAGATTAGAGCAAGGATTCAAACAAATATCAAATCAAAAGAAAAAGATGACTGTACACAATTGTAGCATCTCCAACATGCTCTGTTCAAAAAAAACTGTGATTTTAAAAGAGGTAGAGAGGGATGGAAAATAGAAATTTAAAATATATTCTATCATAATTTCCTATAGATTTTTTAATGTAAATGAGGAGGCAGAGACCAGAGACCATTTTGACTATCAAATCTTATATCTCTTTACCGTTAAGAATGACCTAGCAACTGGAAGCAATACCATTGGGAGAATATTTTCTCTCTCTTTGTATGCATATATATATGTATATATATATATATATATATATATACACATACATGTATGTATGTATATACATGTGTTTGTGTATATACATATCCATCCATCCGTGCATGCACATATATGTATATACACATAAATACATATGTATGTACTTACATATATATATGAAGAGGAAAATGGAAGGGTAAATGGAATATTGCCTGCGCAAAATAGGTAAAAGAATTTGAGGAGAAACAAGAAAGATTTGCAGAAAGATTTTCCAACTCAACTAGATCATACCAAGTCATTTGTAGCTGATGATGACAGCAATCTTCAAGTATCTTACTTTAGGTGATCTAATGACACTAATGAACATTTATGTAAAACATTAAATTTTGTAAAAATCTTTATCTCCTTTGATTCTCTCAATTATCCTTGTGGGTTAAGTACTACAGATACTTTTTGTTCCTTTTTGCAGATGAGGAAACTAAGGCTCAATGTAATGTCCATGGTAGGCTTTGAACTCATTTATTGTGACTCCAAGTTCAATGCTCTCTCCACTGAACATATCTATCTCTCTCTTTTCACCTGTGGTGCTGTGTAACCAGCACATTTGGACTCTGTGAAGTCTGTAATGGTTGTCCTATTTGAAGAAGTGGTAATTGTATTGGGAGAAAATTCAGTTGAAAGGAGTGGCTCGGTCTGACCATATAAATACAGAAGAAATCCATGCTATAAGTTGACTCTTCATTAAAGGTACTCAGGCATCAGATCTCAAGATAACTTAAAAGAGAGACAGAGATACTAAGATACCAGGAAATAGGGGAAAACCCAAACTTTCCTTTTATATACTAAACTAAACTAAACATGGCTGAAAAGACATGAATAGTTACCCACCTATGTTTCTGTTTTCTCATCTTTATAAAATCTGTATCATACTTGATACATGCATCCTTGATGGAGTCATTGGAAGGGAAATCAGTCTTAAATGATTTCCCCTAGAAGACCACACCTTTAGTAGCACATAAGGAATAAGAAAGGGATATAGATGTGTGGGGGGCAGTTACATGGCTCAGTGGATAGATCACCAGGCCATGAAGTCAGGAAAACTAATTTTAATGAGTTCAAATCTGTCCTCAGATACTTACTAGCTATGTGGCTCTGGGCAAGTCACTTAACCCTGTTTGCCTCAGTTTTCTCATCTACGAAATGAACTGGAGAAGGAAATAACAAACCACTCCAGTGTCTTGCCAAGAAAATCCCAAATGGGGTTACAAAGAATCAGACACAATAGAAAGAGTAACACACACACACACACACACAAATAGGTCTGCGTGTGTGTATGTTTTTAAGCACTCAATTCAATAAAACAAATTGCATCATTGAAGGCTTCACTGTGGGATTCTAGGCAAGTCACTTAATCTTTTTCTGCCTCAGTCAATCCTCTTCCTTCTCCTCCTTCTTCTCATGATTACCATTATTATTGTGCAAAGTATTTTCCACATAGGTATACGTTGATATTACATAAGACACTATGACAGAGGCAGTTGTAGGAATAAATTCATGGGATGATTCAAGGGATTGCAGATTTTTAGAGTTGAAAGATCTTCCAAGATCATTCTTTGGCAAATGAAAAAAAAAGTTACTTGTTCAAGGTCACGCAGCTATCAAGCAGCAATAACCAAGATTTAATTCAATTCAGTAAGCATTTATTAAGAACCTACTATATGCCACACACTGTGCTAAATTCTGAGGATAGAAAGGCAAAAATGAAATTATCCATGCCCTCAAGGAAATTGTATTATATTGGATGAAAATATTTATGATAAGTAAATTATAATGCTTTTAAAAATAGAAATAGTTTTATTTGTAGGAAAGAGACACATTTAGGGAACTCAGGAAAGGTCGTTTTGTAAAAGGTGGCACTTGAGCTGAATCCGGAAGGGACCTAAGGTTTCCAAGATGCTGCATTGAGAAAGGAGAATATCTCAAACATGGAGATAGAAGGTGAGGTGTCATTTGTGTATGGAGAACACCAACAAGGAGGCCAGTTTTTCTGCACTATACAATGTGTTTTGGATAAGGTTGCACTCAGACTATTTGTAAAGGCTTAGAATTGTGTTAGTGATCTCCTGAGTACTGCCATCCAGAGAGTTCAAAGACAGAGAGGCACAGGGTCACCTCAGATACTGGACAATTTGTGATGTTGTTCCTGACGTTGGTCAATCATTCATTCAGTCACTCAACTAGTGTCTATTAAGCATCCACTAATTACCAAGCACTTTGCACAGAAGATACAAAGAAAGGCACAATCAAGTCTTTGCTCTCAAGGTATTCACAATCTAATGGAGGAATCAGTGTGCAAACGCCTATCAAGATAAATACATGATAAATTGGAGATCATCCCAAAGCGGGGGCAGTAAGAGTTAAGGTATTCTGGGAGAGGGGAGAATTCACCATTAATGACTAGGACATTCGTTGTAGATGACATTGTGGCATTCCACTATTCCAGTAGATTCCTTGGTGAAATCCACAGTGGGGTGAGAGATTCAGTCCAAAAAATGAACAAAAAAGGGTCTGTTTCACAGATTTTGCGTGACAGACAGCTGGATGAATAGCCCGTTGAGTCAGTCCATCAATATGGGGATCTTAGACTGGCACTTCAAAGACTCAGGTCTAAAAAGCAGCGAGAAGAGACTGGGCAGGATCATGTTTGAAAGCTGCAGAGCAGTTCCAATGATCCCCAACTCTTTGCTGCTGCAAAAGGTCATCTTTTTTTTGTACAGTTATTATCCCAGAGGTGCTCTATGGTTGTGAGTCATGGAACACCACATTTTCAAAAGCTTCAAAATTACAAATAGCCAAGAGAGTAATGGAAACACACGTGGTGGGCATGAGCACACTGCATGCATCATGTAACCCAAAATGGTTTGCATATGAGAAGCAACATGAAAGATATGGAGGATCTGTATGTCAGGAAGAGGAGGTGGGCCAGTCAGGCACCCAGAACAACAGTGAACCTGGATGCAGTCTGTGAGTTTCTCTGGGACATTAAAACAACCAGAGGAAGACCTCCCCAGTCAGTGGGGAGATCCTCTGTCAAGAATTTATGGTAAGGTATGGGCAAGAATCTCCCAGGATGAGAAGGCATGGATGGCTTATGAGTGGCAAATAATGGAGAAAATACTTGTATTTCTGTGCTAGTTCCAACATTCCCAGCATCCTCTCCAGGCTGCCCTTCTGGTTTTCTGGACTTTCTCTACCATGCTAGATAAATCTGGTCACTCTGGAAGTTTACTACATCCCTAGATTTCTCACTGGAAGAATCTTCCACCCTTGCAAGTCATCTGATTGACTGGTTCCTTCCTGAATCTCCATTTTAAGGATGTCCAATCCAGTTTCATTCTTATCCAGGTTGCACTCGTGACTTTCCAGATTTTCTCTACTATGTCTCTCTCAAGGCTAACCCAGTCTACCTTCTTCCCCCTTTCAGCTTTCTTTTCTGTATCATCTTCTATTACTGCGTAAGCAGCTTGTGACAGGGACTACCTTTCTTTCTGCTTGAATTTGTATCCCCAGTCCTTAGCACAATACCCGGCACATAGTAAATACTTTTAAAATTCTTGTTGACTTGTTCAGTTCTTTTCCTCAGTATTTGACAATGTGAGCTCCTTGAAGGAAGGGAATAATTTTTGTCTTTGTTATCTCTAGCACTTATTACCATTGTTAGTACACAGTAATACTTTTAACTTAGTTTAATAAATACTTCTTGACTTGACATGACACATGAATATCTTCTAACAGATAACTCAAAATTCTGTTTTCTAATTTTTATATGAGAGTTATCATGTTGGTATCTGTTCTCCACCTCTTCTGATATATAGATCCTCCATAATGTCTTTCATGCCGCTTCCCATATGGCAGATAGGAAATGGACAAAAATTGTAGCAGAAAGGATAAAGGAAAGATGTTTAGTGAATAGGATTGTGGATCAGGATACTGGCTGAGTTGGGGTACTTCTGTTATCTTTAAGAAATGATAAGTATAGTTATAATAACCAAGCCTGGCACCAGAAAAGTTGAAAACTACTCCTTCATCCCCTGTATCGAGGTGGGAGTCTATGAGTATGGAATAATTCATATACTGTCAAACATAGTTCATGTGTGGTTGGTTTTCCTGAACTGCATTTTTTCCTTTCTTTAGAAATCTTTTTTTTTTTTTTTTTTAAGAGTAATGGCTCACTGAGTAAGGGAGCAAGGATGGATGTATTCAGCAGTGAACATGATGTATAAATATCAATAACAATAAATTTGTAGAAAAAATCACTGCAACCTCTGAGGCTAATAATATCATAATATATTATATAATAATATGGAATATATTTATTAAGAATTAGTAACATTTATATAATGCTTACTATGTGGCAGGCACTGTACTGAGCACTTTATCTATAGTATCTCATTTAAATCTCACAGTGACTCTGGGAGAAAGGTATTGTTAGTATTTCCATTTTACAGTTAAGGAAATTGAGACAGAGGTTTAGTGACTTTTCCAAAGTCACACAGCTAGTAAATGTCTGAGGCTGGATTTGAACTCTGGTTTATCCTGACTTCAGGTCCAGTTCTCTATCCATTGCATTATCTAGATGCCTTTAAGTCACCAAGGGCACAGAAACACAACTTTAAGTGATGGCCAGAGCCAAAGGACAGCTTTGTCTGACAAACAAAGCTATTTGAGAACTTACTTCCTTGCTAAAAGAAGTCAGTGAAACTTTGTCTATTGCAGAAATCCATCTGGTCAACTAGATATGCCTATGATGTTCATCTCAATTTTTGCTAAATCTCTGTGCCTTATATTAGCAATTAGTGCTCAGAAAGAGAGTGAGGAGGGGCCTTCCTCACAAACTTCCATCACTTGACATCCACTCTTCTGTGATATCACCCTTGACCTCCAGATGTCCATGAATTCCATTTAGTGGAATTAGAGGTAGGGGTCTGAATTAATGGCCTCCTCAAAAGTCATCCTGCTGTAGAAATAATTCAGTGATGAATGTTTCTCCATTTTTGGAATCTGAGCCAACTATTCAAAGGAAAAGATTTCACTTTTCACAGTCTACTCTACAAACAGTAAGAATGCAAGGCAATTAGAGAGGAGCCCCCACAGCAATGGTGTTTGGCTCTCTCCTTTCTCCAGAACACACAGATTGGTTGGGCAGCAGCCAAGATAACTCAACCTTAATTTTTCCTATCCCATTCATGGCCTCCCCCATGTGGATTTATGAATGCTAGAGGTGGAGACCAATTTAGTCTTAATTCTGCCTTGTTTAACTTGGCCTTTCAAGGAATTGAGCCTCTGCTCAAGTGGCTACACCGAAGATATCAAATCTTTCAAAAGCTGAACTGCTTTTGTTTGGTATCTGGCGTTTGGTGTATGTAAAACACCTTGTATCAGGTATTTTCTTTCCTTCTGAGTAAAAGCACACCTCCTAAAGAAGTTGGCTCAAGCTGTCAAAGGGGAAGGCAGAAAATCTCAGGCCAGCTTGGTGATTCATAAGTCACAGAGAACAGTGGCTTAATCCACCATCAACACGCTTATGGAGCATAAGAGGAATACAATAGGGCCCCATTATTATAATGCAGCTCTGTTCCAGGGATGCTGCCGAGCTGTGGGGCAATTGTTGGTCCCCTGAAACATAACTACTGCTAAACTTCCTCATTTAGGACTGGGGAATAATAGGTCTAGAGGTGGGAGGGGCCTTAGAGGTTCTTTGGTCTGAGCCTTTCATTTCACAGATAAGGAAACTGAGGCTTAAAGAAGTTAAGGATTCACTCAGGGTCAAGTAGTAAATGGCAAAGTTTAGATTTAATATCAGGGCCTCTGATTCCTGATTCTGATTTTGGGTTCTTTTTATTTCACTGCATTCCCTCTTAATAAATGGTATTGAAGTAGGACTTTCTAGTTATCAAGCTTCTTTGTTTATGAAATTTCATCTGACTTGAGACTTACTTTTAAGGGAGTTACTACTGGTACAATAACTCTCCAGATGCTATTACTAGGTGGCGAGTACAGTGAGTACAGGAGGGTCAGAAGCCAAGGAAGTTTTATCTTCATGAGTTCAAATCCAGCCTCAGACACTTACTAGCTGTGTGACCCTGGGCAAGTCACTTCACTTTGTTTGCCTCAGTTTCCTCATCTGTAAAATGAGCTGGAGAAGGAAATGGCAACCCATTCTAGCATCTTTGCCCAAAGGGGTTCATGAAGAGTCAGATACAATTGAAAAAAAGATTGAACAACAACAACCCCTTCTCTGCAAGTTAGCTGGCAGTTTCGTGAGTTACTATGGTCAAAAATAATGATCACCTCGTGATCAACCTTTCAGTGATGAGAAGCCTTGTGAAACTTTATTTTGGGGAAATAATAAAATTGTATTTCTTTTTGTAAGATTCCGTAATTCAGAATTTTATCAATTTAGATCTCCATTGTCTCAAGTTAATAATAACTGTAACAGTAATAATATAGAGTACAGGACAGAAGTGTGGCATTTGTATAACATTTGCAAAGTGCTTTACAAATATGGTCTCATTTTATTCTCACTACAACCCTGAGATGTAGGTGCTATTATTATCCCTGTTTTACAGATGAGGAAACTGAGGCAGACAGAGGTTAAGTGACTTGCCCAGAGTCACACAGCTAGTAAACCTGAGGCTGGATTTGAACTCAGGGTTTTCTGACTCCTAGCCCAATGATTTATCCACTGTGAAACCCAGGTGCTTCTATTAATTTGAATCAATGAAGTCTTACTGGACATTTGACAAAACATAAAGAGTGATCCACTCATAAGATATGTATTAGTGTGGCAATTTTATCAATGTATTGAATTCCCAGTGTAGAAACTTCCTTTTCTGATACAGTTTGAATGACTTGTAGCTTACATAGCTAATATGTATCAAAGGGGGAACTTGAGCCCTTATCTTCCTAATTTGACTGGGACTATGCAGCTGGATATTCCTACTGTCCTCAAAACCAGCATTATAATCCAGTTTTCTTCATCCCTTTATTGTTTTTACTCTTCTGTCAGTTTCCAAGTGCTAATTAGCGCACCTTTCCCTCACATGACCGTTCAAATTACTGAAGTGAATCAAATACCACAAGCACAGAAATGTCTTCAGAAAAAAAAAAAATCAGTCTCTTCCAAGGTTTTTTTTTTTTTTTTTTTGGATGTTTTTTATAGGCACACAGAGTGAGATTCAGTGGTAGAATCGTTTAAAGTTAGTGACCTGAGGCAAGTTTCTCAATCTCCCTGACCCATCCATCAAAGTAAAGAGTTGGACATAATGATTACAGTTCTATGATTGGAGACCTTAAAGACATCCTTGAAAACATCTGCTCATCCCCTGATTAGTTTATTTCTAAGGAATGGAATTTAGAGGGTTAGAGATTTGGACACTAAATAAAGACAGTTGGCATTAATAAAGATGGTGACTGGAAGCCAACTTGTTAATGTATATAACACGAAGGCGGTGATGTGTTAATCCAGCTGCTTTAAGGATGTCCAGTAATTTACGAGATTTCACAACATAGGCTGGGTAATTGCTTTCTCATCCTGGTCATCTCACCATCATCTGAGGCCCAAGAATATTGTTAAGAATACTTATCTTCGATTTAGAATGGTCCCATCCTGCAGCCAAGTTCAGGATGTGCAGAATTCTTACGGAGGAAGGAAATGCCTCAATTAGATCATAAGTTTCAAAGGTTTCTCCTGTTCTTGGCTTTGGGGAGATTTCTACAGAGGCAAGCCTGATAATGAACTGCCCGTAATGATAGAAGCTTTGAATTTTCCCTTGGGTCTTTTCTCCTTCCTCACTTCTAATCAGTATTGAGTGAGAGACAGACATAACCCTGATATTGATAGTCAGCCAAATGCTGAACTTACAATAACATCACTTCAGGAGCACTTCAGCAAATGTACACAAAAGGTATAGATTACTATTCTTAAAAAAAAAAAATTCTGGAGAAGTTCACCGACACAGCTCATTATGTAGATTACTTATTGGCAGTTTCAATTTTATACCTTCCAAAATCAGAGTCTCTGATGGAAAACATTTATTTCATGTACACTAGTAAACTCAGGAAAGTGAGACCATTTTGTTTCCAGAAATGAGGGCTGGGATTATTCTTGTCTCCTGTTTCTCATGAGGTGTATCCTTTGGGTTAGACCAATTAAAAAAAAAAAACAAGTAGCATAAAGTCTCTTTGTTTCACCCTTAGGAGCAGAGTTAATAAACAGGAAAAGCATGCTTGGGAATGAAGAATCATTTAACTATTAAAAAATACTATTAGGTGGGGCTGGATGGGGGTAGGGGTAAGGATGAATTTCCAATGCTGAGCTATGCTAGGAATAACAAGAATGACATTTTGGTTTTGTGAAAAAGAACTACAAAACAACAACAACAAGAATTCTAGGGACCAGTTCATGTTCACTGAAACATGACTATATCTAAATGTCCTTAATTTGGATGACTATCTGATTGCTGAGGTTCTTTCTCAGTCTATGAGCCTATGATTTTCTATCTTATTTTGTTTATCACCTCTATTGTATTTTTATTATATATACATATATTATATATAATAGTTTATTTATTTTTTGTTTTCAACATTCACTTCCATAAGATTTTGAGTTTTAAATTGAGCCTATGATCTTGTTATTCAGACATTGTGTTTTTCACCAGTCAACAAAAAAGATGAGTAGAATTTCATCATGTGGCTAACAGTGTGTTCCTTCAACGTTTCATCATTTAACTGCTGGGGCTTCTCCCTCTGCTGATGCAGATTGCAACCTTTTGAGGGTGAGTAAATGGTTTGCAAGAGTTGCTACAAAATTCATCCCCAAAAGTTCAGGTATGACCATTCACTGGAGCCCCTTGTCCAATAAGCTCCCAGGGGATGCCTATTATCTCTGGAAGATGAGCTCCTTGGCTCACAATCTGATCCTCTCCTAGTCTTCCTTTACATTATTCTTCTCCACATACCCAATGGTCCAGTTATATTGGTCTGTGTATTATTCTGCACTCAGATGTTGCATGTCCTTATCTCCCTGTTTTTGTACTGGCTGTTCCCATGCCTTAAATGCTCTTCCTTCACCTCTCTTCATCCCTGATTTCCTTCAAAATTCATCTCAAGAATCACATGAAGTTCTTCCTTATCCCTTGTAACTGTCAGTGTCCTTCCTTCCAAAATCTAATTTAATTTAAAAAACTGATTTTCTCACCAGTTCCAGAGAGGCTAAAATTCTTGCCCTTTCATTATCTGCTGTGATAATGAGCAGTATGACCACCTAAGAGTTGGGTTAGAATATTATTTTTATTATCATTGACTCTTTATAACATTATCCCAGGACTCTAAGGAAAATAACTTACAGCTTAGGTTTAACTCAGGTCCAGGGTCTTCCCAAAATGGAGAAGTAGGACCATAAGAATCTTGGGTCCCCTCTGTGATAATGCCTCCAGGAAGCATTAATTTTAGTGGCAGAATGTAGTTGTGTAGAAAATTAAAATAAAGAATGCAGCAAAGCTTTTATGTTTTAATGATTATTCTTATGGTGTTCAATTATTTTCAGTTATGTTTGACTCCTTGTGACCCTATTTGGAATTTTCTTGGCAAAGATACTAGAATGGTTTGCTATTTTCTTCTCTTGCTCATTTTACAGATGAGAAAACTGAGGCAAACAAGGTTAAGTGACTTGCCCAGGGTCACACGGCTAGTAAGTATTTGAGGTCTGAATTGAACTTAAGAAGTTGCATCTTCCTGATTTCAGGCCTTGTAATGTATCTACTGTTCCACTTAGCTGCCCACCTTGCTGCCTACTATTCTTACTACCTGGGCCCTAAAAACAGAGCCTATATAAGATATTGTAGGAGCTTCAATGAGCTTAGGGATTCCTAGGATCATCTATTTAGAACTAGAAAGGATCTTAGAGGCCATCTAGTACAACCCAATCATTTCACAGATGAAGAAACTCAAGTGGAGAAAAAGTCAGGTGATTTACCTTGTTACACAACTAGTATGTGATGGACCCAGGTCCACTCACTTCAAATGTTCTTTCCAGTGTATCTACCTCTTTCTCTGAACAGGGGAGGAGAGTCTGACCAGAGTGAGGAGAAGGTAGGCAAGTGGTCCTGGAGAATGAATTCTGCTACTTTAATTAAGTGAATTCCTAGCAAGTTTCCTCTGAATGAAACAATGGCCATGTTTATTTGGCAGAAATTATCTAGAGAATTCAGTCATTTCTAGATAATTAGACTTCCTGGCTAACTGAACAAAGAGCTCACGTGCCTCTAGAGAATTTGACTGTACTAAAAGGAAACAATTATGCTGTGGTTTTAAAAGTGGCACCACATTTTCCAAAGAAGTGAGAAGAGTGAAATGTATCCTCTAAGATGATAAGTCTCCAACCCACTTGCCTTCCCAAATCTACCAACAAATCTGAGTGTACATATATATGTGTGTATATACATATGTGTATATACATACATACACATATACATATGTTGGGATTGGAAGCTCAAATCTGTGTGGATGGTCTCGGGCGGGTAAAAGTGGGACTTCTAAATCTTAGAGTCTTACGAGGCCCTCCATGAACAGCGGGGATTCGAGAAGGTCAGACTGAGCTAGCTCGGCTAGCTCGGGTATTTCCGCCTCTCCCTGGGAGATACGTGATGGGTGGAGTCTCCCTGCCCTCGAGATTGTCCCGGATTGGAGCACACCTAGTTACCTAACAGCACGGTATTGAGATGCAAACTGTGCGGCTGAAGGTTAAGTAGGATTGAGGAAGCCTGAAAGCTCTCTTAGCACGTGTGGAGCCAAGAGGACAGTAGGCTCTGCTCCTCCTCTTTCCTCTCTCCCCTCCCCCTCTCTCCCCGCTTGTACTTCTACTTCCAATCCTTAAGATCTTAGCCTCCTTAGGAAATCTCCCCCTCTTCCTCCTAAGGAAGATCCCCCTGCACTTGTAACTAGACCCTGAAATAAAGCTCAACCCTTGTTCGACTCTGGAACGTCCTTTCTCTCATATGTGCATCCGGTTTTGGCCAACCGAAGACCTCGGAGGTGAGGTAAGAAAGACTCGGGTAGCCCACACAGGCCTCTAGGCCTGGCATACATATATTACGTATGTAATATATTATAATATATGTGTATATGTGTATGTTATATATGTGTGCGTATGTGTGTATGTATATACATACACACACACAGACACACACACACATGCAGGGACATTGTCCATTTTCTCCCTCTTAGTTATGAAATCATTTCATAGAACCAAGGCTGGCCTTATACAGAATGGCAAAACAGATGACCTTCTCCCCTCCCTGTTTTTTAGACCTTCTCTACCAACTATATTTCCTACCAAGGAGTCATACCATCTCTAATTCCACCAGAAGAGATGGGACTCTCTTTGTATGCCCAGCATTTAGCATAGTGCCCAACACACAGTTGGCACTTAATAAATGTTTACTAACTGAAAATTTTTAAAATTATAAATACTCCTTGGAGTTAGAACACATGGAACACTTTGTGGTGATTTATTTTATTGGATTCTTTTCTCTAGGACAGAAGAGATCAAGGATAGGACCTTGCCCTAATCTGCATATGGTTCTCCCTTATCCTCCTTAGATTGCGTCTCTCCAAATGACTTCACCTCCTATGCTTTGACTTGATCACTACCCAGGTACTCATCTATCTAATGATAGATACTCTGCATGATTCCATTAGCTACAGTGACCATGAAAAAGTGAGGAAGTTAGATATAAATGATATTCTGCATGTGTGTTTTGAAGAACAAACTTCAATAACACTAAGTTATGTTAATCAAGATTCCAGAGAACATATCATTGATATTACTGTTGAATAAAGATAACCATTTCATCTTAGCATCATGATATCATGGGTAGAAAGTTAGCCTTAAGTCTAGAAGATCTGAGTTCAGGTCCTATTTCTGACACACACTAGCTATATGTTCCTGGGAAAATCAGGTCTCCAGAACTCTAAGCAATTTTTTATTTTGTGTTTTTTGTGGTTTTTTTTAGTTAAAGGTTTTTTTTTTAATTAAAAAAATTCATGACTTGTTTTATATTAATAACAAGAAAATAATGAAATCCAGAATTATTGTTTATGAGGAAAAAACCCAAGTTATTTAGATTATGTTAGATCTACCTTAAAATACTATGTTTTTTGTTTTAATTTAAGTTTATTTCTTTAAGTTTTCAACATCCATTTCCCCAAAATTTTGGGTTCCAAATTTTCTCCCCATTTCTCCCCTCCCCCACCCCAAAATGCCAAGCATTGTAATTACCCCTGTCACCAATCTGCCCTCCCTTCTAACATCCCTCCTTTCCCTTATCCCTATATTCTCTTTTGTCCTGTAGGGCAAGATAACTTTCTATACCCCATTACCTGTATTTCTCATTTCCTAGCTGTATGCAAGAACATTACTCAACAGTTGTTCCTAAAACTCTGAATTCCAACTTCTCTTCCTCCCTCCCTCCCCACTCATCCCCTTTGGGAAGGCAGACAATCCAATATAGGCCATATCTGTGTAGTTTTGCAAATGACTTCCATAACAGTCATGTTGTGTAAGACTAACTATATTTCCCTCCATCCTATCCTGCCCCCCATTTCTTCTGCTCTCTCTTTTGACCCTGTCCCTTCCCAAGAGTGTTGACTTCTAATTGCTCCCTCTTCCCATTGCCCTCACTTCCATCATCACCCTCCCGCTTATCCCCCTCTCCCCCACTTTCCTGTACTGTAAGATAGGTTTTCATACCAAAATGACTGTGCATTTTATTACTTCCTTTAGTTTAATGTGATGAGAGTAAGCTTCATGTTTTTTCTCTCACTTCCTCCCTGTTTCCCTCCACTGAAAAGTCTTTTACTTGCCTCTTTTATGAGAGATAATTTGCCCCATTCCATTTCTTCCTTTCTCCTCCCAATATATTTCTCTCACCACTTAATTTCATTTTTTAAAGATATGATCCCATCCTATTCAATTCACCCTGTGTTCTCTGTCTGTGTGTGTGTGTGTGTGTGTGTGTGTGTGTGTGTATGAATGTGTGTAATACCACCAACTACCTAGATACTGAAAAAAGTTTCAAGAGTTACAAATATTGTCTTTCCATGTAGGAATGTAAACAGTTCAACTTTAGTAAGTTCCTTATGATTTCTCTTTGCTGTTTACCTTTTCATGCTTCTCTTGATTCTTGTGTTTGAAGGTCAAATTTTCTTTTCAGCTCTGGTCTTTTCATCAAGAATGCTTGAAAGTCCTCATTTGAGGAGGTTGAAAGACCATTTTTTCCCCTGAAGTATTATACTCAGTTTTTCTGGATAGGTGATTCTTGGTTTTAGTCCTCGTTCCTTTGACTTCTGGAATATCATATTCCACGCCCTTTGATCCCTTAATGTAGAAGCTGCTAGATCTTGTGTTATCCTGATTGTATTTCCACAATACTTGAATTGTTTCTTTCTAGCTGCCTGCAATATTTTCTCCTTGACCAGGGAACTCTGGAATTTGGCCACAATGTTCTTAGGAGTTTCTTTTTTTGGATCTCTTTCAGGAGGTGATTGGTGGATTCTTTCAATATTTATTTTGCCCCCTGGTTCTAGAATATCAGGGCAGTTTTCCTTAATAACTTCATGAAAGATGATGTCTAGGCTCTTTTTTGATCATGACTTTCAAGTAGTCCCATAATTTTTAAATTGTCTCTCCTGGCTCTATTTTCCAGGTCAGTTGTTTTTCCAATGAGATATTTCACATTATCTTCCATTTTTTCATTCTTTTGGTTTTGTTTTGTGATTTCTTGGTTTCTCATAAAGTCATTAGCCTCCATCTGTTCCATTCTAATTTTTAAAGAACTTTTTTCTTCAGTGAGCTTTTGAACCTCCTTTTCCATTTGGCTAATTCTGCTTTTGAAAGCATTCTTCTCCTCATTGGCTTTTTGAACCTCTTTTGAACCTCTAATTGAGTTAGACTATTTTTCAAGGTGTTATTTTCTTCAGCATTTTTTTGGGTCTTCTTTAGCAAGGTGTTGACCTGCTTTTCATGCTTTTCTTGCATTTCTCTCATTTCTCTTCCCAGCTTTTCCTCCACCTCTCTAAGTTGATTTTCAAAATCCTTTTTGAGCTCTTCCATGGCCTGAGCCCACTGAATATTTATTTTAGATGTTTGGGATACAGAAGCCTTGACTTTTATGTCTTTCCCTGATGGTAAGTATTGTTCTTCCTCATCCAAAAGGGTAGGAGAAGATATCTGTTCACCAAGAAAGTAACCTTCCTTAGTCTTATTTTTTTCCCTTTTTTGGGCATTTTCCCAATCAGTTTCTTGACTTTTGGGTCCTTTGTCAGGAGTAGGGTATACTCTTGGAATCTGTAAGATCTCAGTTCCTCCTAGATGGCACAATCAAGCGTGTACATTGGTCTGGGAGCAGGGAAAGATATTTGTGCCCAGAATCTTAGCAGAGTTTCCTTTCCACAACCACCTGGCCTCCAGTTCAGCCAAGCCAGCACTGGGGGGCTGAGTTTCAGTTAAGGTGTGGGGGCAGGGCCACCATTCAGTGAGAGATAAAGATCAGCTCCCTTAGGGCCTCTACACAGGGTTGAGGTAAGAATGGGCTGCTCAGTGCTCCCAGGGGTTTTACGATCCAACAATGGATGGAGGCTGCTGTGGGAACTGCTACTTGCCTGATGTGGCCTTCATGGCTGCTGCCTAATCCAGGAGCTATGGGAAGACCCTTCTCCCTTCTCCCTTCCTGGCCAACTGAAAAAACCCTGTCACTGACCTTTGGTGCCTGTAGGTTGAGGGATCTGCGAACCTGAACCCGCTGCTGCTATGACTGGGAATTCTACCCCTGAGGTGTCCTCCTCCCAGAGCCATGCCATGCAGCCAAGGCTGAGTTGGGCTCCGCTCTGTGTCTGGTGCAATAGACATTTCCCGTGGGCCTGTCAGGTTACTCTGGGGTGGAAATCTCCTCCACTCTGTTGTTCTCCACTTCTGCTCCTCCAGAATTTGTTGAGAGTCCCTCTCTGCAGGTATTTTATGGGCTGTGTGGGGACAGCCTGCATATGTGTGCCTTTCTACTCCACCATCTTGGTTCCGTCCCCAAGGCAATTTTCTAAGAAGACTATAAGTTTCTGAGAAAAGGCCAATTACTAAGAGCTTCCTATAACAGTAAAATCACAGATCTATTTTCATTCTCTATCCATTTCATTCTTAAAAAGGTCATTTGATATTTCATTTCAGTAAGAAGCCTCCTTCCCTCTCCCTATTAAAAAAAAGCATTAGAGTTTTCCATATCATTTGCTACTTCCTGACTCTGACCAGAAAGATCCTCTGATGCAGCTCACAGCTGTGTGTGTATGCTTTAAGGTTGTTAGTCATGAAATAATGAATTCATCAAGCAACAAACATTTATTAAGCATTTACAATATATCATATGTTGTGTTAAACATGGCAGATTAAAAAAAAGGCAAAAATAGTTCCTGCTTTTAAGGAGTTTACGTTCTAATAGGGGAGAAAACTTGCATATAAATAGGTATCACAGTTTTCAAAGAATCAAAATTATGAGTTCCCAGTGTGCCCAATGTGCGAAGCTTTAGGATATTATTAAGAACTATACAAATGATATAATAAGGATGTCCTAAGGGAGATAGAAGCATGATCAGAAAAGAAGGCAGACTGGTCTTGTGATGTGAGTGAGGGATTACCGATGGGCAGTCCATCCATTTCATTGGCATCCACACAATGTCCAAAATATTAGTGAAAGGCTCTTAGCATGTTAGCTGGAACTTCAATGGAAAAGTGACAGGAGGGTATGAATAGCTGGCACTTAGGATGAGAGGATGTAAATAGCCTTTAATCTTCACTGTGGGGTGGAGTACCCACAAAAAGGAGATCACAGATCACTTGAAGGATCTCATTTTGTCAATGTGAAGCTCATTCACAGAGAAACTGGGAAATTTAATAATGTCTATTTTAAAGAAATTTAGAGTAACTCTAAATAATTGTAGAGGGCTCTTGTATGAATATGAAGCAATGACAGTTTGTTGGGCTGTGACTTTTGTATCTAGGTGATCAAATTTATTCATTCCTTGTGTGGTTTATGATCTTAACCTTTTATTATGACATTCTAGCTGCCAGTTCTTTTTTATAATTCATAAAACATTTGGCATGATCGACTGCTTCTATTTGCTGTTGTTAGATCTACCAAAAGTTGGAATACTCAGAGAGAGTTTGTTAAAATTGCTCTCAGACCACTTTCAGAAATGTATTGGCAAGCAACAGCTGCAGCAAAGATGCAGTACTTTCCCAGTTCCCATCACTATAGGAAGTTTTAGTAAAATGGATAGAATGATAAAAATGACCACAAACCCATAAAGGCCTTTCATAATGGCAGAATACTCTATAACCATTCTCTCCTTCAAGGAACAAGTGAGGATTCTATAGCTCTCTTGGCAGCATAATTTCCATATCAGCATCTTTCTAGAGATTAAAAGGGCACCAATCGCAGACTAAGGTCCACCTCTCATTGCTACCTTACCAGCTCAAGTGACCTGCAGCAGACATGACTTTCCTGTAGAAAAACAAAGTCAAAAGCACAAGTGGTTCCTCAAATTGTATCGATGTATGTATGCCCCCCTCCAGGGGCTAGGTGGCACAGTTGATAGAGCCCTAGGCTTAGAATCAGGAAGACCCCTTGTGGGAAGTAAAGTTCTGTTGTCCACATTCCTAGGTGATAGGGGTGGTGACCTGGCATGGACAGGTTGGAGGTCAAGGATTGGTGCACAGGCCCGAGGAGCTGTATGAGGAAGGGCCTATCAGAGAGGAGAACATGGAGTCACATGGCCAGGGGATGGTGTCTTGGGAGATCCAAAGTTCAGAAAACAGTATAAGAAGCCCCCACCTTCCTGCATATGTTGTTGTCTTCCTGTAATCTTCCTGTAACCTTACTGGGGGAGGCTATCCATCCATTCAGGGGAATGGATGTAAAGATTAATAAAGGCCTTCCTGATTTCAAACAGGTATTGTTCTTTATTTAAGGTGAGCATGTTTCTTACTGTTGGGGGCTTGTTAGATGGGCTCACGTCTAACACTCATCTTCACGAGTTCAAATCTGGTCTCAGAAATGTACTAGATGTGTGACCATTGGCAAGTTACTTAACTTTGTCTCAGTTTCCTCATATGTAAAATGAGCCAGAGAAGGAAATGACAAACCACTCCAGTATCTTTGCCAAGAAAACCCCAAATGGGGTCACAAAGAGTCGGACACAACTGAAATGACTAACAACAATGTTCCCTCCAATAAAACTCAGGCCCCACTAGGTGAATCGATCTTGTCTGAAGCTCTTGTTTATGTTATACAAAGGGACAGAGAAAGAAAGGTCAATCCTACCTTTTTCCTCTCATTTAAGTTGGCATATGCTTCTTTTCTCCAATGTTTGGGCAGCTGTAATTCAGCTAAGATTTATGTGACTTTGAAGCACTCTACATAACAGAAATGAAAAAGAAAATAAGTCTTGAGATCACTCCATAGCATCAAATAATAATCCAAGAAAAACTGTAAGTTGCTAAAAGATTTTTCTCTGATGTGAGTTTCTGGAACCAGGGATTGATTGTTTTGAAACTCATATCTTGATCCAAGCCGGTTGATGAAGTAGCCAGGTCTTTTTTTAGGAAACTGCCTTCAAGCTTGATTAGAAATCATGAGGCCAGCTCTGAGAAACTCACTTTCACTTAACATAACAAAACAAAACAAAAATGTTCCTATTCAACTTTTCTGTCATTGTTGTTTGTTTATTTATTTATTTTTGCTAATTTGTGCTAATTTTTATTTGGGTGCAAAAATATCCAATTCAATGTTGATTTCAAACCCTACAGGTTTTTTGTTTTGTTTTGTTTTTTGTGAGATTGTCATGTGATTTCATCAGTATAGTATAAATTCCCTGGTTACAACTTCCTTTCCTGGTTTAGATGTTCATCTTCTCTGAAATGGACATGAATTAAGGTCTTAAGAGGAAGTTTTCCTAGAGAAGGGCTATAAATTTCTTGAGGGCAGGAACCATGTTTTATTTAAAATTATTATATCTTCCTGTATTTAGCATGGTACTTTGCACACAGGAGGTACTTAATGTTGAATTGATTTGAATAAAAGTGATTTAAGAATCTTGAACTCAACCATGTTTAAAGAATATTCCATTTATATTTGTTACTAGAGTCACTTTTTTTAAAATTTCCCATTGGGAGGTACTGGTGGAGAGGGAAGAGATAGAAAATAGATTTTTGTTAATTTAAAAAAAGGTGTAGTAGATAAGTATCAAATTAATCAGTGCTATATATTTTCTATTTTTAAAAATATTTTCTATTTTTTTTAATAATTATAGGTCTCCATCATCTAGGATCAAGGAAGTAAGCTACTCACCAAAAAACCTGGGCATTTATCTGCTTAAAAGGTGAATTCCTTATGATAGACTATGTTGATAATGAACTTTGAAAGATTGAAATGCATTGAAAGAGCCAGGATCTTGTCAATATGGGTACTCTCTCTATGATACAAACTACAAATCATTCTTGACTTCTTATCATGTAAAATTCTTGTTCTTGTTCTCCTATAAAACCATACATGCTGGAAGTTTTCCTTTAGGACTGACGTTCTATTATCCTCCCTCCCATTCACTACTTGACCAGTCACATTCTTTTATAATAATCCATTTTCAAAGTGATAACCATATACTACTTCTTGTATGTAAATCATCCTTGGATCATGTACTCATGCTCATTGTATGTTTCTCTATTGTCTTGTGGGTGCCTATAATTCTGATTCTTTGTATTTCAAGTCTTCTATGATTTGTGACCATGTAAGTTTCTTAGATAAATTATGATTAAATGTTGGATTTGGGGGTTTAGAGAGAAAAACTTATGTTGTGATTTCAGCCAAATGTGGGACTCTCCAGGGCCTCCTCAATGAGATTTATGACTGCTGAAAAGAACAGAGATTGTCCAACCATCCACAAAAGACAAATCAAGTGGATGAAAAGGGTTCATCATCCACATTATGATGAATAGCAAAACAGGCAGTTCATTGAGTTAGCTTATTGGGAAACATTGAATAGTGGATAGAGAATTGGCTTCAAAGTCAGGAAGACCATGCTTCAGGTCCTGTCTCTGACACAAAGTGATTCTGTACATTACTTTGGGCAAGTCACTGCACCAATCAGTGTTCTGGGCAACTCTCTAAGAATGAATTATTTTGGAGGGAGGGGTAATGAATTAGTTGGTTCTACAAAGGGTTGAAGTGAAAAAGGCAAATTTTAGACCATCAAGAAAGTTTCCCAACCATGAGTCTTGGCTGTGCCAAACCCCAAACATTTGGAAAATAGTTTGTGATGTTCAGCAAATCCCAAACTTGAGCTTAGGGGATGGCTTGAGCTCTCTTAATTGTTCCTTGTTTTTGCTTTAGTAACTTGATAAGGGGTACTCATTTGCCGAGTTTCTTCTAAAGAGTCAGGGTTTTTTTTATTTATTTAAAACAAGGGTCTCTCTCTCTCTCTCTCTCTCTCTCTCTCTCTCTCTCTCTCTCTCTCTCTCTCTCTCTCTCTCTCTCTCTCTCTCTCTCTCCAAAAATTCAGCCCAAGGGATTACATATTATCTTTGCAGAAGATTGTTTTCATTATCAGGTGTGCTAAGCCCATTTGATGAGAATGATTTTTATTCAATGTGAAATTCCCCTTTAAGGGGAAAAAAAAGACTATCTCCTGCCCACCCACCCCCATTCTCCTTCCTCCAACCGCTTTAAGTGAAGGGGCTGGCACCCTCACTGTGGAGCACATGAAATGTTTCCAGATTAGATTCCAGCTTGTCTGGTGTGTTTACCCAGTTGAGCACAGTCTATCTTTGTGTTAGGGTAATAGGCTACACTTTCTAGACAAGGCTGTACTTTTTGACCAGTCAAGAGGAGTGTCCTATGAAATAGGCCCTGGGATGTGTAAAGAAACCAGAGCCTTCAGAACCTCTGGGGCACACGCCAGAGAAAGCCGGCTGACTCATCAGGACCACCTGTATTGTTCCAGAGACGAGGAGACAGTTGGGTCCTCAGCCCTATTGGTGCCTGTTTTCCTGGAATCCCAAGGCTGGATCTGAGAAAGAAGTGGTCATCGTCATTTTGGATTCCTTATACCATTTGGTGTGTGCACAAAGATGGCACGGAAATCATCGACTGTGTTTTTCTTCAACTTCTAATTATTGAATAGGAGAGAGAAATTCTGGGGCTGAGGAAAAAAGCTGGAGAATGCTTCTTGGAACAGAATAAATGACTTGACTGTGCAGAATTCCCCTCTATTTTCCCTTAGTGACAACTAGAAGGGAGTCCTTAGGATTTGAAAAAAGACTGAGGCCAGGGCAGAGGGAGCATCCATCATCATCATCATCATCATCATCACCTTCAGCAGCAGCAGCAGCAGCAGCTAGATAAAGCATTTCTTAGGCATTTACAATGTGCCAGGAACTGTTCTAAACTCTGAGAATACAAATGAAAGCAAAACCAAAACTAATCCCTGCCCTCAAGGAGTTTGCAATGTAATGAGAGAAAACAAAAGACGGTTGAAAAGGGGAAATGAGTTTGGAAAGGGAGTAGGTTCCTGGTGTCTGGGGGAGGTAGAAATGAGCATGGATGGCCCATAAATGGTGATTCTGGCCTCCCCAATGAGAGGAAAGAGCCTCCGTGCTGCAAGAATCTCCAGAGTGTGAAGGCTGCTTGTGTACAAGAGGAAAAGGCTGGAGATTTAGGAAGAGAACCAGGAAAGTTCTATTAGACACTTATATGTCCATCCATCAATCAAGTTATTAGGTATTTATATGTGAGTCAATCAAATAATTATCATCTATTTAGTGTTTACTAGGGGCCAGGTACTGTGCTAAGTACTGGGGATACAAATATAACCTGGGAATGCCATTAAAAGCCCAGTTTGCTTTGCCTGCTGCCATCCCACATGTGGACCTGGGAGCCTACTTCTGGGAATTCATAATGGAAGGCCCTGCCCTTGACTGCAAAGCACTTATAGGTAGTCTCTGACTCTTCCCTGCCCACTTACCATGTGAGGAAGACTATGGGCAGCACTTTAGCCAATCCCCATTACACAAAGAAAGGTAAAAAGAGTCCCCACCTTCAAGGTACTCATATCTAATGGGGAAGACAATAGGCGATAACCAGGTAAGCAGTGATATAGAAAGATTAGAGTCAAGGTATTCTCAGAGAAAGAAGGTTCTAGAAGCTGGAGGACATGCGAAGGCCTCTTTCATAAGATGGGAGTTGAGCTGAATCTTGAAGAAAGGCAGAGGAGCTAAGAGGAAGAGTGAAAGAGGGCGAGCAATCAGGGTACAAAGTCAGGAAACTGAGCTTTGTATGTAAGGAACAGCCAGAAGGCCCAGTGTAGCTGAATCATAGAGTCACATGGAAGGTAATAAAGGACTGGAAAGACAGGTGTGGTTTAGGTTCTAAGGTGAGGGGCTTTAAATGCCAAACAGATAAATTTGTAGTTAATACTGGAATGGGAGCCATTGGAATTTTTGAGTAGGGGGAGTAACATGGTCAGACTGCTTTAAGAAAATCACTTTGGCAGCTAAGTGGATATTGGAGTGAGTGGGAAGATATTTGAAGCAGAAATAAAAGTTTCTATGTGACTAAAATAGTTCAGGAGAAGGGTGATGAGGACTGGAGGTAGGGGGACAGTTCTGTGAGTGGGGAAAAAAGATATATACAAGAAATGTGAAGATATCAAAGAAAATATCATTGGATATGTGCAATGGAGAATCATGGATGGTACAGCTGAGAATGACTGTCATCAAGGATGTTGCAAGACTGGAGGACTGGGAAGATGCTGGTTTTCTCAATAGTAATAGGGATGTTCAGAAGAGAAAAAGAGTTTGGGTTTTTGGGGGTGGATAATAAGGGTTATGTTTTAAACAGTTTCAGTTTGAGATGTCTATAGGACATTTCATTCAAGATGTCAAGATTACCAGTTGGTAATATAGGATATTGGAATTCTGGGCTGGATTGATAGCTTTGGGAATCACTGGCATTGAAATGACAACTGAATCCATGGAAACTGGTGGGATTGATTACTAAGTGAGAATATGTAGAGCAAAAGGAGAAGGCCCAGGAACAGAGCTTTAGGGAACACCTATGGTTAGTAGAAATTGCAAGGATGAAGATCCAGCGAAGAAGACAGGTAAACAGGAAGAAGAGTCAAGAGAGAACAGCCTCCAAAACACACACACACACACACACACACACACACATACACACAGACACACACACATGAGAGAGAGAAAGGGAGAGAGACAGAGAGAGAGAGAGAGAGAGAGAGAGAGAAAGAGAGAGAGAGAAAGAGAGAGAGAGAGTAGAGTATCCAGGAGAAGTTGCCAGTAGCATCAAATGATGCATAGACTCCAAATAGAATGGGCATATCAAGGTTTGCAAAGTACTTTGTATGTGTGGTTTTCTTTACAACATCCCTGTAATGTGGATAAGAGGTGTTGAACCTGCACCCCCAGACATCATGCTGTGGCAACGCAACCCAACCAGATCAAAATATAATTAAGAAATGTTTAACAAAATAAAATACTATACAGCATAAATGATGTTAATTTGTGGTTTTCTATACAGAGGACTAAAAGGAAAACTTTAAAAAAAGTGAATGGCAGAGAAGAGAAAATAGGAAGAGGGGGAAGGTGATAGGGTTTATTCCCTTCTGCCCACTCCCACCCCCCAGGTCATTGTTGCAGATATGATGACTGTTATACTAGCAGTTCCTTCTCCCTTTAAACCCTCACCCTTGGGGAGCCTGGAGAAGCACTTAAGAGGCAAATAGCAGCAGGTATAAGACTGTTATTCTTTAACCTGAGCATTTTCTCTGTTGACTGGAACATTAAGGAAAAAGTAGATATGGAGGGACTCACTGTCTTTAACCCTTTCCTCTACTTTATTGTCACAAAGGAGAGAATGAGTCCTAGAAAGGACTGCAATTGCAACTCCACCCCCACCGAAAATGATGCCATTTTCTTTCCAAAACTGGGGGCATGGTCCAGAGACATTTATAATTATACTTCAAGGAGCAGAATTACTATGAACGTGGATCCTTTTAGACTGCTCCATCATCAGATCTTGACTTTAACTGTAGTGATACCTAATACGCATATAGCAAAAAAAAAAAAAAAAAACAAAAACAAAAACAATGAAGATAGAGACTGAACCTGCAACTTACTTCTTAGAGAGGTGCCTAAAACATCAAGAAGCTGACATGGTTTATGCCATGGCCAGCATGTATAGGAGGAGGGACTTGAACCCAGGTCTTTGCACGTGATTCTCTAATCATTACAGCATACAGCTTCTCAATACAAAATATATACCAAGCCAATACAAACAAGTAGGTCAGAGAAAAGACCTTTGCTGCAAGTAGAGCTTGAGCTGAACTTTGAGGAAAGCTTAGTATTCTAAGCTGGGAAATGAAGAGAGAAAGGCACTCCAACACTGGAGGGATTATGGAGAAAGCAAGGGAGTTCCAGAAGAACATTTGCTTCTGCTTCATGGACTACACTAAAGTCTTCGACTGTGTGGATCATAGTAAAATGTGACAAGTCCTCAAAGAGATGCGAGTACCAGATCATCTTACCTCTCTCCAGAGGAACCTGTATGTGGGTGAAGAAGTAACAGAACTAAACATGGAGCAACTGATTGGTTTAAGATTGGAAAAGAAGTATGACAAAGCTATATACTGTCACTTCACTGATTTAACTTATATGCAGAGCATGTCATGTGAAATAACCAGGTTGGATGAATCAAAAGCCAGGATTAAGACTTGCAGGAGAAATACCAACAATCTCAGATATGTAGATAATACCACTATGATGGCAGAAAGTGAAGAATTAAGAAGCCTCTTAATGAAGGTAAAAGAGAAGAGTGTAAAAGCTGGCTTAAAACTTAACATTAAAAACAAGTCCTAAGATCATGGCAACTGGTATCATCACTTTCTAGCAAACAGAAGAAGAGGAAATGAAAGCAGTGTCATATTTTATATTCTTGGACTCAAAGATCACTACAGATGCTGACTGTAGCCATAAAATTATAAACAAAATAAAACAAAACATTTAATCTTTGGAAAGAAAGCTATGGCAAATCTGGACAGCATACTAAAAAGTAGAGACATCCATCTAGTTAAAGATATGGTTTTTTTAGTAGCAATGTATGACTATGAGAACTGGACTATATGGAAAGCTGAGCCCCATAGAATTGATCCTTCTGAATTGTGGTGCTAGAGAAGACTTTTGAGGTCCCCTTAGTCAGCAAGGGGGTCAAATCAGTTGATACTTTAAAAAGTTAATTCAAGCTATTCACTGGAAGGACAAATACTCAAGCCAAAGTTAAAATACTTTGGCCACATAATGAGAAGACTGGAGTACTTGGAAAAAACCCTGATGTGGGGAAAGATTGAAGGCAAAAGGAAAAGGGGATGGCAGAGGATAAAATGGATAGATAATGTCATAGAAGCAAACATGAGCTTGGACAGACTTTGGGAGATAGTGGGGAATAGATGTTCTATGGTCCATGGAGTCAAGAAGAGAAGGACATGACTGAATGAATGAACAACAAGTCTTTCTAGGAATAGGGCACTGTCTATGTAAAGGCATGGAGAAAGGTGATCAAATCTCACATGTGAGGAGTAGCAAAAAAAAACAGTTCAACTCCACAAAGGACTGTGTAAAAAGGAAGATGTGGCATAAGGTTGGAAAGGTAGCTTGGAGAGATGTTAGGAAGGACTTTAAGTGCCAGAGGGAGGAGCTTGTGTTTAATCCTAGAGGCAGCAGGGAGTCATGGGAGCTTATTGAGCAGAAGAGTCATTTGACCTCTCCTATGTTTCAGTCATATCACTTTGGCAGATGAGAAAATTGAGGTTTATCAAGATGAAGTGACTTTACCAGGTTCATGCAGCTACTGAGTCAAAGAAGGGAGTCACATCTCAATCTTGCCTGTCTCCAAGTCCAACACACCATTTCCATTTATACCACATTGCTTCTCATGTATGTGTTTCATAGACACCTGAGGGAATAAGGTCCATGTTAGCCCAGAAAAGTGTCACCATTCATGCAATCAACTTCTCTGGGATAGCCCTAACAAGATCCTTACAGATATAGACAATCATCATGTTAAATCAGGGACTTCTAGAATGATATGGAACCTTAGATGTCATATGGTCCAATCTCTGAATGCAAGAATCTCTTGTACAATATCTCTCCCCATCCCTTCCACCCCTATCCCCCAAGCCTCTGCTTGAATATATCCGATTGTTTCACTAGGCATCCAGTTCCAAAAATGGGAAATTCCAATGATTAAAAGTCAGTCATCTTGAGCTGAAATCCACCTCCATGTACTTTCCTCTCATTTCTTGTTAGTTCTGCCCTGCTCTGGAGGGAGACATCACCAAGAAGAACACTATTAGTTCTTAGAGTGACCACAATTGTGTGTAGAAAGAAAATATTAGATTCTTTTTGCTCTAGGGTTGGCATCCAAATCCTGGAGTTCATCACTTGTCACAGTCAAAACATCACAGAATTTAAGTTTTATTGAACCTTAGTGTGCCATCTAGTCTAGCCCCTTACATTTTACAAATGAGGAAACTGGCACCCCATTAGGGTGGCTGCTTTGCTTGAGGTCAGACAGGCAGGAGATAGCAAAATTTGGATTTGAACCCTGACTACAAATCCTATGTTCTTTTCAGTATAGTACCATGTCTCTTCTATAGGGAAGACTTGCATCACCTTAAGCAAAGTTCTAGTTTAATCTAGATGAGATGAAAAGTCTCTAAAAGGGTAAACTTACTTCCTAGGGCAGCTAGTTGGTACAGTGGATAGAGCACTGGGCCTGAAGTCAGGATAATCTGAGTTTACATACTGACCTCAGACACTTACTAGCTATGTGACCCTGGGCAAGTCACTTAACACCTATTTACCTCAGTTCCTCATTTGTAAAATGAGGACACATTGGAGAAGGAAATGATAAATCATTCAGTATCTTTGCCAAGAAAATCCATGGGATCACAAAGACTGAACAACAACAACTACTTTCTGTATGCTCAGAGAGTTCCAGTTTGCATAGAGGTCAAGCAATTTGCCCTGGAGGAAATAATTCTGGTTGTAACCCAAGTGATTAGGTGATAATGACCTTTGTATCGATGAGCTGTCTGGTGCTGCAAAATACAGATGATTTAGTAACCTCTGATTCCCACTCAGTCTCTCTAGCAGAACCCAATAATGTGACTTCTGGCCTGGGGACTGGTTCCAAATATTATACTGATAAGTCATACTACTGTCTTGCATTGGTGTGGGATAAGAGGTTTGCAGAATCCAAATAATTTGAATATACTCCTGTGGTGGCACCCAAGTGATTTCCACGTCTTCAAAAAAACCTCACTTTGGTTGCATAGAACTTTAGGTCAATCAAGTGATTTCTGGAGTGATTAGATACAAAGTGATGCATGCAGATGGTCAGAGAACCAGGATGAACCATAATCCATTGGTGGTTCCCTCTTCTGGAAGAAAAGCAGAGGAAAATCACTTCATTAGTGGTTAGAAAAGAAAACAAGTAAAACTGGAAATGGCATAAAACAAGAGAAATGCTAATAAAAAAATCAGTTGCATATCCAGAGCCATCTGAAAACCATCTGAGAATTCAGAACTCAAGAAGAATCTGATTACAGGAAGGAGAGAAAAGACCCAGTATCTTTCCTAATGATATGGGATTCAGAAGTGAAGAACTTTAATCAGGGCTACAATTAGCCTCATTGGAACATGGGCACACATCAAGATTATCACTGATAGAGGTTAGATAACCCAGCATAAATACAACTTGAAGATCAAGACATGCTATCCTTCTATAGAAAATGACCTCTCTTCTCATCACCTGCAGTGATGTTGAGGAAGTCCTGAGAGAGGCAAGTTTATTAAAAACAATGAGTCACATGCCAGCCTCTAAAGTCTTTGGTCCCTTTCTCATTTTGATCCTTACCCCTACTTTGAAGTCAATGGCTAGGTATGCCCTCATCCTTTCTTGAGAGGTACTATGGTAGAGTGGAATGAGCCCTTGGAATCAATAAATTCTGGTTCTGTGTACCTACTCTACAGCTTGACAGCTATATGGCCTTATACAAATGACCTCATTTTCTTCATCTGCCAAATGGGCATAACACTTGGCCTATTTCACAGAGTACTTATTTGCATCAACTGAGGTAATATCTATTTCAAAACCTTTGTAATTGTAAAGGTCAATGGAATATGAGTTTTTGTTGTTTTTATTGCAATAATAGTTCACAGCTTAGTCTCTTTGTAATATTAATGTAACATTAACTTAATGTCTCATTTCTGGCCTGAATCAATTCACTTATGATCTTTAATAAATACCAGACATCCCTTTGCTGATGTTTCATCAAAAGAAGCATTATTCTTATTTCAATTGATTCTGAATGGACTTGGGTTTTTTTGGCAGAGGGAGGCACATTGTCTTGTTTTATTTTTGCAGTCACCAAGTGAGAGCAGGTGGAATAGACGATCCATGGGGCTTTTTGTGCTGTTGAAGTGATCCATGAATTTAAAAAAAAAAAAAGATGGAGAAACATTGCTCTAGAATAGCATTCAGCAAGACTGTACCTAAGGGTATATTCTTTTTTGAACAGTGTGACTAGGTCTGTTCTTAACCTGCACTGAGCAAAGTGAAAATTTTGGTTGATTCCTGCAAATCAAAGCCCATTTGGCAAATAGAATGTCAATTTTGACAGATTCTTTACATGATGCTATACCTCTATCCCATCAGTATTTCCCAGATCTGCTCTCAGATCCTTAGGTTACGGGCATATATTTACTCGTGAAAAATCCATGTTAGCTGACCCCACAAACAGATTTTGAGGAAAACTAAACCCGGTGAGAATAAGAGGGAAAGCAAATATACATATTGCATTTTCCCCTATATACAGTCAAGCCAGCTAGTTAAGTCATTGTGCTAACAAGGCCAGTGAACTCTTAACTTCTATCTGTTCTTAGAAATACAAACCTCATCCTTCACCCCTGCAGGACCCAAACCAATGTTTGTTTTCATGCCTGGGTCAACTGTTGCTAAGCAGTTATTACCATTGCCTTATAAGTGCATTAGCTCTCTTTGGAGTTCTCTTTATTCAGGCCAATACCCAACTTCTTTAAAGTGAAAGAAGCAAATTATTAAAAACACACGTGTACACACACACACCACAACTGTTACTGGACACGTAAACACATTATGTCCATCTTACTTCCTTATGTCAGGAAGACAGAAACTATTCTAGACACAGCAGAATTGGAACCTATTTTAAATGAAGTTCAGAGAAGGTGTTTTTATAGTTGTTATCAAGAGTGTGGGAACAGCGGATGGAATGCTGGACTTGGTATCACTCAGACCGGAGTCCAGATGTTGCCTCATATACTTACTAGCTGTGTGACCCTAGGAGAGTCACTTACTATCTTTTATTATCCATTTCCTCATCTCTAACATGAGAATAATAATACCTATAGAACTTGTCTCCAGTGGGTTGCTGTAAGGACCAAGTACTGTAAAATGCATTGGAAGTTTTCAAATGCTAAGTAATTGTCAGTTATAATCATTATGTTTCCTAACAACTCTCATTGTCCTGTGATTGTTCATCATACCTGACCTAAATGTTCTTTGTTTTAGGAAAGTCTTTTTCTTTAGATGCTCTCATCAGTAGGACTGGAGATAGTCATTTGTGTTCCCGCAATGATTTGATTTATTTTTTTGTATGCTTCCTTAAGACTTGTCATGGCAATGAATTTCTTTCTAAAATTTGTATTGATTCTTTAAGTCAAATAAGATAGTTATAAAATACATCATATACTTACTGTGCATAGTAGGTGCTTAATAAATGCTTGTTTCCTTTCCTTGTTCCCTCTTTTGTTTTAATATCATCTTCAATTCCAAATATATCTACTTACTACCTCTCCACTCCTCAGAGAACCATCTTGTAATAAAGAATAAAAATGAAAGGTAGGGATGGAGGATTTCATTCATATAGTAGAGTATACCTATACTGTACATATTACGAGTCGAGATGGCTCCCTCTACCCAAGCAGGTTGGCACCTTCATTGAACTCATAACCTTAGAAAGCTGCTTAGAGTACTGAGAAATTAAGTGACTTGCCCAGGATCACACAGCCAGTATATCAGTCCTTCTGGCTTTCTGTCTGTTATGTCACACTATGTATCAGAAGAAAGAAAAAGGAAGTAGAGCAAACTTAGCTAAGACCAACCGATTCTAACAATATATGCAATTCTCCTCAACCACAGAGGCCTGCTTATTTCCCAAGATGGAAGGAAGGAAACTTTGTTTTCTTATCCCATCTCTGTATCTAAGCTTGGTCATTATAATTTCCTAGCATTCACTTTCTTTGTTTTTCTTCCCATTTACATTGTTGCAGTCGCTACATCTGTGATCTTCTGGTTCTTCATGCACTTTTCTTCAGTTAACATAAGCCTTCCCTTGCTTCTCTGTATCCTTCTCATAGTAACTTTTTATAGTTATAGAACATTTATAATAGAACAAGCTTCAAAATGAAGGCTTAACCCTCTCCCAATTCAGTCCAAAGCACACCCCAAACATAGACTGGCTATTCACCATTTGTCCCCTTTTCTTGCATGGCTCTCCCTTATTATCACTATTGCCACATACACCCCCAACATTTTTCTGTCTATATGCTGTTGATACTTTAGTGCTGCTGTGTTGGAATGCGCAACTGTAAAAGTGGAATATAAAAATGGGAGAATGGGCAAAAAGCCTGTAAATGGATCTGTGGCTTTTTCTCTGTCAGCATATGATATTTTATCATTTTATTACCACTCCTCTAGGAAATGTGGATAAAGCATGCCTAGCACATAAAAAATCTTTACATTAGTTTATTTGGGTATCCTTTGTCTTTTTATACAAATGAGAGCTATCTGGGAGGGAAAAGCTGGATCCAATGAAAACCCACAGTCACTTTTTAAACATTTGCAATTCTTCCAAAAGACAGGATTGCTTTCTCAAAGGCCTGTCCCATTCAGTCTGGGAAGTGGTTGCTGAGGCCCCTTGGTCCAGAGAATAGGAATGAGACATTTGGAAATAAGCATATTATTCCTCAGGAGGAAGGGTCACAGTGATGAAGCCCCAGGGTCAATCTTTCTCCTGCCCTGTGTATTTATGGCCTCACATGTAGACTGAAGAATGCAAGAACAGATCTCCATAGGGAGGAGTCAGAAATCTCTCCTCAGAGTCCCACTTTCTTACCAATTTCACTGACCCAAATTTGTTCAAGATCTTTCATTCCTGACCTGCCATTGGCTGTCACCCCTTTTTGACTCAATGTGTCATGAAGAATCCTGTGAATTTACCATTATGTTCTTTAGTACATAGAGATAACACTGGATGCTAGTGAGGAATGCCTTAATTGGAGGATTTTGCAAGCTGTAAACATAGGAGAGCTGATATTCACATACAGAAGTAGGTGTTCATAGTTATGTTAGTTCCACCTCCTTTTCTCCTGGAAGCAGTACCAATTAGAACCTGTCAAGCCAATCCACTTCCAAATGGAGCAGCGGAGAAGTCTCTCCCCAAGAAAGTTGGCTTTCTCTGTCCCTGTTCTCACTACCAAATTCCTGGAGAACCATGATTTTGTTTTGTTAGTCAGGTAGGAAATGATTGAATCCCTCACAGTATTTCTCTAGATTTATTTCAAGTTCTGGCAAATATAAAATCTGAAAAAAATTGCTTTTTACTATAATGCTATCCCTGTAGAGTCCATTAGTGACTGCGTTTAAAAAGCTAATTTATGCTGTCTGGCTTTTAAGATGGCCCACTCAATAGATCTCACTTATGCTTTTCTTTCATTACTCTCTAACACTGTTTTTCCATGCCAGTCAAATTTATAATCATGACTTGTTTGATGAACTGTTCCCTTGGATGACTTGCTCATTTCTCCCTGATTATGATCCATTTCCTTAACCTGAAATGCCCTCCCCAATTCCCCTACTATCTACATTTCTTCTTTCTTCAAAACTCAACTTTTCTAGGAAACCTTCCTTTGTTTTGAATATGTTCAATGAGGGACTTGGAAGAGTTGATCTTCAAGATCTTTTCCTATTGTAAATTCTTTGATTTGATTTATCCTTTTTGCATTTTGAAACAGTTTGGAAACATGGAAAGAGTGCTTAAATTATAAATAGAAAATTTGAGTTTGAATCCTGGTTCCACTACCCAGGATTTTTGTGATCGTGGTCAAGTCATTCTACTGGACCTCAGTTCCTCATATGTGAAATGACTGGGTTGATCTAGAACACTGGTTCTTAAAAGGGTATGCCTTAAGTTTTTCCATCTGTGCCCTGTTTGGGTAAAACTCACATTTGCAATTGTATACACATGATCAGGTCTTCAGACCTTACTTAGAATGTCACTATCTCCACAGCAAGGAATAAAAGGACAGCAGTCTTTGAAAGAAAAAAAATGTTTTGGAACCTTTGGCCTAGATGATCTCTGAAGGTACCTATCAGGTCTAAATCCTATGATCATCTCTGAGACTTAGATTCCTTAGCGATACCACAAGGCAAAGTAGATAGAGCACTGCACTTTGAATTACGAAAATCAGAGTTCAAATCCTGCCTTGGACACTTACTAGTAGTATGACTCTGGTCAGGTCACATAACCACTCAGCCTCAGTTTCATCCTTGTAAATTGGATGCAGGGGTTGAGGAGGAAAAAGAATAAGCATTTATATAGTACCTCTTAGCACAAGAACTAGAGTGCTAAGCACTTTTACAATTATTATCTAATTTGGTAATGGAAGATAATAATTGTACCTATCCCTTTAAAGTTTGTAGATAATTTTGATGTGTATTTTTTTATCCCCTGTGCTTCACACAGTATCTGGTACACATAGGAAACAAAATGTTTAACGACTGAATGATTGACTTTAAAGTTATCTCATTTGACCCTCAAACGACACAGTACCTCAATAAATGCAAAAATGAGAATATGCCTCCTGGGCCTCTTGTGGGAGAAGTACTTTATAAGCTTTGATGCACTATATCAATTAGTTATTGTTATGAAAAATGATTAAATCCCTATGATGGCATTGTCATATGTGAATCTTGACTTTTCTATTAGACCATATGATCTTCAAGGGCAGGATCTAGTTCTCCTTTTGTGTTCCTAGAGTTCTATGCACCAGGAGTCCTCCATAGATCCAATTATCTATTATTTTTATTTCCCAGTCCTTAGCTCAAGGTAGAGGCCATTAGAGGACATGCTTCAATGGACATTTATCCTCCCTTATTGTGGCAAAGTGACAGAATGAACACAGATAACTAGACATTACATATCTGCCCCTTGATGAGCACTTCAAAGACCACACAGAGCCATTGTGTGGTTCAAGGAAGAATACATTTGTCAGGGGCTGAATGGGGTCTTCAGAGAGGAAAAGTCCCTCTAGTATGAGGGCTTTCAGAGCCCCTTTTCAGGGCTGGCCACCCACCTTTGATATCCACCTGTCACCCAAATCTCATCTGTGGCTCCCAGAAGCTATTCCATGTGCAGTGGCTACATCGCAGTAAAATTATCTTTGCAGATGAGTTAAACCAGGTTGAGGGTAACTGACAGGCCACAAACTCATCAGTAAGTGAGAGGGATGTCTACCTCAAGCATATGAAGGTTTCTCCAAGTAGAATGGGCAGAGGAGAATAATTTATTCCAAAGGCCATGAAGGTGGCCAAAAGAGGCACTGTGGAGTGCTTAGAGCTGAGTAAGACATCAAAGATACCAGGTCATCTGCTTCATCCTAGGACAGTTGCTAGTGGTCTTGACTTTTGTCTCACCACTAGACTTTGATGACTGTGCAACTCTGCCTCACTTAAATCCAATTCATGTAGGAGTCAAGATGTCACCCTGTGATGTCATTGGTCCTCTTTGAAAACAAAAAATTAGCAACAACATGTTGCAGGCAGTGTTGGGCTTAGAGTCTTAAGAGAAGAGGTCTTTTTCTCTTCTACAACAGCTAAGCTACCTTGGAACCTTCTCAATTAGCTTTGTTCAGTTTATAAACTGTGAGGTATGGTTGAATCCAAGGTCTAGCTTAGGCTACACATGTAGATTACCTCTTTTCATAGAGAGTAACTCCTTGGAGTAAGCCAAAGTCAAATGCAGTAGAAAAAGCTATATGGCTGAAAGATTTCAAGGGCTACTTTCTTCTCTTTATTTTTTGTCACTGGTGAGTAATCTTGGGGATTTTAAAAATTCAAATGAGAATGACAGCTGGACTTGGAACTGGGAAAACCTAGATTCAAATTCCTCTTTGACAAGTTATGAGAACATGGGAACATCTCTAGCCTTTCTTGGCCATATTTTCCTACTCTAATACCCACCCCGATGGGGTTAATGTGAGATAATGTGTATAAAATATAGCAAACCTTGATAGCTCTCTCTAATTGTAGTAGCTGTTACTCCTCCCCCCCCCCCTCACTCCCTTTCCTTCTCTTTCTCCCCTTCCTCCTCTTCCTTTCTTCTTCTTTTTCCTCCTCCTTCTCCTTCTCCTTGTACCAGCATGGCAGCAAGAGTGCTGGACCTGGAGTCATAAAGACTGAGGTTGAAATCCACTTCAACATATTATATGGGTGGTTATGGGCAAGTAACTGAACCTCAGTTTCTTCATCTGTAAAATAAGGGGGTCACACTAAATTTCCTCTAAGGTTCCTTACAGACCTAAATGAAAGACACTAGGGCGCTGTGAGAAGCAGCCTGGCATAGTAGATGGAGGGCAAGGCCTCCCTCTTATGAAGGCCTGGACTTATTATGCCTTTGACATATCTTATATGTATGATCCCAAAGAGGTTACTTCTCAATGCACAAAGCAGTTCACCAAGATTAGTGCAAAGTAGTTGTTCAACTTCACTGCTAATCATCATAGCTAGTATTTAACAATACTTTAAATTTAATAATACTTTATTTATGCTTTATTTAACAAATATAAATAAATATTTTATTTAATAATACTTTGGTGCACGTAGATGGCATAGTCAATAGAGTGCCAGCTCTGGAGGCAGGAAGACTCATTTCCATGAGTTCAAATCCGTGTGACCCTGGGCAAGTCACTTAAAACCTTTTGCCTCAGTTTCCTCATCTGTAAAATGAGCTGGAGAAGGAAATGGCAGTCCACTCCAGTATCTTTGCCAAGAAAGCCCCAAATGGGGTCACAGAGAATCAGACACAACTGAAAAATAATAGCCCTTTAAGATTTGCAAAATGCTTTACAAATATTATCACATTTTATCCTTACAGCAACCCTGGGAGATAGGTGTTATTATTCCCATTTTATAGATGAGGAAACTGAAGCAGAGAGAGGTAAAGCAAATTGTCCAGGTTCTCACAGTTAATAAGTACCTGAAGCTAGCTGCCTATGAGTATCCCCACAGCTTAACACATAGTAGGTACTTAATAGATGCTTCATGTATCCATTTCCTTGCCAATAATCATCTCCCAAAGGAACTGGCTAAGAATCCACTAGTAACACTGTGGCAGATAAAGAGAAAATGCATTCACCATTTCTATTGGAAAAAAGGGACATAAATGGCCTTTTTCTTCACTGGAATACAAAACTATGTTCTTTTTTCTTGCAAAGAACAATCATTCACACCGAGGATATGGTAAATACACACATGCATATACACATATATCTTACATTATTTTTTAACCCTCTAAAATATCACTGTCATGTCAAATGTTAAGAATGTTAATTAGTAAAAGGAAAGGGAGGGTCTGATGGAGAGGCCATTTATCAGCACCAGCTCATTCTGTAAACAAAATTGTGTGTCTTGGATTCCCCAGAAATTGCAGGGAAGACAGCCTTTGAACTCTGGGAGATAAACGATAAACCATCCTGCAAAGAAGACCCAGAAGGATGCATTTCAAAAACTGTTTAGCAAACAAATATACTTTTAATGTAAATTGCCAAAAGCAAGATTGTGGTATGTTTAGCTTTCCAATGTGTGAGTATTTATCATCTTGGTTTTATTTCAGTTCTTCTGATCTTGGTTGTATCTTGTTGGGAAGGTTTTTTTCTCCTCTTTCCATGGACTCTTTTCTCCAAACTGGATTTCAAAATGGGAAGAATTTCTCAAGGCTCATATTAGATGTCCCATTCTAAAAAGTCCTACTGTTTAACCATCAATTACAAAATAGATGATTTTTAACTGCAGCTTGTGGATAAAACAAAGATGAAAGCCACTGCCCACATAAAAAGCACCAGGCTTAGTTTTCTCACACGCATCCATCTGTTTCCCCATTTAGATGTCAGAGTGGAAGGGAGGGTTTGGGCTGGGTTGGACTTTCTTTAATTTCCTATTTTAGCCTCTCTTTCATCCCTCATGTGTGACCAAAACCATCTCTCCTTCTGTACAGTTTCTCCCCAAGTTCACCAGAACATCTGCTGGGGGAAGCCTTGCCTGGAGAAAACCCATTCTTAGATTATAGCCCTTGATGGTTGGGTTGAGCTAATAGATATCTCATTCTCTTCAGATTGGAGGGCAAAAGGACATTCAACTGTATAACAGTCATTCCTAACCTATGTAAAATGAATCCCAGGATTACAAAGCAAAAGGGAACCAACAAATGTATGTATATGCCACAGCAAAAAGAGATTTAAATTGGAGTTGGAAGACTTGGGTCCAAATCCTGGGTCTGCCTCTTGACCTGGGGGTAAGTCATTCATCTTTTCCGATCTTCTTTTCCTCATATGCAAAATAGCTGAACTAGGTGGTCTCTCCATCTCCTTCCTGTTCAATTCTATGATTCAGTCTTCCACACTCTGTAGCACATTCAGTAGCACATTACTGTTTTATGAAACAGTAATCTATAAGATGCATACCAAAACCTTCCTCTGTGGCTGATTGCTACCAGATAAAACCTGAAGATAGTGGATTATGTATCCTTATTTCAGATGAGAAAAATTCACCTTCCTGAATAGTACATACTTAATTCAAAAGCCTCCAAGATAAAGTCATCCATCTTTGCAGAGCACAACCTCCAGTCCTAGATAAACAACAACAGAGAAAATCTCACATGGAATTTCACATTCGATATTTTAAAAATTATTTGACTTGGCAATTAATAAAGTCAGGATAATTACTCTGCCTGTGTGTTTTTTTCTTTTTCTTTTTACATTTACTGTTCAAGGATGTATTTTTCCAGCAAGTCAGCCTTGTTGAGTGTTTCTGTTTTTATTTTCCAAGTTCACTGTGGAAGCTGCACCCCCCTCCACTAACAAAAGACTCCTGACACATAAGCATTAATGAATTAGCTGTAGAAGCATCTAACTTTAGCCAATATTTTTCTCATTGTGGTGGGTTTATAGTGATAGAATCTGGAGTTGGGGGTTGGGAAGACAAAAGACTCCAAGGTCTGCTTTCCATCTTCCTCTGCAACCAACTGTCATTTTCAGGACAAAGATTTAAAGCTCTCACTTGCCATGTGAAGCCAACAGCTGGGTGTAAATCTCATGACCTGCTGATAGAGATAAGTGAGGCTGACTTTGAGTGACCTGAACATGAGCATTTGAACCTATATTTAGATGTCATCACTTCCAAAGGAAGCTTAGGTGGCTCGTTGGTAAATCAGGGACGGAGGAGGGTGACAGACAGGGGAGGGAAGAGAAATTAATTATCTTTGGGGTAAAGGTTTTCATTCTTAGCATTCATTGAGAGAATCTTCCAGCTTTTGGAAATGGTAATTTTAAGACTTTTCCCTTAGGAAGGTTTGGAATTGTCGTGGGCTCGAAACATCCACAGAATCTCTGGGTTTCCACCTCCACAGTTGTACTTTCTGTACTTTTTTGCACATATTTGCTGACTGGGGGAGCAGTAAATAGATTTGTTGAGGGAAAAAAATCTTCAGAAATCTGGACAGCTAAGGATGTCACAAATTTCCTCTGCTCCCTAGGAAAGTCAGAGGTGAAAGCTACAACTAGAAAACATTTTTTTTTTCTAAAGCACTATTTTATAAGTAAGGTAAGACAGACAGCATGGAAGACACTGAATTTGGAGTCAGGATGACCTGGGTTCAAATCCTATCTCAGACATTAAGTACTAGCTACCTATGTGACTCTAAATGAGTCACTTAACTACTCTGTGCCTCAGTTTTCTCATCTGTGAAATTAGGGGGTTGACCCCAAAGTTTTCTAAGCAAAATTCCCTTCCAGTTCTCCCTTTATGATCCTGTAAAATGTTCTTTTCTTTAAAGAAAACAAATACTGTGACTACGTCAGTGGGCTTTAAAAAAAATGTTCTCCCTCAATTGGCCTCTCTGTCTCAGTTCTCCTGACTCCACCTTTCTAAAGAAATTGCCTAATACTGTCTAGATTGCTTCCTGTGGGATGCTTTGCTAAGTGCTCCTGATATTAAGAAAGAGGAGGGAAAAAATAATGATCAAGCAAGAATGAGGTTAATTTCATCATTATCTTAATTAGTCCAAGGTAGCTGATGTGTCAGCTCCAACAGAAACTTGGTCCTGCAACTAGAAAGAGGAAAAACTGGGCCTGGAGCTTCTACAGGGAAGAGGAGAGTAAGTGTAAATAAAGGGAGGCATTGGGCAGACCTACAAGAAATATTTCACATTCCAGGCTCTCCACAAAGGGCAGGTCAAGGAAAGGCAATGAGCGGTTAGGACCGAGCACATGCCACAACTATTTTTCCCCCCCAAGCAGAATTCAGCCCACTCTCTTTGGTCACATAAACATCTCCAATCAGGACACACTGAGTTTTTTCACAAATGGGGCAGCATGGGTAATTACACATGGGGTGCAGCTATATGCAGCTTTGGGTATTTTGTGGTAAAACAACAGAAGCTAAATTCATGGCAGGACATTAAAACCCAGTTGCACTCATGCCAGCAAAAGCCATGTCCTAAGTACCGTGTATTTAGGAGACCCGAACCCTTCGGGTACAAATTGCTCGGATCCCAGTCAAAACAAAGTACATGTTTCTGGGGATGGACATGTAAGGAGACCTAAGGGGGCTCAGCTTTGGGGATTTCTGAACTCAAAATGTAGGGTTACAAGGACAAAAAGGAGCAGAATATATTATTGGTAAAGCGTCTGCATGGGAATTATACTTTCACTCTTCACTCTGAAATACAACACACACACACACACACACACACACACACACACACACACACACACACACACCCCTTTCTGTCATTTAGCTTAGTAGGAATTTTTGTTGTTTGGTGATATTCAACTATTTGTGACCCTGTGGACCATACAATCCAAGGAATTTTCTTGGTAAGGACTTTGGAGTGGTTTGCGATTTCCTCCCCCGGAGAGAATTATGGCAAATAGAGGTTAAGTGACTTGCCCAGGATCATACAGCTATTGTTTAAGGTCAAATTTGAACTCAGGTCTTCCTGCTTCCAGGTCCAGTGCTCTTTCCAACGAGTCACCTGGCTACCTCCTAGTAAGGATTTAGCTATTCTAATAGCTCTTTTGTGACAAAGCAGACTAGTTACATAGGCAGTAAATTCATGTCGTGGATAGAGCACTGGATCTGGTATTAGGAAGACTCAGCCCATATACTGCCTCAGATGCTTACTAACTTTGTGCCCCTAGGTAATTCACTAACCCGGTCAACCTCAGTTTTTTCAACTGCAAAATGGGGATAAAAAAAAAGAACCTACCTTTAAAGGTTGTTGAGAGGTTCAAATGACATCATATAAGTAAACCTCGCAAATCTCGTAAGTACTATATCCATGTTAGCTGTTACTGTTGTTAATTAAATCCTCTCTCAAGCTCTATAAAGCATCATATTGGGGCAGTTTTAGTTGTATTTAAAATGATAAGCCAGCCATTTCTAGAGGAGGAATTTTGAGGCATTGGCAATACATGAAATCCTTTGGAAATCTCTTATTTCTCTAGACTCAAACATCTGGGTATAAATTCCAAAGTGGGCAGCTTTCTTGGTGTCCAATGACCCACAAGCCTTATGCCTAACTCTACCATGTGCCAGCCACTTAGAAGGACAAATACCTGATGAAAGGACATGAAAGGAAGCACAAATGGAACATGAGACATCATGACAGAGAGGACAACAGGTAGGCATTTAGACTGAGACCTCCCTGGCAGAGTAACGCTGACAAGAAATGTCTGGATGATAAACCTCAGACACTGCCTTGGTGTTGCTTCAAAGAGAAATGAAGTTGCAGTACATTGACTTTCCTCTTATACAAAGGGGTTCAATTCAGTTTCACAAAAATGAATTAAATAAAAAAGAAAGTTATATGATAACTATTATATATTTAGATTAGCAGTTTCATGTGCAATCATTTTTTTTTCTTTCCTACTATGTTTTGGACATGCTTGTTTTATTTCTTAAGTTTAAAATAAAAATAAATAAAATTTAAAAGAAATTTTAAAAAATGTATTAAATGCCCAGTATGTACGAAGTCAGGGGACATAGTGATGAAGCAGACGCAGTCCTTCCCCTCAAACAGGGTCATGTGTAGTGGGAAAAGGGAAAGCAGATCTCAAACTGGGGAAGCATGGACAGGTTCAACAGCATGTGGGGGAAAGGGGAGGAGAACAGAGAATGTGCTTCCTGCCCTCAGTCATGTGGAGACCATAGCTCTATTTTCCCCTGGTGGTCTAGCAGTCAGCATAGGGGGATGGGGAGAAAGGAGAAGAAAGATGGCCCTAGGAGAGGACAAGAGTGGAGCACAAGGGAGGCGAGAGAAGGTATGGATGGCCCCCTCTCCCAACACAGTGGCATCCACACTCAAACCATTTTCTGCTTATGTAACCTGCAAACATCCCATCATTCTCTGCATGTCTTGCCCTCCCACCCCCACCCCATCTTACTATCACAGCCCTTATGACTATCCTCTGAGTCTCATATGCACTTGAAACTTTTTTTGTCACTAGTGAAAAAAAGTCTTTGTTATATCTATACTAAACTATAATATTACATTCCTGTTTAAATTGGCAAATTAATCAAATAACTGCTGGACTTTACCTCCTTAAGTACTCTGTAGACCCCCAGTATTTTTTCTCTTAAAGAATAAAAATCATTGTCTCTTGCCTTTTTATATGTGTGAGAGGAGGAGAGAGGAGTGGAGGAGAGGGAGGTACACAAGAAGTGTGCAAATGTACACAAAGAGTGTGGTAAAAGCAAGAAAGTGACAGGGGAAAAAAGAAAAGGTTCTACCCACCTTGTACAAAGCAAGGTGGAGATTTGGGGATTGTCAGAGCTGATCACAATGAAATGAAGTTGTGAAGTTTGGTGGATTTTTCTGTTTTCTTTTAGACAATCACTGAGTATTGTTCATTGGTCTTATTAATGTGGCAGACACCAAAGAAGTCTAAATTACATCAGTCCCAAAAGAGTTTATGGTATTTTGGGGAAAGCCAGATTTAGGAACATGAAGCAATCTAAAAACAAAACAGGATATGGTCAGTTACTGTATTATGTCAGTCAACGTTGAGCAGAGTAACAAGATGATGCTTTACTTTGCTTTGTGGTCCACTTCTGGACCTGGAATTTTTTTCTTTCCATGAAGATCATTACCGTCTCTTACCTCTCTTTTTATCTTGGCACATAAAATATTCCAGAAAGGGGAGATTCTCCTAAATCATCAGGGGCACATGAAAAGAGAAACAAAGATTCCTTGTAGAAACTAGCTCTTCTTTCCAAGTTCTAACCAAAGTTAGCATATGTGATTGGTGCAAACATCCTGCCAAAATTGATTAAGTGGCTTATTGGGAAGCAGATATTGTCTCAATCTTACAAATTGGGAAATTGAGGTTTAGAGAGGTTGACTGATTTGCCCATGACCACACAGCTAATAAGCATCTGAGGTAGGATTTGAGCCCTGGGTCTTCCTGACTCCAAATCTTTTCATTTTTTATTCACCAATCCACCAGCATTTTATTCACTATAGTATCTAAAAAAAGAAATTCTGTGTTGGGTTTGTGATCCAGCCTAAAATCTAGTTATAGGCTAAATCCTTCTTCTTTTTTTTCCTTTTCCTTGATGCATATTCATTTCTACAAAATGACAGGTTACCTTGCAGGGCAATCACATATTAGCCTGTGGCCCTGGGAGCTCACCTGAACCTTCCTGAACTTTGATCGGAAGAGGTTAGAAAGGTGAGGGCACCTCAGGGGTAGCAGTTGCACCCTGTACCTTAATCAGTCTTTCCCCTAATGGACATTGGGGTCCTTTGCTCAGAACACCCTAATGTCTCAGGCTAGCTTTGCTTGTAGATAAAAGACAATGAAGCTTTTGTACTTCACTCACAAAGACCTCTCATTCCTCCCGGCCCCAGCTATGTTTAGGATGGGCAACCAACACTTGTTTCTACCTCTTTCTAAACATTACTTACACATCGACCTATGTAAACTGTTTGCCCTTGGGAATGTATCTTAAATGAGTGTGTGTGTGTGTGTGTGTGTGTGTGTGTGTGTGTGTGTGTGTGTGTGTGTTCTTTGATTGGACCTAGGAGTGCCCCATATCTCTGTACCAATGAAGATCTACAGCTTCTTGCAGCTTATCATTCCATCCCTTGTCTGGGACTCTGGGATCAAGCCCACACACCCAGTATGTGTCAGATGCAAGACTCAGACCTAGGTCTTTCTTACCTGATTCTCTCTCTCTCTCTCTCTCTCTCTCTCTCTCTCTCTCTCTCTCTCTCTCTCTCTCTCTCTCTTCTCTTTCTCTCTCTCTCTCTCTCTCTCTCTCTCTCTCTCTCTCTCTCTCTCTCTCCTCTTCCTCCTTCTCCTCCTCCTCCTCTTCTCCCTCTCTGTATCTACATCTATACCTATAACTATCTATATGCTTTATCTCCACATCTATTTCTCTATCTGTCTCTGTCTCTACCTCTTTATCTCTATACTATCTATATCATCTCTTTCTCTATATCTGTCTCTCCATCTCTATCTCTATTTTATCTGTATCATCTCTATATCTATCTACCCTAATTGTCTATCTGTCTCTCTCTCTTTATCTCTGTCATCTCCATCCATCCATCCATCCATCTAGTTGTCTGTCTCTGTCTCTAACTCTTTATATCATCTCTTCCTCTATATCTATCTCTCTGACTCTTTATTTTATCTGTAGAGTCTTTATATCCTTCTGCCTGTTTTTCTATCTATCCAACTACCTATCTTCTTAGCTCTACTATCTATATCATCTCTATGTCTATCTATCCATCCATCTGTTGGTCTATTTCTCTCTCTATCTTTATATCTATCTCTGTATTGATATCTGTATCATCTACATGTATAGGTAGATAGAGATATAGATATATTTTTATGATTATGGGTGTGTGAGTGAACATTGGTAACTATAGCTCTTGAAATATCAAGATAAGGGTGAAGACAAGGGCTCCTTACATTATACCAAAAACTGCAAATATCCAGCAAAGGATTCATTCGGCCAACATTAGTTAAGTGATTAATGTGTGCAGAATATTTTGTTAGCTATGGAGGCAACTGGATAAACCTTAAAGTTTAGATAAGACATAATTCTCACTCTTGTGCTGTTTACCGTCTAATAGTAGAATCACATACAAAGCAGAAAGTCTTAATATAAAACACTGTGTGATTGGTGTGATTATTGGCATCCTCTCAAAAGAATGAGGAGTGCTCAGGCCTAACCCAGACATTTATGTTACTTTCCAAAGTCTTCCCACTCAGAGTGAAGACCTGAATTTTATAACTATTTTATCTTAATATTATGAAATCCAAAGATGTAAACTGCTCAAACAACACTAAAAACGGGTTCTCTCTCACCCTTGTATTGCATCTTAGCCCATTGTTGCAACTCCTCTCAGGTGTCTCTGGAATCAAGCTTCTGCTACTACAGTAGACTCATGGGAGGGGTTTTGAACCCACCCCTCTGGTGTTGAAGAGTATCACCCAGATCTCCCACTGAAAAGGATCATTCTACTTGCACCTGGACAAAGCAACCTGGGTCCCCAAATCAGAAACATGGACTCACATGGGCCCACTATGCACATATTTTGATGAATTGAGGTCTCCTACTGACCTTTAATGAATATTTCTAATTGCCAGGACACTTTCCTTCTTGTCATGTAGTTAGGACCATTGACATCTATGGAAGGGCATGGGCCATGATAAACAAAAGCAGTAATAATTATAATCTCCTCAAACCCCAACTCATCATCTATGTCATGAGAGGTGAGATTAAGAGCCAAGGATGGAAATGCTAGCCAGGGCAATATATAGTGAGTTGACTGTGGTGGCTGTGAATGAAGTTCTTTTAGGAATCCTGAAATGTCAACCAATATCCATGATGAAATCATTCCCATGAATGAAGCAATAGAGTTGCAGTTTGTTCTTATTCAGAACTATCATGGCCATGAACTTGAGGTGGAGGCCAGTAGAGTGAGTGGCCCTGCTTTCTCTTCTGTTACTGTAAGAAGGCCATGGTAATATCAGAGCATAACAGAAATACTGATATCCTAGCTGCTGGAAATTCTGTAGCAGAGGTGGTTCAGACCTGGAAAATGGACCAATCATGGAGAGGCCTGAAATGGACTGAAGATGAGAACACTTTCATTATGGGCAATACTATACCATAACAACACACTTGTTAACACCTTTCACTGGTTTTTGGTTTCTTAGTTGCTTATCTGCTTTTGGTCAATGGCACCATCAGCTATGTGAACTACTAAAACTTAAAACTATGTGAAGGGATAATTTTGGGACAATTTATCTAGAGATGTAGTAGAAGGAATTAAAACTATGCCTGTTGCCTTCTGTGTTACTAGAGTTGTTCCAAAGGAGCTGGCAGGGAACCTACAGAAGGACCTTACATCCCAGTACTCATATTCAACTTCAAAAAGTATTAATTTTATCTATCTACAGGATAATCTACAGAGCATCAAATAATGGTAGCTAACATTTGCATGGCTTTTCAATGTTTGCAAAGCTTTTTACATATGTTTTCTCATTTAATCCTCACAACCCTGGGAGGTAGGTGCTACTCTTTTCATCTTACAGAGGAGGAAACTGAGGTTGGAAGAGATTCAACAACTTGTCCAGGATCATAGAACTATTAAGTGCCTGGGGCAAAATTTGAACTCAGGTCTTTCTAACTCCAAGTCCAACACTCTGTTCCTTTAACTACCTTGCAAAAAGACTAACAGGAGACATTGACTTGTCCTCACATTGCTTCTGCCTAAACTCTATCCATAAAGGTGAGAACAATGAGATAATAGTCATAATATTATGATAAAATAGTTATAAATATTGTAAATAATGAAAAAGGTATGATTTTATTCATCTATGACTGAACATCATCAAACAAGGTAATAAGGATAATAACCCATATTTGTGCTTTAACATTAAAAATCACTTACCTCATTTGATCTTTAACAACAATTCTCTGAAGTAAATACTACTGGTATTTTCATTCCAATGTTATAAGGATAAGGAAACTAAGTTGGAAACCCTGGTATAATGCTAATCAGAGAAATTAAAGATCTTCCCCTCCCATTAATGGGCCTGCCCATTAAAGGGAGTTTGATTAAGGGAGATTTGTAGGGAGGCCCACAGCTTTTCTTAATTTTCTAATGAGGCACTGGTTCTCAAAGACTGTGATGCCCTTTGGCTCTGAAAAATGTATGAATACTCTGTGGTAAGGTTTTACTTTGGGGCTTAGTTTTTGGAAGAAGGTTTGTGTGCCAGATAAGACTCCGGAAAGCTGCTAAGCTGTCCTCCAGCTTTGAAAACTCAAATGTTAGTGCTTCTCTCTCTTGGTAACTCTGTACATATGGTTAGACAGTTGGATCTGTCTGTTGATCTGTGATGTATGTATGGCTTATGGTCAGGCAGCTAGAATCCCTGTCTGTTGATCTATTTTTCTCTGTAGTTTCTTTGAAGTTCAGAATGCTGACTTTTCCCCCTGAACTAAGTAAAAGTGATTAAAGTGATTGTTGACCCCTCAAAAGTTGTCTTTCCTTTTAGAAAAGCAGATCTAAGAACCTGTGATAGCAGGCCCTCCTTGTATGTCAGGCACTTGGGAAACATGACGTCGAGATCTTGACCCCATATATGTGGGGTCATGACTGTGTTTCCTGTCCATCAGTCAATCACCACTCCCTCTACCAGCCCAGAATTTACAGCCATTTGGATACTGGGCTTGCACCTTCTTTTGGTGTTCTGCTATCATTCAGCCAGTCAATGTTCATCAAACTGAATTGGATGACAGTAAAGTCACTAAATATGGAATTTAAAAAAAAGCCTGGCCCTGTTGCATACTTGCTGTGTGATCTTGAACAAGTCACTCAATTACCTCCTTGTGTTTCAGTTTCTTCATCTGCAAAATGAAACCTAAGGTCCCTTTTCACTTTCAATCTATGATTCTATGATCCTCACTCTCAAATCCTTCTTAAAGGCTTCTACCAAGACTAGATGAACTCTCAAGCTATTTCTAGTCACAGAGTTCTTTGGTTTCATGAAATCTTCCCCTTCCCTGAAGTGAGAGTTTCCTTAGCTAAATGGTTTCCATTTCTCCCCAAGCTTATCAGTAAATCACTGCCTTCTCAACCACTGCAGTGTCTTAGGATACCATCCCCCTGAATCCAATACTTTCCAGCGTTCATTCCCAGGAGCTCTGCCTGACCAGTCAGAACCAAGCTTCCCATTACAACTATTTCATGGAAGGAAACTCCTTTCCAATCTACTGTTCTGCTGAAGAATAAACCTGATGAATAAAGAAAGGCGTCTAGGACCCAAAAGGTATAGGCTGGCTGGAATGAGGTTCATGAAAATCACAATAGGTGATTGTCTTCAGACTTTTTTTTTTTTAATGAACCACAAACCACTCTGTATAACAGCCTCAACTCCAATCCCCTCAACAGACTTCGATAAATAACATGAGTTGACAGGAATGAAACCCCTTGCTCAGGAGTAATTGGGGTGGAATTAGAATGAACAGACAAGAAAGAAAACCTGGCATTTGGGTCACAAGAAACTTTTTGTTAGAAACACCCTGAGAGATTTAGTGGGATTCTGTTCCCCTGACTAATAACTGGTAGAGCAAGTTTACAGTCTCTCTGCGAGGCAAATGTCTTTAATAACTTGAAAAGCTCAAGAGTTGGCTGTTAATTTCAAAGACAGTTATATGATGCTTTTATTGAGTGTGGTGCAGAGTATATAGTTAGCAGCCTTTGAGATAATGAGCTCTTTTGAAGGGGCTTTCAAAATACAGCTTTATTTCTGGAGAAGCAAAAGGAACAGGAGGGTAGTCTGCTGCTTTTAAGAGAAACATTTACATGAAATAGACCTTCTCCATGGGCTTGAAAATGGGTTATTTGCCTTATTAGAGGCATGTGCTAAGGATCCACTGGGAACAACCATAGTACTGGAAACATGATTAGAGTAAATAGATCTGGAATCAGAAAAGACCATTTAATATAAGCCTGGTTTGGTTTGGTTTTTAACAAATTGACACTTAGTGAAGGTAAGTGACTTACCCAAGGTGGCATAGGTAATAGTTATCTGAGGTAGGAGTAGCAGTCAACAAGAACCAAGTTTGAATTCTTCGAGACATTTGGAAGCACTGTGATACAGCAGGAGAAGATGTGAGACTTGGAATAACACAACCCAAATTCGAAACTTGGCTTGGTCACTTATGTGTGACCTCTGGGGCAATAACTGCCTCTCTGGGCTTGAGCTTTATGATCGATAAAATAAGGGGGCTGGAGCAGATGCCATCTTGGGTCCCCTTTGTTTCCAAGGGAAGGTCACTTTAAGGTCTTGAGCCTTGGTTTTGTCACTTGTTAATATTTGTAGTACCTACTTCTCAGAGTTGTTGTGAAAGTTCAAAGGGAAATGGTATAGTCAGGAAAGGGTGGGGAGCCTACAACCTCCAGGCCACATGTGGCTTTCTAGGTCCTTGGGTGTGGCCCTTTGACTGAGTCTAAATTGTACAGACCAAATTATTTTATTAAAGGGATTTGTTCTGTGAAGTTTGGATTCAGTCAAAGGGCTACACTTGAGGACCTAAAGGCCACATGTGGCCTCAAGGCCACAGGTTTCCCACTCCACTACTATGTTTGGCATAGTAGAAAGACCATTTAACCTGGAGTAAGAAAGACCTGAGTTAAAACCTAGCCTCAGACACTTGTGTGAACATGGGCAAATCATTTAACCTCTATCTGTCTCAGTTGCCTCATATGTGAAGTGGGAGTGATAAAAGCTCCTACCTCTTAGGGTTGTTATGAGGATAAAATGAGATAATATTTGTAAAGCATTTTGCAAGCCTTAAAGGTTAATATGTATGCCCACCGTCATTATTTTATAAATGCCATACCTTAGTAGGGATGTGGCAGTAAAGTCTAAATTGTCTTTTGACTCTTCCCTTCCTTAGACAAGTGCTAGAAAGGTTCCATATAGTTGGACCACATCCTGGTGATTCTATGTGAGATGACCCATTTGGGTGTCTTCTACAGGCAGTCAGTATCAAAAGGCTGAGATCTCTGTCTCTCTCTCTCACCACTCCCAACCACATTGTAGGGTATGGTTACATACAAACAGGGATTGTCAGAAACCAAGATTCCAACTAATTGAAATTATTGGTAGAGAAAAAAAAAGGAGTCACTGCTCAGGATCCTATGGTTCGAAAATGGATCTGAAAGGATCATAGATTTACATTGGAGAGGTGATTGAATACCTTCATTTTACAAACAAGGAAACAAATCCAAAGAAATTAGATGACTTCCCTAAGGTCACCTAGGGAGGTAGTCAGTGGCAAAACTAGAATTTGAACTTGGATCTTAGATTCCTAAATCAAGTTCTCTTTTTCACTAGGGTGTTAGCTATTTTCCTAAGAAAAAGGGAAGAAAGGAAATAGGAAGAGAGAAATAATGGTCAAGGAAAGAGAGTCCCTAAACCTGCCTTTCTAATCTGAGAGTGACCTTCTCTGATTCCAAGTGGTCTCTTGGCTCTTCATGTCCAAACATCATGAAATATGCTGTAGATAGATAGATCCTTGCAATATTAGCTCTGTAGTTCTCAAGCTTTTGTAAACTACAAATTGTTTTAGAAACATTAAAAATGATTTGCCCATGTTCACACAAGCATTTGGGGTGGCACAGACAACTTATTTTGTCTAAGCCTGTGAATCCACTGGTGCAGAGAAATTGCAGTAAACAAACTTCCCTATCAAGGAAGAAGCATAGAGGTAACTAATTGTTCTGCAACTTTTAGTCCTGGAGAATTGTCTGGGGACACTGAGAGGTTATGAGACTTGCCCAGTGTCACACAGTTGGTAGATATCAGAGGCAGGACTGAACCCAGATCTTCCCACTTCTAAGGTCAGCTCTATATCCAGGGGTGGGGAGACTGCAGCTTCAAGGTCACATGTAGCCCTCTAGGTCCTCAAATGAAGCCCTTTGACCAGATCCAAACTCCACAGAACAAATCCCCTTAATAAATGGGCCATACTTGAGGACCTAGAGGGCCACATGTGGCCTCAAGGTCACAGGTTCCCCACCCCTACTTCTATATCAAATAATGAGCTATTATTCTCGTCACCCTGATACCTTCTCCTCTGTTTGCTTTGGTAGGAGAGGGAAGGAACAGATCTGAAGTTGATGAGTCACAATGAAATGACTCAGAGGAGATAACTTTCTACTTTTACTAATTTCAAATACTTTTACCACTACTAATGGAGAGGCAATATTGCATAGAATCAAGTTAAGTGGAGAAGTATTCATTAAGCTCCTAGTAAGTACAGGAGAATAATGTATGAACTACTGGGGATAGAAAGAAAGATAAATAGCCCCCGATCTCCAATTTCACAATGCTTGGACATGAAGGGCCACAGGAATACTGGAAACTGGAGAAGGTCATTCTGAGATTAGGAAGTAGGGTGTGATTAGGAGCTGATGGCATTTTCTCTCTCTTACCATTTCCTTCTTTCTCAGTTTCTCAGAGAAATTAGTCAATGAGATATAGTGAAAAGAGTGCTTGATTGAGGCAGCCTAGGATCAGGGTTCCAATATCAGTTTTGCCATTTACTACCTACCTGTGCGACCTTAGGGAAGTCATTTATCTTTTTCTAGATTTCCTTTTCCTTGTTGTAAAATGAGGATATTGGACCAGATGACTTCCAGTGACCTTTTTAGTATAAGTCAGCAGCCGAATAAATTTCACTGCTATGGAAGAAAGGTTCAGTCACCTTCCCCTAGTTACAACTCTGCCAAGGGACTGGTTTTTAATGTTTTTGTGATTGTCGTTACTGTCCTTATATTCCTAGAACCAATTACAAAGCCTTGGATATATAATAGTTACCTAATAAATGTTTGCTGCATTAACTTGAATTCAAATCTACCCAATCTTGAGCATACACATGAGCATTTAACCTTGTAAGGTAAGTAGATATTTGTTAACTTCTCCTATCTTGCTCTTTGTGCCAAAGGATGGGATCTGACTCATTCAACTAAAAAACAATAGCTTTGGCTCACTGGGCTATGAGGACTAGAAGTCAGAAGACTCAACCTCCACTGGCCAAGGAACTTACAAAAACAGGCAGCTTCTGCGCCAGTCCCACAGAGAAAAGGAAATAATGTAAACAAAGAGATTAGTTAAAGGAAAATGAAATATTTCCTGGCTCAGTATTGGCAACAGGCATGGTCTTTCTTGTTACCTAACTTAGTCCTGTTGTTAGCAACATGAATCCTGGGGTTGTTTTCTTTTTTTTTTCCTGACTTTCAAGAATATATTTCTGCCCTTCTCATGCTATGGGGAATTTCAACCACTTGTGTCTTGGAAACAGCAAGTTTCGCCTCCTCCCTGTAGGTCACAGGAAATCTAAGAAACAGGGCTAAGAAGCTTTATCACTTGCCTCCTGAAACTTTCCAAAATCCAGTGTCTTGAGAGAATACTGGAAGGAAGTACCAAAATTTGACTCTGATGGTTTGAAAGAGACTGGCTTTCACCCTTCCCTTTCAGGGAGTCAGTTCTGTAGGCGTTTTGAAATGTTTGGATGGCAATTTTCAGCTTTAGCAGACAATGTATTGTAGACATACTCGGATTCTTGCCTGTCTTTTGACATGCTGAAAATCCAGAAGGCGACTTTATTTGGAGAAAAAAAGCTGCTCAAGCAGGGGAACAATAGAAAAAAAAAAAAAAGAATGATAGAATGATTGCAGAAAATGGAATATATAATAGCAGAAGTTCTTAATCTAGAATCTATAAACTTGGGTTTTAAAATAAATATTTAGATAACTATATTTCAATATAATCTGTCTTCTTTCTAATTCTAGGTATTTTATATTATGTATTTCAAAGCACTATTCTGAAAAGAAGTCTATAGGCTTCCCATGACCACCAAAGGGGTCCATGGCACAAACATAAAGAGAAGAATGCTTTAGGGTCTTCTCCCTTCTAATGAAGACTCAAGGCAGTCGTTTGAAATACCGTAGGTGAACTTGTTCCGGCCATTTGTTGTGACTTAAAAAGCCCCTGGGAAAGGAAGTCACTCAGAACACCCTGGGGAGAGGAAGTCAGAGAACAGATTAGGACTGGAATAATTCAGAAAAGTTCTTGACATAGTTAGGAAAGGTGAGTTTGAGGTCTTTGAGCAGCAGAGGAGTGAGAATTCTACCATTCCCTTGGGGCCCAAGGACTGGGAAGCAGAGAGACATCTCAGTTTCTCAACCATGGACGCTTGCCCTCCAAGTGGGAGCCTTAAAGCACCTTCTTCCAAATGTCGTCTTGCTAAATCATTGTCCCAAACATGCTCCTTGGATGATTTTTTTGTTTGTTTGTTTCCAGAGAACTCTCGGTGGCACCTATAGATCATAAGATTTAGCTTTGAAAGGGACCTTAGATGTGGTTAGAGAGAAGGAGTCCAGGAAATGCTTATGAATAACTGAGGCTATCCCTGAAGAATGGATGGAATGCTCCCTGGGAAGCACCCTGCTCCTGAGGCTGACCAGCCTGGAAGGATAGGAAATGGGTATCTCTGGGGTTCTATGGAAGGGAGGGATTTACATGTGGGTGGGCTCCTATGCCTTCATTTCACCATGTCTGCTGAAATCAGGGCCTTTTTGTAGGGGAGGGCTTTTTTGTTTTTGCATCACCCTTGACCTTTCTTCAACTCTATTGTCTGGGCTGGGTTATTGCCTCTCCCCCAACTGCTTTTTGACGAAACAGCAGCAGATGTGCCCGTGTCAATTTGATACGGCTTTGCCCTTCAATTTAGGCCTATGGGGGCATAACTTAAGGGTGGAGGTAGCCCAGAGTCTTCCAGTTTGAGTCACTTAATGTGTAACACTCTGAAAAGGACAGAAGTTTAGTGATTATCTGTATTCAAGAGGTCAGCAGAAAGTCTGAAAGGGCCAGAGGCAAAGGGATGTTCCTGTGTAAGTAAAGGAAGTCGATCTAAGGCAGCAATGGGATGACATGGGAGAAAGAGAGGGACAGGAGAGCAGAAAAAAAAATCAGCATTGAGGACCAGTATTCAAAAATTCAGGTCAAGTTCACAAGCATTTATTATGCGCTTACCAGGTCTGATACAAAGCAAGACAAAAATACAACAGAGATCAAGAATAAAATATTTGGACCAATGACAAAGAGCCTACAGAAATTGAATCTTTGCTCTCAGTTAATTGATGGCATCTGACAGAACTGTGATTATCTGAAACTTCAATGAGGGTGAATTCACTTCTGGGTAGAGAGCATGGTGGTGGACCAGCAGAGAGGAGAGTATGAAAGGGTTGGCAGCGCTGAGAAGAATCCCATCATAGGGGCAGTTGTGTTGGTTGGGGGGCAACCTTTTCCCAGAGGGCCCTGAAAGAGTGGTGTCTCTGAGGACCGCAGGCTGGTGTGTTCATCCTTCGTTTTTGAAGAAGACCATGCCATCAGAGAAATGATGACATGACTTGCACTTGACTTTGTTTTGAGTGAGGGAGGGCTGTGCAAGGTCACCAACCTCACTTTCTCCTCCTGAGCCATCTGGGTCCAGTGACCAGATATTCATCAGGATGACTGGAATGATCAAAGTGAAGTGCAAAAAGCACAGGTCTCACAAGAAGGAATCATTGCAACAGTGGACTAGAGAAGAAGTATGCCCTACCCCTTGGATTTTGTCACCCAAGACCAAACACTGTTTACCCTATGCTAACTAAAGCTCTGATTTCTGGTCTTAAGGCCTTTTACACAGATATAGAGCTGGCCTCACTCACCTATTTAGTAATGAGCTGCCACAAAGCTAGGCATAAACCCACAACCCATACCCTATATGAAGTTAAGGTCAAAATAGGTCCATGATTCAGACTGAAAGGGTGATACCATAAACAAATTAGGAGAGCAAGATCTTGTCAGATCTATGGAGAATGGAGTAATTTATGACCTAACAAGAGACAGAGAACATTATGAAATGCAAAATGGACAATTTTGATTACATTAAATTATAAAGATTTTGTACAAATAAAAACAATACAACCAAGATTCAAAGGAAAACAAAAAGCTGGGAAACAATTTTTATAGACAGTGTTTCTGATAAAGGCCTTGTTTCTAAAATTTATAGAAAACAGAATCAAATTTATAAGAATACAAGTCATTTTTCAACTGCCAAATAAATAAGTTATGAATAGGCAGTTTTCAGATGAAGAAATTAAAGCTATCTATAATCATGAAAAATGCTCGAAATCACTATTGTTTAGAGAAATGCAAATTAAAACAACTCTGAGATACCACTTCACACCTCTCTGGTTGTCTAATATAACAAAAAAGGAAAATGATAAATGTTGGAGATGTGGGAAAATTAGGACACTAATGCATTGTTGGTGGAGTTGTGAAGATGATTGAACCATTTTGGAGAGCAATTTGGAACTATGCCCAGAAGACTATAAAATTGTGCTTACCCTTTGATCCAGCAATACTACTAGTAGGTCTATATCCCAAAAAGATCATAAAAAAGGGGAAAGGATCCATATAAAATATTTATAGCAGTTCATTTTGTGGTGGCAAAGAATTGGAAATGGAGGGAATGCCTGTCAATTGAGAAATGCTGAATGAGTTGTGGTATATGAACGTAATGGAATGCTATTGTGCTATAAGAAATGATGAGCAGGTGGGTTTCAGAAAAACCTGGAAAGACTTATATGAACTGATGCTGAGTGAAGTGAGCAGAATCAGGAGAGCATAATGCACGGTTACAGCAACATTGTGCAATGTTCAACTATGGTAGACAACTCTTCTCAGCAATACAAGGATCCAATACAATTCCAAAAGATTCATGATTGAAAATACTATCCCTCTCCAGAGAAAGAACTATGGAGTCTGAATGCAGAGCAAAGCATATTATTTTCACTTTTTTTTTTTGGTTTTTTTCTTTCTCATAGTTTTTCCCTTTTATTCTGATTCTTCTTTCACAACATACTAATGTGGAAATATGTATAACATGATTGTATATGTATAACCTACTTCAGGTTGCTTGCTGTCTTGGGGAGGAGTGAAGGAAATGAAGGAAGGAGAAAAATTTGGAACTCATTATCTTACAAAAATGAATGTTGAAAACTATCTTTGTATGTAATTGGAAAAAAAATGCTATTTAAAAAAAGAAATAAAGACAATGAAGAACCAAAAATTTTAACTAAATTTTTAAAAAATAGTACCATGATGGGTACTATTCATTTCCCTCTTCTCCTGAATTCAAGGCAGTTGTGCTGAGTCCGCTGAAGGTACTACCTTGGTGCAGACTGTTTCCCCAAAATGTGGCAGAAGAGACCTTGGTATAATTATCACTCATGTGAGATTTAGAAAACATTTTTCTCACAACAACTCCATGAAACAATAAATCTGCGAAGAGGCAGAACAATTATCATCCCTGTTCCACAGTTGAAAAATTGAGTCTCAGACAGTGTAAAGAACGTGCACAGGAACACATCACTGGTAATTATCTGGAGCATAGGCACTTTTCATATCCATTCATTTCATTGGTACACTTTTGGTCTCTATGTCTATAAGGAGATATTAACTCCTTAGACAGAGACACAATTCAAACATGAGACATATAAAAGCAGAATTATCTGATCACTCACTAGGGTTCATTCCATAGAAAGAAAAAACTGCAATGTGTTTACCTCCATACTTTTCACTGTTATATTTCCCCCCATTTTCTCATGAAAGTTCCTTAGGGGATTTGTTCTATATGTTGGAGGTCTCCTTTTTGTCAAGTCCATGGGATCTTTATCTTTTGGGGGGGCAGCATGAATCCCTTTGGAAGTTGAGGAAAGCCTATGGACCTCTTCTCTGTATAATACTTTTGAATGCATAAAACACATATTATTGTAAAGGAAAGCAATGTTGAAATGTAGTTATCAAAATATTTTTTTAAAAGTAACAGACTTTAAAGAAGCCTTTAGAAGCTTATTGGACTTTTGGGTCATGTAACCAACAAATGGAGAACTAAACGTTTTCTCTAATCCTCATGACCTCTAAAACAGACATTATGCACCAAAGATAAAGCCATTTCAGTTGTCTTCATGGTCTAGGTCACTAGGAACCCAAAAGAAGCTTAAAAACAAAACTGCATGCACTGATGCCTACCTTGAACTCCCTCACCACCCAGCATGCTTTGAGTGGCAAGGTTACAGTGACTGACTGGATAGACTGGTAACAAAATGTAACCTGGTTCCTCCACTGTTATCTCCAGCACCAAAAAGAAAATCGTGGCACATTCAGTCATTTTGACATAATCCTAAGAATTATCTTACCTATAGCTGTAATACTGCTCAAGAGTTGGATCAAAGAAAGAAATGTATTAGGCATTTTGGCTCAATGGGCCACACTTTCCCCTTAAATCTGTCTTACACAATAACTGACTAAATCTTGTCCTTGTCCTTTTGGTGCAAAGAGTGATAGGCCTGTAATCAGAAAGACTTGAGCTCAAATCTGGGCTCAGACGCTTACTAATTGTGTGACCCTGGGAAAGTCACTTGACCCAGTTTGTGTCAGTTTCCTCATCTGTAAAATGAACTGGAAAAGGAAATGGCAAACCATTCTAGTATCTCTGCCATGAAAACCCCAAATGACGTCATGAAGAGACAGCCACAATTGAGACAACTGAATAACAACAATTATTATTAATTGGCATCAATGAAAGTCTAATGGTAAAATTCTGTGGAATCTTACAAAAAGAATGATGTTTTATCATTTTCCCAAAACAGAGTTTCACAAGGCTTCTCCTTACTGGAAGACTGACCACCAGATAATCATTATTTTTGACCACAGTAACTCATGAAATTGTCAACTAACTCTTTAAGGAAGGCTTACAAAAACCATTTATACAGTCATATGTCAATAGTAACTTTCTTGAAAGTGAGCTTTAAGTGACACAAACACTAACTGTGTGATCCTGGACAAGTCACGTAACCTCTAACTGCCTCCGTTTTCTTTGAGATAATAATAGCACCTAGCTCCCCTGGTTACTGTGAAGATAAAATAAGATTTGTAAAGAGGTTTGTAATCCTTAAAACATTATGTAAATGTTATATATTTTATCATTATTATTTTTCAAAAGTAATTTAGTGTATACTATATATATAAGCATGTCTGTCTATCGAAGTAGGGAATATTCATTGGTTATGTCAAAACCACTCAATTGGAATTCCAGGACATATAGCAATTTCATAAAAGAAGTGGGGTCTGTCAAAGATTAGAACCTGAGAGTTGACTCTGATTGGGTCAGTCTACATTCGCTCACTAGATAACCAGTATCTGCTCAATCTTGTTGATTAGGGTAAAGGTTGATGTTTGTCCTCTGCCCTCAAGGAGGACCAGGAAGGTGATGTCTTAACTTGTAAATGAATTAGATTTAAGTGAGACAGGGCTGTAAAAAGTCACCAGCCTCACTCTCTCTGCCAGAGTCATCTTTTTCCAGTGGCAAGACATAGATCAGGATGACTGGGGATGGCCTCGGGTGTAGTGGGAGACCTTTTCAACTTCTTAAACTAAGGTCTTTCCCTAGTCTCAGTTTGTCTGAGGCAACACCCTTTCAGTGATTAAGGCTAAGTAAGAAATGAGACCCCCAAAATGGCCTCTTTTACCCACTCAAAAAAAAAATCAGTCTGAGAAGGGAAGACCCTCAGGGTTCCTGGCCAGAACAGAAACAATTGCCTACTGCACTCACTCTAAGCCAATAAAATCCAAGCAATGACCAGCTAAGGCTTGGTTTGGGACCCATCACTGGCCAATCAGGGAGGGTCAGAGTGATTTGAATTTAAAGCAGAGTTGAACACTTCCATTTGAATCTCAATGGGCTTTATCAAAGCCTGGTTTAACAGAACTCTATTCAAATTGATATTCCTTTGGGCAGAGCACCCATACATAAATGGGTTCAGATGGTGACCAGTAGCAGCACCACCTGGGGATCAGAGATCATGATGACTGTACAGGAAAGGTATAAACTGCTGGAGATCTGAGAAGGGAGATCATTTTTCCCACATGGGGGTATGGGGGGTGGATAACAATTCTGGGGAAGCTTCATGGAGAAAACAGAAATTGGACATTGGAGAATGGGAATGATTTCAACAAATGAACACGGGTAAAAGGGCAACACAGATTTAGAGAATAGTGTGATCAAAGACATAAAGGCACAAAAATAGGGCATGTCCCATCCAATTTGAAAGGACCATTGGCTATATGAAAGAGTGGCACAAGGTAAAACTGTCGAAGTAACTGAAAACAGTTCATTATGGGTCTGAATGACAAATTAAGAGGCTTATACTTTATTAAATAGAGAGTAATGGAAGTTTTTTGTTTGTTTTTTGAGCACAGGAGCCACAAGTGATCAGAATTATGCATTAAGAAATTTAATCTGCCTGAAATATTCAGAATTAATTGGAATGCAAGTGAAGCTGAAAATGGGGAGACCACTCTCAAGGAAATTGAACTTATCCTGGCAAAAGGCAATAAGCTTCTGAATAAGGACAGTGGGGATGGATGCAATAGATAAGATACCCTGACTTGAATATCTGTACAGGAAAAATTGTTACCATTCTTATCACTCCCAAATCATAACCAATGACCCTAAGGACTATACAGTGTTGAATTTTATGGTCCACGTAACAAGGGGTTAAAAACTATGGATAGGTCAATAGCATGAGTAGGCAGACTAGATCGGTTATTATAAGGCCAGGAAATAGGGTACAAGTAAAGAATATTAGCACATAGTAGATATGTTATAGGAGCTTCATGTTCTGACCAGGCCTTGGGCTCTGAGGGCCTAACTGGCCTAGTGATTTTAGGTTCATTCATAGCCCTTAGTCATAAAGACCCAAAAGGAGGATATAAGTAGCACCAATGTACTTTTTATAGCTGACTGGTTTAATAAAAGAAGGCCCTCATTCTCATATAAATCAGTATTGGAAAAAGAATGGTATCTCTTCTCATCTGATGAACTCCTTTCTATAGGTGCTGGCATTTATTGCTACCAATTTAGGCATATCCCCATGGACTGGGAAATCAAGAGAGCTATCCCTGACAACCTATGTCCTTGTTAAGTGTTGGTACAATTTCTCTTACTGTCTAAGAAAGTTGTTGTTTTCTCTAGATTTCATTGATTCAGTCTTACCTCCTTCACACTGAGCACTTAAGCCCAGCCTGCACCTGGGCCAGAATAAAGAACTTAGTAAATTTTTGATGAATGGAATAGGATGAATACTTGTAGAATCACACAGACCAAAGTGCAGGACAATGTGTGACAGAATCTACAAAACAGTGTTAGATCTGGAGGTTAGTCCATGCAGCAGTGCTGCTATGTAACAGGATGAATGTGTGGCAGCCATGAAAGATCCACAACACTCCTTAGTCTGATGGCTGCCTTCTGCTGCCTTTAAACTGGAGAGGATTTTTGTCTCTTCAGTTCCACCTCATCTGACCTGGAGGAGATAACTTCCCACAGTGTCCCTTCATTGTCAGTATCCTCTAACAAGGGAATCTTCTCTAAATGGATCAAAATAGCCCAGAAGCTTAGAATCAAGGCCACCAGCCCTTGCTATTATCCTTTGGTCATTAGACAGGGACCCTTGTCACAGGGAGTCTGATCTCTAGAGTACATGAACCATTTGATTTACCATTGGTGTTTTTGGGTGATCCTCAAATAGGAAGGAATGTTAGGATTTCCCAGCAATCCCCTCCTCTGAAATGAGGTTTGCAGCATATGTGACTTGAGTCAGCCCACTGTCATGCTCATGACAATAAAAAGAGGGAACCAACGTTGCCATGGAACCTCATTTTAGTCTGATGAATAAGGAATTATCTATACGTGTTAGTCGTTCTTATGTTCCCAATGTGAAGATTGGGGTGGGGAGCAAAGCTGAAGTAAAAGTACATTGGTTTAGTCACAATGCTCATTTAAGGTAAGAGAACCTGTCCAGTGGATCTCCCAACTAATTACTACAGCAAGCCTTATCTCTAAAGATTTTTTTTTTTAAAGGTTTGCCAGTTGTGGGTAAAGCACACTCCCCTGACCCATGCTAATTCAGCTCAGGAAATCCACTATCACTGCCTCTTCCCCAACTCTACCCCCATCCCCAGCCCTGGCCTACCACCAACGTTTACCATACTGATCTCAAAGCACTGGGGAAACATAAAGTAACTCTTCGCAAAAAGTTTAGGAGCTGTAGTTGAAAGGAAAATGTTGAAGCAAATGCAAAAGAAAAGAACATTTTAAAAAGGCAGTTTTATTTCATAAGTATCCCAGACTTGCTTTCCATTTCACAGACCACAGGGATGCCTCATTTCTATCAATGTAATATCTCCAGGCAGATCCAGGGCAAAATGGAGACTTTAAATCAACCCAAGCCCAACAGTTTGGCATCACATTTGCTGAAGTAAAAAGCCCCAGATCTGTTTATAATCTTAAAGTGATAAATCATGCAAAGCCCAGTAGGATACTAGGGGAGGAAAATGAAAATCAGTCACCATATGTCACAGAGGCTGATACAGATAAGGGATTGGGCTTTGATCTCTGGGGAAATGGATATTGATGCTGACGATAAATTCATGGGCCCTGTTGTCCTAGGCTGGGCAAGCTGGCAACTGTATTCTCCCCATGATCACAGGTTTAATAATTAAGGCAATAAATACCCTACTTCTCTGGGCATCTGCCTGTTCAAAGAAAATTCACTAGCTGGAGGAAGGTCACTGCACCAATCTGGAGACAAATGGATAGAAATACACTCAAGAACAGGGATAGAGTCTGTTGTTGGAAGCACCATCAGGATCAAATTATTCTAATCTTAAACAAGATCTCTTTAACTTGCAACTGCAAATCAGTACAAATTAGAACCCTCACTTCCATGACTGATAGAACTTTCTCCTGCTTTGTGGAACTAACAGACTTCAGCTCACTGGGATTCTGCTCAGAGTCCAGAACGGCCAAAGACAGGACTCTGTGGCCCAAGTGGAGGGTAATTACACTCGAAATTCAGGCGTCCAAACCCACATTTTCCCTGAGCTCCCTGGGTGATTGTCTGAAATCTGGTTCTCATTTTAGTTTGAACTATTCTGGCCACTGAAAATAAAAGAGCCTTCTTCAATAGCTGAGCCAAGCAGAGGCAGGGAGCCAAAATGAAATGATATTTTGATACTTGGATCTGTGATCTTGTTGATCTGTGATTTCTTGTTCCATTTTAAGCTTCATTGGGAGAAGGCTGTATGAGAGAGAGAAGGAGCAAAAAAAAAAAGGAACTAGAGAGGAGGAAGAAAGAAGGAGGAAGAGGAGGAGAGGGAGGAGGAGAAAGAAAAGGAAGAAAAATTGTGAAGGATGTTGAGATGGTTTAGGGGTTATGAAGAAGGCCAGCGATTAAATGTAAGATGTAACCATCTTAGGAGATACCTGAAGAAGGAGGGCATGAATGGAAGGGGAAGGGCTGGAGCTAGAGAAGGGCAGTAACCAACAGTGAAGAATTCAAACCAGTGCAATGGAAAATGCACGGACTTTTCAGTCAGAGGGTCTGAGTTCAAATCCTGACTCAGAGTTTGAGCCAGTTACTCAGCCTCCCTGGGTCTCCATTTCCTCATCTGTGTACTGAGACCCCTTCTACCTTCAAATCTATGATTCTTTAAAGGATTTAAGTTAAAAGTCAGGCACAGGGAGGAGGTGATGCCCTCTGAAGATCCTTTTTCATGCAGAGTTTCTTTGCTTCTAAAGATGAAAGAAAAGGGCTGGATGTGAAGAATAATCAAAACGATAAATAGAACAATAACATATAACATGTTTATAGATAATGATATAATAGATAGCATTTAAAGTTTGCAGAGGGCAGGTAGGTGGCAAAAGAGATAGAGCTCTGGGCCTGGAGTCAGGAAGACTCATCTTCCTGAGTTCAAATCTAACCTCAGTCCCTTACTAGTTATGTGACCCTGGGCAAGTCACTTAACCCTGTTTGCCTTAGTTTTCTCACCTGTCAAATGAGGTGGAGAATGAAATGGCAAACCATTCCAGTATCTTTGCCAAAACAAAAAATAAGCCCAAATGGGGTCATGAAAAGTCGGACACAACTGGAAACAACTGAACCCCCATAAAACAGCTACAAAAGCTTTCAGAACACTTTACGTATGTTATCTTATTTGATCCTCACAGCAACTCTGTTATTATTATACCAGTTTTACAGATAAGGAGGCTGTGAGAAGTCAAGTGACATGCCTAGAGTCACACAGTTAGTTCTGAGGGAGAGAGATATTCTAACTCAGATCTTCCTGAGTCTGTGTCCAATACCCTATTCACTGTACCACCCAGCCACCAAAGAAGAGAAGAGGTCTAGCTAAAGGAGATGATACACCAGCCCTGAGACAATAAACCAAGCATGTCTCTGGTGTCAGGGATCACAGCAGCCCCTGGAGGCAACCAACCTCGAGCCTCTCATTCCAGAGATAACATGAGTATGATATGAGATCACATCACTGAAAGCATTAAAACTCAAATATAAATGCCAGCTATAATAACAATAACAATAATATTAACTTTTATGGTTATTAATTATTACCCTGGATATCCTCTCTTCAAGGTTTCACCCTAGGAAAGATAATATTCAGAGTCTGAGATTTGAGAATGTGGACTCTCCCCGACTACGTAAGCCCCCTTTGCCTGGGTTAATCATTGGAGCTAGAAGGGACTATTTGTCCAGTGTTCTCACTCTGCAGAGGAAGAAACTATCAAAGCCCAGAAGTAAGAAAAGGTAAGGAGAGAGGCAGAGAATAGTGATTATTGTGCTTCCCATCAAAAGATTCGGGGATTCATTTAGGGAAATTAATTTTTCTCCAAACATTTTTCAGTGTGTTTTCCACCTCTGAGTGAGGCCCTTGAGAGTAAAATTTATTTCAGTTTCATCTCTATGGCCCAAGCACCTGATATAATGTCTTGGCAACATAGAAGGTACTTGATCAATACTGATTGAATTAAATTGTTGGAAGAGAGAAGGATTTCTGAAAGAGGAACACTAAAGCTGAAGGACCTAAGGAAAAGCAAAGGAAAGAGGAGCAGAAGAAGGAGGCCCTAAGGAGAGAGAAGGTCATAGAAGCAGGCTGCTTGTTCTGAGTTCTCCAAGAGGACCATGACGTCAGGGAGGTGATGGCATGATTTGCGCATGAATTGGATTTAAGTGAGGCATGGTTGTGCAAAGTCACCACCTCACTTTCTCCTCCAGAACCATCTGGATCCAGTGGCCAGATATAGATCAGGATGAGTGCAGATGGCTTCCAACAGAGTCTTAACCTCTAAGGAATGGAGATATGGATCCACACGTGTCCTTGGGAGAGATTCTGGAAGCCAGGGGCATCTAGCACATTTTAGGTACTGAGTAAATTTTATTAACCTACCCAGAAGAAATGTAAACTCAATGGGGGGTGGGGAGGGGGAGGGAGTGTTCAGGGATTGCTTCTTTTTATCCCCAGTTCTTCTTCACACAATGCCTGGCATACAGTAGATGCTTACTAAATGCTTATTGACTGATGGGGTGACTCACTAATAAAAAAAGAAAGGACAAATAGTGGTGATTATTGAATGCTGAGGGAGAATTAAGGTAGCTATATGTTGACTTGTAAGTGAAGAGAGAGATCTCTGTTGTTTACTCAGAGTATTTATAAGTCATGGTAAGATTTCTTAAGCGTTGTCTGACTAAAGGACTGTTGCTCACTTCTGGAAATTCACATAAGCACAAATGATACTGCCAATAGGAATCTAGACTCTAGCTTTAGCATTACTAATGATTATGAAATCTTGAGCAAGATAGTCTAGACGTTAGGAACACAGGTAATGTTTTTATCCCTGTTACTGATCAGAAGCAAAGGATTCAGAAGGGAAAGCAGCTTTGGAAAGTCAACAAGCTGGTTAAGAAAATGGCATCTGAGAATGGAATTTGGATTTTTGGATCACATTAAAATATAGGAATAAATTCATGACCAGGAATGGAGCACAACTAAGAAGTCATGGTTAGATTGCATTTGGAGGTTTTTAGGTCTAATCAAATGAGCTTTAAATTGATGAAACCTTGCTCAATCTGTGGCCATCCATGAAGGAGAGCTCTGAGACCATCCTGGTGAGGAAAAATTAAAGTGAACGAGCTAAATGAACAAGGAAGCCTACAATAAGGGGTGGGAGTTCAAGTGAAAATAATAGTAGGTCCCCCAGACCTACCATTGCATCTATGCCACCTCTCCACAAGTGATGAAGAAGCAATGAGTTCTTAGAAGTGCCCTACACCACTCAGTCAAAGAGCCAGCCATTCTGTCCAGTCAGTGGATGGGATCTGAGGTCCTAATAAGGAACAAAATAGTAAGTTACTAAAACTGGACAGAGAAGGATTCAGGGCCTTAAGCCTTGAGTTCTCCCATAAACTCAACATTGACCCAATGAGAAGATATCAAGTAGAAAAGCAGATAGGAAATATGTGCTAATTTCAAGTTGGAAGGGGTGATGAGGAGGTCTAATTGCAAGCAACTGAACTATGCCTGGGAATTCCTGGATTATGGGAAGACCTATAGGTTGGTTAAGGGTTAGATATATCTCTTAGAAACTATGGGTTTAATATATTTGATCTTATTATTTTACTTCTATGAGTGGTTGGTTGTTGTCCTTCATTCTCAAAGAATACCAAAATGATATCACCATGATAAAGTCAAGTTTCAATGTGTCCAACTGTGGCTGATCAGACCAATATGAGCTTGGAATGCTCTACCACAAATTGGGCACAGACAGTCCATGTGAACATTTGGGGTGGATACTCCAAATTTATGCATCCTACATTTCCTTTGTGCTGTCTTAATTCTGCTTTGCTCATAGAGCACAGCTCCTTTCCTGATGTGGGCACGCCATGCTGAGTGGTCCTGTGCCAGAGTCTTCTATGTTGCACAATCAAAACCAACGTTTTTGAGAAAGATCTTGAGAGTGTCCTTGTATTTCTTCTTCTGGCCACCATGTGATTGCCTGACTCTTGTGAGTTCTCCATAAAATAGTCTTTTTGGCAAGCATACATTTTGCATTTGAACAGTGTGGCCACCAAAGTTGTACTCTCTGAAATATAGTTTGAATAATTGGCAATTTAGGTTGAGCAATGACCTTAGTGTCGGGTACCTTATCCTGCCAGATGATCTTCAGAATCTTGCTAAGACAGTTTAAAAAGAAGCAATTCAGTTTCCTGGCATGGCACTGGTAAGACTGTCCATGTTTCACAGGCATACAACAATGAGATCAACACAAGAGTTCTGTAGACCTTCAGTTTGGTAGTCAGTCTAATACCTCTTCTCTCCCAAACTTTTCTTCAGAGCCTCCCAAACACTGAGCTAGCTCTGGCAATGCATGCGTCAACCTCATTGTCAGTGTGCACATCCCTGGAAAGTACACTACCAAGGTAAGTGAACTTATCCACAGCATTCAAAACTTCTCCATTTGCAGTAACTCATGGTTCCAAGTATGGATGGTGTGGTAGTGACTGAAGGAGCACCTGTGTTTTCTTGATGTTAATAATTAGGCCAAAATTAGCACAGGCAGCAAAGAATTGAACCATACTTTGTTGCATCTCAGCTTCAGAGGCTGCGATGAGTGCACAATCATCTGCAAACAGAAGATCATGCACCAACACTCTCCCCACTTTGGTCTTGGCTTGTAGCCTTTTCAAATTGAAGAATTTGCCATCAGTACAGTAGCTGACCTTGATGCTGTCTTCATCCTCATTGAAAGCATTTGTCAACATGACTGAAAACATCATGCTAAAAAGCATGGGAGCAAAGACACAGCCCTGTTTTACTCCATTGGAGACTGGGATGCATGAGAGCATTGTCCACTATCTAGAACCCAGGCAAACATGTCATCATGAAATTGATGTACAATATTGATGAACTTCTCCAGGCAACCAAATTTTGACATAATTTTCCATAAGCCCTCATGACTAACAGTGTCAAAAGGCTTGGTCAGATCTACAAACTTCTATGAGTACATATCAAAGAATGTACACAGTTAAACCTTGTCCCTCATTAGTTCCCTCATCCTCTTGACCAGGGGCAAGGAACCTATGGTCCCAAGACCAGATGTGGCCCTCTAGGTCCTCAAGTGTGGCCCTTTGACTGAATCCAAACTTCATAGAACAAATCCCTTCAGTAAAAGGATTTGTTCTGTAAAACTTGGACTCAGTCAAAAGGCTGCACCCAAGAACGTAGAAGGCCACATGTCACCTCAAGGTCACAAGTTCCCCACCTCTGCTCTTTACAGAAGGAGGATATTGTGAATTTTGGAGAGTAAGAGGATTTTTGCAGGTTCATCAATGTAGCCAGGAGCAGTAAGGTGGCAATTGTATTTAGGAGACAAGGATAGAATGGACATGCTGAGGAAAGGCAGATTCAAGATTTAAGGAGCTCAGAAAATTACAACATACCTAAGTGGAATTCATGAATATCCCCAACAAGGAGGAAGAAAGGACTTCTTGCAACCAGGAAATGTGGGTTACTGCTTTGCCACATGAGTTTTCTAAGCTACTGTGGCAATATAATTAACAGTTCTTGGAAATGGATTGCATGGGGTTGGGGGAAGACGGAGGAGGAAACAAGGAGAGGGAGAGAAAGGTTTTAAAGAGGACTCTGAGGTTTTCTGCAGCCATGAACCACTCCAAACAATGCTTGGGCCATTATATTTAGAATTCACAAAACACTGCTTTTGGGCCCTCACTTCCTTTTTGCCTAAACCACACATTCACTACTAAACCATTTATAACTTCAGGAGATGACTCAAGTCTTCTCTGGGTACCTTTCTTCATTAAACATCCCTATCAAACTCAAGCATATTGTGCTTCCAAGTCTGTCTTGTGGGGTGAGGCATCTCTTCCCTAGCTTCCTAGTTTGGGTCCTTTGGCGATAAAGACTTCAATCACACGACTCAAAATAGCCATGGTGCAGCTCAGTTGTTCCATGAGGATCATTCCTCCTCTACTTATGGCATCACATTAGAAAATACACAAATAGGTAAGTGGTCATCATATTTATTGTATTTTTCTTGTTCACATGAAACTGTAGCTAAAATTTAGAATTTTAAGTAAAAAAAAACTTTTGTTAAAAATATATTGATCTATCTTGCCTCATTCCCCTTTCAATTAAACTTGAGGAATATTTATTTGTGAATTAGCTATACATACATATATATATATACACATACACACGTATATATTGTTAAATATATATTGTGTATATATAACCATGTGTGTATATGTATATGTATGTATACACATACATATATAAATAAAATTTTTAAAATGAAAAAAACTAAGGCCAAAGGGGAAATGATTTGCCTGAGGTCATATGTCTAGTAAGTGATTTAAATTCAGGTCTTCAAACTCCAGGTTCAGTTTTCTGTCTCTAACTCAGGGGTTCTTATTCAATTTTGGTTAGAGACTATAAAGATGTATTTTTTTTCTCATTTCACTTCATAGATCCCCTTGAAATCTGTGCATAGATTGGACTCCAGGTTAAGAAGTCTTGGTCTACAATGATCATCATTGTTGGGATTTCATAAACTTATTTCTCTGTTCTTATCTAGGTTCCCCTCCTTCCTGGTTCCTGCCTTTCCATTTTCCTATTCCTGATCCACAGTTTAAAATGTATAGTCCCTGGGAGATGTCATGTTTTTTTTTAGTCTAGCATATGAGTATGAGATCTTAGCTTCTAGAAGTCTTCACAATGTGAAGGTTTATGTGGGGAGTTGCCACCAGGATTTCTGGTGAATTTCTGAGTGGTTCCAGGCCACTTGGGCTCTAGGGGTTCATCTAGATGAAACCTAAGGTCCCTTGCAATTTTAGCAGTCCATGAAAAGAAAATCATAGTCCTTAAGGTCATAACGTTGAACAAAATCTCAGAGATCTTTTAGTGTTGGGGGTCAACAAAGTATGCTTGAAAGTCAAATTCAGCCCGTCTGTTTTTGTATGACCAGAGACATAAGAATGTTTTTTACATTTTAAAATGCAGTAATAATAACATTATTACTGTGTTTTATATTTATAATAATGGTATTATATATTATATTTATTATATTATAATATAATACATATTATACTTATTATATGATATAATAAATATAATACAATATATTATATTTATTATATCACATAATAAATATAATACATTATAATTATTATATTATAATAATAAAATACAGTAAATTTTATTTTAAAATGTAAAAATCTATTCTTGGTTTCTAGATTGTATAAAAAACAGGTAGC